>NC_137063.1:7528074-7702658 GCF_032717465.1 Coenobita brevimanus
CTTGGTGTAAGGACAGAGGGTAAGGTAAGGACGAAGTTATTTGATTTTGGGAACGATCGGTCTGAAGTCAGAGTCGCAGGGCAGGGTCAAAGATTTAATTTTAAAACACACTGTTTTGATCTGATCTGAACCAAGCCTGATGGAAATGTTGAGGGTCAGGCATGGACGAACAGGGCAATGTCGAATTAACCCATAAACCAATTGCTGGCCGCGGGTATTGCACCTTTGTGAATGCTCCTTTCGATTATTATTATTATTATTATTATTATTATTATTATTGTTATTTATTGTTATTATTATTATTATTATTATTATTATTAATATTAATATTTCTGTTTGGTGTTGCCTTTACCAGACTGCAATATTCATATTAGGAGAGGCGTCTAGAAAGTTATGGGGTTAATAAATATTTCACACAACTTCTTCTGTTGGAAATCTCTTCAAAATTGAATGAAATCGTCATAACACTAAAATATCACTACATCATCTGAGAGAAGGGTTTAACCCAGGATCGAATCCCGGCTGGGGCAGGGAACAGTTTAAGGATTTGAATTTCCTAAAAGCAGGCTTTCCTGATCTACCAGATGACCCGCCGACATGTCATAAAAGTACCCCCGCTAATACCAGTACACTAGTCCTGTATGAGACAGCCCTAGCATGTATTCAATATGGACGGTGGGTGTTAGCGCCGAAGTGGTGACATGTGGAGGTGTAGGAGGACTACTGGGCCTTGGGATGGGCCACTGCCCCCAAGAAATAGGCCCTGAGCCTTTGCCCAGAGTCGGACACGTATTTAAAAAAAAAAAAAAAAAAAAAAAAAGTATCACGGCCATACCATCCTACTAGCAACACACATCATCACAGGGTGTACTACACCCACTCGGCCCCACCACCCACCATCGTTCCAGCGTGTATTGTTCATTCCTTTCCACGTACTGCCCCATTTTTCTGCATTCTTCTGCCTCCACGTAGAGTTTTCGAGAAGAACTAATCCTGTTCTGGCCAACCAGCCAACACCATCCTAGCTGTTCCCATCTTGTCATCTCTGCACACCCCTTCCACTTTTTACTCCCCCAGTGAACGTTCAGTTTCCAAAAATAACCACTGATCCACACCGCACTTTTCGTGTGTGGCATTAGAGTCTGAATTCCTGTACAGCACATGCAGTCCGGTTAACTTCGTTTGGGTTGATTTTTTTGGCGACCGTATTGGATTTCATGCTTTTTTCCTCCCGTCAAAAATTGTATCTCAAAAACATTTCACCGGTAAGGGTAATTTTTAGTAAACAGCTTTTAGGTATCGTGCTGTCCTAACAGATCTGTACGGAATTGGTTCACGGAGCTGGAGTGATCGGAGACCACCTGAAAAACTGGACCGTCACATCTCGATAACCATTGCACCGACATACCTGATTTTTCTTTTTCTTTTTTTTTCTTTCCTTTTTTTTCTTTACATACGCCTTGATACTGTGAGCTGATTCTGTCTGGATCGGTAAATGGATTTGATTGACCTGAGGTGATCTGAAAGAACCTGAAATAGTATGAACTGTCTGAAATAGAACGGACACGCTGTACGAGGTACTTGGGTCTGAACTTGGCTGAAAAGCATTAGAATTAAGAATGGTTATAAAAATACTTGATTGGATGCGAATGTGACCAAAAGTGTCCTATATCGGCCTCTTCCTTCTTTTCTCCTTCTTCATCTCCCTCTTTTCCTCCCCCATCCTCTCCCCTCCTTTCTCCCCATTTCCTCTCTCTTTCCTTGATCCTCCCATCTCCTCATTCGCCCATTTCCTTCTCCTTTCTCATCCCTATACTCCTTTCTCTTCCGTTCCCTTTATCTCTCTCTTCCCTTCCCTCCTTTTTTCTCCCCACTTTTCTCTTCCTTTCCCTCCCCTTTTCTCCTCTTTCTCTTCCTTTCTCGAATTTTCTCTTCTTTCTCCCCTTTCTCTCCCTTTTATCCTTTTCTCTCTCCCTTTTTTTCTCTCCCTTTCCTCCATTTTTTTCTCCCATTCATCACTTTTCTCCATTTCGGAATTTATTCTTTCCCTTTTTTCTCTCCTTTCGTTTCCCTTTCCTTCCTATATTCTCCCTCCTGTCCTACCTCTGTTCTCCCTTCTATCCTGCCCTTATTCTCCCTCCTATCCTACCTTTATTCTCCCTCCTATCCTACCCTTATTCTCCCTCCTATCCTACCCTTATTCTCCTACCCTTATTCTCCCTCCTATCCTACCTCTGTTCTCCCTCCTGTCCTACCTCTATTCTCCCTCCTATCCTACCTCTGTTCTCCCTCCTGTCCTACCTCTATTCTCCCTCCTATCCTACCTCTGTTCTCCCTCGTGTCCTTCCTCTATTCTCCCTCCTATCCTACCTCTATTCTCCCTCCTATCCCACCTCTGTTCCCCCTTCTATCCTGCCTCTATTCTCCCTCCTATCCTACCTCTATTCTCCCTCCTGTCCCACCTCTGTTCCCCCTTCTATCCTGCCTCTATTCTCCCTCCTGTCCTCCTTCTGTTCTCCCTCCTGTGTTTCCTATTCTCTCTTTGATTCTCTTGTTCCTCCTCCTCTTATATTCCTCTTATTCCCATGGATTGCGTTTGGTAAGAAGACATGCAGACAGACACAGAGAAGGATCAGCTCATTCCTTCTCTCTCTCTCTCTCTCTCTCTCTCTCTCTCTCTCTCAGTTCCTTTATATTCAGTTTTTCTTACATTTTTCAACTCTGATCCTCCTTCCTCAACCTCTTCTCTTTATTTTCTTCCATCTCTCATGCACTCCTCTTATCCATTCACCTTCCTCCTATCCTTCCCTCCTCCTTCTCCCTTCCTCACCTCCCTCTTCCCTCCTCCTCTCTTCGTCTCCTCCCCCCCTCCCTCCCTCCGTCATTCAAAGGAGTATATAGGAAAACAAACATCAAACAGATCTCTTGACCCTTACGAGGCTGTTTGATGCAGGATGCCCTATTATTGTGACGTTTATTAGGCACCAGTAGCAAGAAGGAGGAGGAGGAGGAGGAGGAAGAAGTGGAAAGAAGAGGAGGATAATAATAATAGTAATAATAATAATAGTAATAATAATAATAGTAGTAGTAGTAGTAGTAGTAATAATAATAATAATATTATTATTATTATTATTATAATTATTACTATTGTTGTTGTTCTGATTATTTTAATAATAATAATAATAATAAGTAGAAGCAGAGGAAGATGAAAAAGAAGAAGAAGAATTAGAAGATAAAGAAGACGATGTAGAAGAAAAATAAGACGAAGAAAAAGAAGAAGAGAAACATGGAAGGGGAGGAGGAGCAAAACATAAAAGCTTGGATGACAAAGGCAGACCTTCAGTATTATGCCCAGACCCAACCTTGCCTTAGAGTACGACCTGCAGTAGTTGATGTTACGTCCAGGTCCCCAATTGTACTGCTGGGTGAACATGGACAAGGGGCACACAAACTTTGTCCAAGAGTCTGACCGGCCCGAGAATCACACTAGGGTTATTAATTTGTGAGCTGGATATTTTACCTGCAGGAGTAGGATGAGGATGGTAACACACACACACACACACACACACACACACACACACACACACACACACACACACACACTCTCTCTCTCTCTCTCTCTCTCTCTCTCTCTCTCTCTCTCTCTCTCTCTCTCTCTCTCTCTCTCCTCAAGTCTGTAGTCGGGAACGGCAGGAAATGTGAGAAGGATAACCTTTCAGAATATAAAGATACCATACCTGTCTAGCTCGAATATTCGTGCTGAGAAATGGAAAGAAAAAAGATATAAGGCGCAGCAAAAGGAAAGCAATTAATAAAAGTTAAAGGATAAATTAATTCTTTGGCAAACGGACGTTGCCTTTCCTTTTATCTTATTGAGATGGTTACTTGTTACGTGTCGTACATAACCATAAATACTGGACATTTTTAACATTTTACCTGTGAACTACGTAAAAAGTTGTTTACATCACACATTCCGTCACCCCAGTGAAGTTAACCATCAAGAGCTAAATTAAACTTGCTGCCAAACTCCAAACACTAGTCTTTTATTTGGTCATTTCAAATTATCTACTGATAGGTTTGGATAATTTCAGTTGATTAACTTAGGGTAGGTTAGATTAGGATAGGATAGATTAGGCTAGAATTTGTTAGGTTAGGTTAGATCAGATTAGGTTTAGTAAGTTAGAACGTAGACAGGGATTTGGCCAGATATGTATTTGAGGGCTCTTTAACGGTGAGTGGCAATCCTAGGTGGTTAAAATTAAGAGGGTCTGAATGCGAAGCCTCCCTGTTAGGGAAAGGAAGGTTAAGATAGGTTAGTTCAGGCTGAATCGTTAGGTTTCCAATAGACTTGAATGTGTGATGCACTAACGCGTCCCGTCGGCGAGATCGACGGTAGTCAATGCGTCCAGTCGGTTACAGGCTGCCACGGGCCAACTGGCGGCTTCCATTAATACCCTAAAGTAGGTGTATTTCGTTTTATTTTTAAAATCACTTTCTGCAGTCAGAATTCAACACTCAACTATCTGTGGTGCACATGTACCTAGACTACTTTCCTTCAGATCTTGAATTTGTAAGAATATAGTTATAATCGCCGCGGCTGTTGGTTAAGAATTACCAAGGATAAAACGGGATAAAAGGGTAACATTCAGTGCCTATCATCTCCTTCCAGCTGTAGGGACCTGAGGCTAGATTACCGTTGTTTAGTAGCCTATATTAGGTCAGAGCACCAGTTTACTCCCCTTGGTGGCATTACTTGCTGTAAAAGCCTCCAGTCACCTCCCAGGAATCAAGCTCGTAAGCCTGGTTTGCTGTCACTACGACAGATGAAGGTCAGGTCAAAATTAGCCACTTTTAACTTGAACTTACAGAAGTCGTTTGTTCATTAGGGTTTCTGTATTTAACTTTATGACAAACTTTATAATTTGTTTCTGAAGTAGACATGGATGAAACTAAAGTGCTTTACTTTTTTCAAGCTTGTTAATGATGTAGTAAAAGTCACGGTCGATGGCGGGACATGAATGGTTGTTAGGAGAACCATGTTGTGACTCAGATAATGTTATTTACCTTTTCTTAATGAACTGTTTTTGTCTGAGGCTTGTCGCAAACGACTTGCCCCCATTCACCCCCCCCCCCCTCCCTTTCCCTCCATTCTTCTCTGTTCTTCTTTCATAGTTTATTCTTTCCTACATAGTTGTAGCTCTCTCTCTCTCTCTCTCTCTCTCTCTCTCTCTCTCTCTCTCTCTCTCTCTCTCTCTCTCTCTCTCTCTCCAACTGCCTATCATTTTATCAGTCCTGCTCTCGTACATTTTTCCTTTTATCAGTCTTCCTCTTTCTTTCCTTTTCTCTTTTACCCTTCTTTCCATCCGTTCCTCCTTTGTCTCTTCCTCCATCGTCCGTCTCTTCCTCCTTCCACCTTTTCTCCTTCGCATCCTTTCTTCCATTTTACCTCCTCCTCCTTTTTTCCCTCCTAGTTCCATTTCCTCCATCCTCCTGGGCCCTTTCTCCCTTCTTTTCCTCTTCCTCCCTCCTTCCTTCCTCCTCTTTTTTTTTTATTCTCTCTTCCTCCTCGTCCTTTCTCCTTTCATTTATCTCTTCTCATTTTCTTCCTCCTTCTTCCCTTTCTACTTTGTTTCCTATACTTTCCTCCTCCTCATCCGCTTCCCCTTTCTTCTCCGTTTCTTTTTATCTTATTTTTCTCCTCCTTCTTTCCTTTTCTTTCACCTTCTTTCCTTTTCCTCTTCTTCCTTCCCTCCCCTCTTTTTCTCTATTCCTCCTCCCCTTCCTCCTTCCTCCATTCTTGTATCCCGTCATTCCTTTTCTTCCTTCTCTCTCCTTTCCTGAATCTCTTCATTCCTCCGCCTTCTCCCCCCTTCCCCCTTTCTTTCACCTCTTCATCTCCTCCTCCTCCTCCTCCTCCTCCTAAGACAATCAAGCTAGAGAGGCAAAAACAAGTGACTGTCGGCGTAGTCTTTGTTCCTCCTCTCCTTCGTCTTTTGTCTTTCTTCTTCCTTTGTCTCTCTTCTTCATGTCTTTCTTTTTCATTCTTTGTTTTCTCCTTCCCATTTCCCCATTTCCCTTTCACTCTCTCTCTCTCTCTCTCTCTCTCTCTCTCTCTCTCTCTCTCTCTCAAACTGTGTCGTAAAAATGAAGAGTATTTGTCTTGTATATGATTACCAGAATCTTCGGAAGAGAGAGAGAGAGAGAGAGAGGGGGGGGGGCTTTGAGAGGGAAAAAAAAAGATTAGATGGAAAAAAGGATAGGGGGAAGGACGAATAAAAGAATTAGGAAGAAAGAAGAATTGAGAAGATTGAGAAAGAGAGAGAGAGAGACGGACAGACGGAGACAAAGAGACAACAAGGAACAAAGAAAAAGAGGCAAAGACAGAGACAGACACAAAGAGAGACAGATATGATGAAAATAGTGTCTGAGTTAAAGAAGTTTGGCATTAAATACATCATTTTAATTTTACGCTAACTACGTCTTCGTCTGTGTGTGTGTGTGTGTGTGTGTGTGTGTGTGTGTGTGTGTGTGTGTGTGTGTGTGTGTGTGTATGGTTTTTGTAATATATGGTTCATCGTCTACCCTTTCAGCCCGAGGACGTCTTAATTATTCCATTCCCGTTACCTACAGACGATTTTTCTTCCTCCCAAAATGTGGACGTGTATTAGTGAAGGGGTTAATGACGGCTGCATCCAACGCCTCCAGCTCGACAAATCTGCCTTAAGCTGAATAAAGTGGCCCAGAAATAGCAGGAATAAACTGAGAAATAAAACGACTAAATTAAAATGTGGGATGGAAGGTGTTAATCTCAGGAGTCTGTCTGAGATACGTGTCATTAATTTTGTGGAGACCTTGGAGACAGTTCCTCTCTCTCTCTCTCTCTCTCTCTCTCTCTCTCTCTCTCTCTCTCTCTCTCACACACACACACACACACACACACACACACACACACACACACACACACACACACACACACACACACACACACACACACACACACACACACACACACACACAGTCACTGGCGAAATGAAGAAAGGGGTGGTGGTCAGGTGTTTAGGGTAGTGTTCTGATGTGAGAAAGTTTATAAAATCTCTCGCTAATGCCATCACACCAATCTAGAACAAGAAATAATATACGCACAGAAAGCAAACAAAAAACAATGGCAAAACAAATATATTCACACAACAAGCGAACTAAACACGTCACACAAAAACATCAACAAATCAAGACAAGACACGGTGCCAAGGCACAGCAAACCCGTCCCCGGCAGTCATTTTAGTGTTGACGTATAAACACAACAGGATATCTAGTCGAAGATGTCACGTGTCAAATGTGGAGTAAATGGGATGAAAAGTTACGATTTTATACCCACTTAGGCCCGACCCACCTGACATTGACCCCTTACCGCCAACTGGGGGATGACCCCCCTGACGTAATGAGGCATGCACAAAGGATGCAGATTTGAAAGATGCACCTTTGGGTTTTGGTTTCATTTAAATATCACGAATTTGAAAGGGGTTATGACGATTTTTTCTCTTTTTTACATTTTTCAGGCCTACAGCCTGGACCTTGGCCCAATTTGGCCCAGAATTTAATCATGTGATCGGAGGGTCATACCCCGTCATCCCTGTAACTTGAGTCAAAATCGCCCCTGTAGTTTTCGCGTGAAGTTGTTAACTGACTGACAGACAGACAAACAAACAAACAGCCAAACCGAGTGAAAACAATACCCGTCCCCGAGACCCTCCCTGGCGGAGACGGGTAATGAGATTGCTCTAGCTTGTATTCAACATGGACGGTGGGTATCAGTCCCGAAGTGGTGACAGGTGGTGTAAGGCACGTTGGAGAACTGCTGGGCCTTAGGGAACGAACATTTGAGAAAATTAGCCTAGTTGTGTCCCAGGTTAACCCCTTCACTACCATAACGTTTTTGATACTGTATTCTTGTTACCGCTTAATTTAATTTCATTTTATTTAGTTTTATTGAGTTTATAAAAGTTGTACTGAATGACTGAGGCAAACACTTCATAAACATCTTCAGTACTAAGTCGTTCTCAGAAAAATACTGTCGTGTTGGTTGCAAGAATATAATGAAGAAGTTGATTTGACACTGAAGACCATGAGAGGCCAAGGTTATGGATGAGAGGTGAACGTGACAGTGGTGTGGTTTTTGTGTTGCCTCACCCCCCACCAGTTACCCCCTCACACACACTTAAACCTTCCATCATTCCCCTTCCTCCCATAACCCTTCCAACACCCCCAACACCCTCAACCCCTCCATCACCCCCACCTCTCCTCCCATAACCCTTCCAACACCCCCAACACCCTCAACCCCTCCATCACCCCCACCTCTCCTCCCATAACCCTTCCAACACCCTCAACCCCTCCATCACCCCCACCTCTCCTCCCATAACCCTTCCAACACCCCCAACACCCTCAACCCCTCCATCACCCCCACCTCTCCTCCCAAAACCCTTCCAACACCCCCCACACCCTCAACCCCTCCATCAACCACACCCCCCTCCCGTGGTCAGGAGGTAATGAAGAGCGGCATAGGAGGCCAACCTTGTCTCCGCATCCCTTGTGTCAGTTCCCACCTTCGTTGTAATCACACCCACACGACCCCCAGAATTAATTATATCTTTTTTCTCATCTTGATTTCTTTGAGTGTATTTTTTTTTTTATGAAGAAATTCGTCTGTTATTAGCCTAAATGTCTCATTCTGGGTGGCATAGGAGGCTTCGTAACGCCATTCTCTTAGCGATTTATCTTGCATTTTACCCCTTAGCCTTCTCTTGTATGCTAGTTATATGGTTTTAATATCGACATACAGTAGCTTGCATCAGTAACATACAAGATGCTGTTGAGATTTAAAGCGCAGAATAAATCGCTGAGGAAGAGGTATTAGGAAATATAAAAATCTATTTAACATATGACCTTATAACTACAAGTCCTGGGTGTGGCAGCAGTAATGAAAAGTTTACTCTTTGTAAATGCCGAATCCTTTGACTCATGCTCTTTTTACCGTAATTTAGCATAAAATTGCCATCTCTTCATCATCACTGATTAGTTGTAACAACAGATTACAGTAAAAAGTATCATGCTAGTCAGGAAGAAGTGCTGTGGAAACGATGTAGAGTCATAGCATTGTCTTTTCGTTTCACTGAGCTACGTGAAATAAGCTGCACAAGGACGAATATCTGGGCCACGTTAAGGTGAAGGAAGTGTAGGATTTTTCACAGTTGGATTAAAAAAAATCTTATTTTGGCCTGAACAATACACCCCAGTGCACCAAGCGTGGCGAAAGGGTTAAGTTGCAGTCCCCCAGCCTCCTCGTGACAGAGGGACATATTGTAGTTGGCGTATGACACCACAGCACAGCCTCCTTAATTATTTATTTTCCATATTTATATATACAGTATATAATCTCTTTTTTTTCTTTTTCCTCCATCAGGAAAATAGGACTACCGGTCAAGTTACTCATTCCCGACATTTAAGGCGAGGGTGTCCCGTCTCACTTTCCCTTGAGGGTTTTTGGTGGGCAGTAAGCCCCAACCGCTCCACAGGTGTAAACCTTTACAGGACCCATCAGATTGGAGCGCCATAACACGGTAAACCACCAGTATTTTTTTTTTTTTTTTTTTTTTTTTTTTTAAATATAAAAAGCCTTGGCTCGTCGCTCAGGGTAAATTCACCTTAAGGTTACACAGCATCGAGGAGTGGATAGTGAGCGCTCCCACCCACCACAGTTTTCCATTTTACCCCTTAATATATTCACGTCTGTTTTTTCAGCCGTTTTAAGAACGACATAGTTTGTATACAGGAGAGTATATAAATGTAATAAATGTATACAGGAGGATGTAGGTGTGATTGACAGAATAAATAGCTGAAGAGGAAGAGTTGCGGTACAGTTAAAACCAACTAGATTACGCGCCAGAACTTATCCTTTTCAATGCAGTGACGTGTTTACTTTTATTCCCGCCACTTACAGACGATTTATGTAGTGCAGGGGCTAATGGAAGCTGTAAGCAACCCCTCTAGTTCGAAAAATCCTTCCAAGCTGAATAACATCGTCTGGCGGTGACGAGAAAATACGTCATCTTAGTCAAGGAAATATTACATGGGCTGCGAGGCTGCTTTTCGATTGTACTTCTTTGTTTTGTACGCCTTTATTTTGTACTCATTACTTTTATACACCTTTATTTTGTACTCATTTATTTTGTACCTCGTTATTTTATACTCATTTATATTGTGCTTCGTTATTTTATACTTATATACTTGGTACTCATTCATGTTATATTCATTTTCTACTTTATTTTGCACTCATTTACTCTGTACTCTTTATTTTGTAATCCTGTATTTTCCACGCCTTTATTTTGTAGTATAATTTTGAGCTTTTATTTTGTACTTTATTTTGAACTCATGTTGTTCTTTATTTTCTGCTTATTTCTAGTCTTATTTTACACTTCTTTATTTTTCATACTTTGATACCCGATGTACCCATAATACCAGTTACTAACCCCCCACTTTTTTTTTTATTCATTCTTTCATACATTTCCACGTTGCTTCATCACTGGTATTTCTTTTACAGTTTTTCTCTCCATATTTTTCTTCTCCGGTTCTGTCTGCCGCGTCGCTCACTCCATGTTTTTACACCACGATTCATTTAAAGGTCGTAGTGCAGGGACACACACACACACACACACACACACACACACACACACACACACACACACACACACACACACACACACACACACACACACACACACACATACACAGTACACGGGATTGGTAGATAAATATACATAATTTTTTTAAGTAGTTACACAGTGCGGTACGTTAATAATAATGTACCATCTGGTGTTAGTTATATCGTTTTTAGAATTCAATCCAAAACTTAGATCGAAGGTAATTGCCTACTTAATATTTTCCGTTTATCATTTACTTCCATCAACTGTTGGTCTGTTTGGCTTAGAGTGATGTTTCTTCTTCCTTCCGTCTTGTCGGTTAGTTGTCGGAGGGAGCGGAGGGTGTGGAAGAGTTTCTGCTTTACTGTCTGTTTTTCTTATTACCACAGGACTTCTTACGGTTATGCTATCCCCTTCAGTACGATGGCGTATTTTTCAGTATATTCTTGCTGCTTCCAGACGATTTTGTCAACGAGGTCTTTAGAGGGTATAAATAACTCCTTCATTTCGAAAAGTTATTCTGAAAAAAAAAAAAAAAAATGTTGGGTACAAATGAATGAAGAAGGCAGTATGTTAGTGAAGGTGTATAGGATGGACCACCTTGATGGGTCCGTGAGTCTTGTGTGGTCTGTGTACCAGTGTGTACCGTATCTATGTTAATATCTCTCTCACTCCTATACACTTCAATAAGCACACGAATTTATAACTACTAAAGTCATTATACCGTCACAGTATCCTTTAATATAACTGTGTGAGTATGTACCGTATTGTGTTTTTATTTCTCACTACACAAACACACTTCAATAAGCACACGACTTTACACCTATTTATACTACTGCACCTTGAGCAGTATCCTTTAGTGTATTGTGTTCCTTAATCCTTCACTCAGGCCCTATTTTCACCCTTCAATGCAGAGGTTAATGATGGTTTTTGAGAGTGGTGAGTATCCTTGATGTTGAGGTGTTTATGTACAGTACTGGAGGGCAAGATGCAATGTGTTTACCAAGTGTAAAGAGCTTAAGGCTTTTCCTGTGTTCTCTGTTTGTCCTTTATTTTTATAGGTCTTCCTTTTCTTTATCCTTCTCTTTTATTCTGTTCTTCCCTTCTTCCCCCTCCTCCTTTATTCTGTCTTTTCCTTTTCCCTTCTCCTCCATCATTCTCTCCTATCTCCTCCCCTCTCTTCCTTTATACTATCGTTTTCCCCTTTCATCCTTTATACTATAGTTTCTCCCCATTCTTCTGTTCCTTCACTCAGCACTTCTCCCTCTCCTTCTCTTCCTTCATTCACCCCTTCCTCCATTTCATCTATTCCGTGATTCTGTCCATTCATCTTTCCTTCTCTTCCTTAATTCTACCCTCTCCTTCCCTCCCTTCCTTGATTCTGGCCTTCTCTTCCTCCTTCCCTCCCTCTAATTCGTCTGTCTTCTCACATTTTCTTTTCTCACGTCATTCTCAAGGTCATTTTTCTCTCGTTTCCCATCACAACTCATCCGTCCTTTGTGTCTCCCATTTTCCCTCTCATCATTCTCTTTTTATTTCTTGTTCATATTTTTTCATATCCTTCTTCCGTCTTTACATCCTCCTTACTTCAGTCGTATCTTCTTACATCTCACTGTCGTCTCCTTTCCTTGAGAGTAGTTTAGCGTGAGTGTATAGAGGATGGTGTGTGTGTGTGTGTGTGTGTGTGTGTGTGTGTGTGTGAGAGAGAGAGAGAGAGAGAGAGAGAGAGAGGTGAATTTAGGTAGTGAGGGATGTGAGAAGTTAAAGTGTACTACAGTAGAGTGTAAGGTATGAAATATCAGAGAGCGAGGTAAGGGAAGGAAGTATGAATGGAAAATATGAGGGTGTAGAGTGTCTAGTATGAGAGTGTGAGGGTTTTAAGAACTAAAGATATTTCTGAATGTTAACTGTAAAGGTGTAAAGAAGTGTGAGTGCAGGGAAGGAAGCGTAAAGTGTGAGTGAAAAGTGTGTGGGTGTTGAGTGTCTGGTGTGAGAGTGAGGAATAAGAATGATTAGAGTGTAAGATGCAAAGGTATAAATCATTAGAGTGTGATTGGCTGGAAGGATTGAGTGATTATGTAAGGGGAAGGGGCCAGACAGCGTGAGAGATAGAGGGTGTGAAAAGTGAAGCAGTGGGTGTGAGAGGTGTGAGGTAAGAGCATGAGGTGTGAGTGAGAATATGAGGTGTTAGACAGAGTGAGAGAAAGTATGAAAAGTGAGTTAAATGATCCAAGTTGTCTAAAGTGCAAGAAAAGAATGTGTGGTGTAAGTGAATATAAGACAGAGGTGTGTGAGACAGTGAGAGATGGAAGGTGTGAAAATTGATATAATGGACGTGAGTTGCGAGATAAGCATGTGAGACAGTGTGAGAGCGAGAAGGTATATTGGTTGAGACAGTGGGAGAGATAGAGGTGTGAAAACGAGATAGCAGGTGTCAGAGATGTGAGATAACAGCGTGATATGTGAGTGAAAATGTGAAGGGAAGGTGTGAGATAGATTGAGAGGTAGAGGATGTATGAGGTGTGAGAGAGTGAAAAATATGGAGTTGTGAAAGTGAGCTAATATATGTGTGAAAGTCATGAGATACGGATAAGATGGGAAAATATTGGGAGGGGCTGTGAGAGAGTGAAAGACAGAGGGTGGAGATAGTGAATTTTAGTATGATATGTGAGATGAAGTGTGAAGGGAAGGTGTAGGTGAGAGAGAGTGAGGGTGCGAAAAGAGAGGTAATGTATGAGAGAGGTGCGAGATAAGTGTGTGAGTGAGATAGAGGGTGTGAAAAGAGAGCTAGGTTAATGTGTGAGGGAGGTGTGAGATAAGGGTGGTCAAGGGGATGAGGTGAGGGCTGGCCCGGACAAAGACACCTATACGAAGAAAAACCCACTGCTTATATATGGTGTGTGTGTGTGTGTGTGTGTGTGTGTGTGTGTGTGTGTGTGGGTAGATGTGCATATGTGTTTGTGTCTGTTCATTTGTTTGTGTCTTTATGACCATTTTTTTGTGTATTTGTGTGTTGTCAAATGTCGTTTGTGTTTTTATGTATGTCAGTGTCTGTAGATGTGTATGTATGCTTAAATATGTACATATGTATGCATGTATATGTGCATGTATAGTATTTATTCAATTAATGTTGTGTGTGTGTGTGTGTGTGTGTGTGTGTAAGAGAGAGAGAGAGAGAGAGAGAGAGGAAGCCAGACCGTCTGATGCATACATTATTCAGTCGGTTCTCTCTCTCTCTCTCTCTCTCTCTCTCTCTCTCTCATTTTTTTCAAGTAACCAGTCGTATTTTCCATTCTCAAGCAGTCTGTTTCATCTCTTAACCCAAGAAAGCCAATAGAATGCAGAGTTTCATTAATATAAATTATTTTAAAGTAGAGGCATAATGCCGCTGTACAATATTCTTATCCGGCCTTACTTCGAATATATCTCTGGTATACAGAATTCTAAATTCTCATCCGACCTCGCTTAGAATATGCTGTGCGGTTCTGGTTCCCTACCTAAAAACAGATCATTTAAAACTAGAGTCGGTGCAGTGGAGATCTTTCAAACTAATTTCCTGTCAGCGAAACAGGCCGTATAAGGAGAGGCTGACACAACTCGCCTTTATCTCCCTGGCAGTGAGTGGCCACAGGGGATGGTGGCTGGAACTGAATCCCTTAAAATACTGAATATTTTTAGCAATACAAGATATCGGATATAGAAACATTGTTTACCCTGGAAACAATTTATCATCCGAGGCAGTGGCGTAAAACACAGAGGCCACAGTATTTATAAAGACAGTACAAATTAGTTCTTAGCAAAATTATACAGACATTACAAAGTATTTCTCAACAAATGACAGGGTAGATTTTGCTTTACGGATAGGGGTACAAGCCCGTCTAATATTTCACCTCTTCTTGGCTTATTCTTGTGGTCAGTACTCCTGATGTGAGATAGACCTGGTATGTGTCTGTCCAGTATATAGCTTTCTTTGGTATGGTGTGTATGGAAGGCATGTGATGGAGTTGCCCTGAGTGTGAAGCAGAGACAGCGGAATAATGGGCGAAGCTTTGCCTTTGGCCGAACATAACACTATCATATATGTTCGGTGATAAGCTAGACCAGCATCAAGTACCATCAGGGATAATACTGAATTCATGCGATAATGATGGCTTAGGCCAATTAAAACTATTCTCTATTAAATTAGTTATGAGTTATATCGTCAGCTTTTATTTATGCTCTGAAGAAATTAGACAGCATGAGCATGATTGATGTAAGCACTTTTGATTCATACTCCCTGACGCTAAAGGCATCAATACATTCTCTCTCTCTCTCTCTCTCTCTAATTTACTCAAGCATTTTCTCAACAGCTCGCTAATTTGGCTAACTCATTATCTCACAGAGTTACCACCTGACCCACATTCCATCACTTTCTCACGCACTTTCTCACCTCTCAGTTTCCTGTTATATTTTTTCTTACACTTACCTGCCTATCAACTTTATTTACCTGTATATCTAACTGCCTTCTTCTGCCTGTCTGTGTGTCTGGCTATATGTCTCTGTTTTTCTACATGTGTTTATTTACGTCTGTCATTCTCTATCCATCTCTATGTATGTCTATCTGTCTGTCTGTGTCTGTCTATTAATCTTTCTACGTATGTCTGTCTAACTGTCTCTATACCTGTTTAACTAGCATATGCTCATCACCATTTACCTATATGTGTTATCAGTATCCATCTGATTTGTGAATTATTTATCTGTCCATATATTCATCTACAATGCCATCCCGTGGTGTCCGTAGCTATTTATCTATCCATCCATGAATTTATCTATCTAACCAGCCCTGGTGCCCACTACCCTACCCCCCTCTTTACCTACCACCTTAACTGTCTACCATTCTATCTACTTTCCTGTCTACCCACCTACCTCCCGACCGACCCACCTGTTTACTTATGTATCACCTCACCTGTCTGTCACTCTGTCTGCCGTCCATGTTACCTGCTTAACTACCTACCTGTTTACGTACCTTCATGTGTACGCACCTACCTACCTATCTACTTATGTACCTACTGTACATGCTTACTTACCTTCCCACCTGCTTACTTGTCTACCTATTGAATTTATTGAGTATCCACCCCCGTACGTGCCTACCTGTGTAGTCACATACCTGACTGTTCAACCTCATATCCACCTACCTACCTACCTTCCTACTTAGATACTAGCCTTCCTACTCAGCTACCTTACAAACCTACCCACCTTCCTACATCTGCCTACCTACTCACCTTCCTACCTCCTGCCTATCTACCCCGCTACCTGCCTTCCTATCTAGCCTCCTACCTACAGCTACCTACATACTTATACCTATGTTTATGTATGAGTATAAATCCCTCATCCCCTCCTCCATTCCCTCCTGCTTCTCCTCTCCTTCCCTCCTTCCCTTCACTCTACCTCCCTTCCTTCCTTCCTTCGCCCGAGTTCTATCATCTCTCTCCTTCTTTTCCTCCCACTTGTCCCCTTGTCCCTCTGTCCTTCTTTCTGTCATGCTTCCAAGTTTCTGTCCTCCCTAATTTCTTTTTGTCATTCTCTCCTTCTCATCTTCCTTGTTTCCTCCCCATTCTCTCCTTGCATACTTTTTTTTTTTCATTCCCTGCTTTCTTCCTTCTTTCATTCGTCGTTCTCTCTTCTCTCTTTCCTTACATCATTCTCTCTCATTCTTGTATTCCTCTATCATTCCTTCTCTGTCCTTTTTCCCCTTCTTCCCTCCCCTACTATCTTTTCCTCTTCTTTCTTTCCTTCTGTCTTTTGTCCCTTGTTCTGTCTTCTCTATTACCTCCCCTCATCTCTTTTCTCTCACTCGTGTCTTCACTCTCTTTTCTCTCCATTTCCTTACATATCTTTCTTTCGTTCCTTCATAATTTCTTTTGCCCATCTCCCCCTCTCTTTCATCCCTCCTTTCTTCCTTCTCTGGTTCCTCCATCTCTTTCGTTGTCATCCCTCCTTTCTTCCTTCATGGTTCCACCATCTCCTTCGCTCTCATCCCACCCTCCCTCCCTCTCTCCTTCCTTCTTTCCTTTCCTCTTTTCCTTATTGCTACTACTTTCTCCCTCCTTCCATTCTTCCTTCAGCCTTCCTTATCTTCCTTCATGTCTTCCCTCCTTCTGTTCTTTCTTCCTTCTCTCATACTGTTCCTCCATTATTCCTGCTTCTCCATTGTTTCCTTCCTTTCTTCCTTCCTTCCTTGCAGTCTTCCGTCTCTTTTTCTTCCTCCTTTACCCGTCTTTCATTTTTCGTCTACTCCCATCTTCTCTTTCTCCCCTTAGTAAACTCTCTCTCTCTCTCTCTCTCTCTCACCCATTTCGTGAGTGTGGAGCTAGTGTGGTACAGGCTGAGTTTGGTGCGAGATGAGCGAGTGTGGCGTGAGTGTGGTGCGAGATGAGCGAGTGTGGGGTGAGTGTGGCGCGAGATGAGCGAGTGTGGTTTGAATGTGGTGCGAGATGAGACTGGAGTGAGTATGGTACGAGTTTAGTGAGTGTGGAGCTAGTGTAGTGTAGGATGAGTGAGTCTGGAATGAGTGTGGTGCGAGATCAGTGAGTGTTGATTTGATGGAGTGAACGGAGCGAGAGTGTGTGCATGGAATCAGTGGAGCGAGTGGCATGGAGCTAATGAGTGAGTTTAGAATTAATGGAGTGAGTGAATTCGAAATTAGTGGAGTGTGAGTGAGAGTAGAATCAATGGAGCGAGTGAGTAGTATTAGTGGAGCTAGCCAGTGTGGAGCAACGTGTGTGTGTGGAATAAGTGGAGCGAGCAAGTGATTGTGGAATTGGTGGAGTGAGAATGGAGCGAGTATGGAATTAATGGAGTATGTGTGGAGCGAGGTGAGTGAGTCTGGATCATTGGAGAGGGTGTGGTGCGAGACAGATCACTCCACAGTCCAGTCCAACATTCCTCATAAGGTGTGTGTGTTGTCTTTACCTTGTGACTCTACACTTCCTTTATGCCCCCCCACCCCCAGCCCTCTCTCCCATCACCTTCCCCTCCACCCCTTCCTCCTCTCTCCCACTCGTACCCTCTCTTCTCTCTCCCTCTCGTACCCTTCTCTTCCCTCTCTCTCATTACACTTTCCTCCCCTCTCCCTCCACACACCTTCCCTCTCATGTTTTCTTCACCCATTCTCATTATTTTCGCCTGTCCATCGCCAATCTTCCTCTCTCCCCTCCCCCACTCCCTCTCTCGAGTATTCATCCCTCCCCTCTCCCTTCCATCCACTTTCCTCCCCTCTCCCTCCCGTACCCTTCTCTCCCCTCTTCTCTCATCCTGTCTCTTCCTCTGGTCCATTCCCACCCTCTGCTTTACTGTACTTGACTAACTCTAGTAGAATAGAGTACCCTAGCACAGCCTTGTAGAAAATAGTAGGTCTGTTAGGTCTGTTTCTGTGTGCCTGCCTTTGTACTCCTCTGTACTCTCCTTTCCTTTCAGTATCCATCCATTACATCTTCCTTTCCGTCCCCCCCTCCTCCCCTTCCCCTTTCCTCAGCGACTCCTCTCAACAATTCCCTTGCAATCCCTTCCCTCCTTTCCCCTCCTGCTCCCATTTTGCCTCTCTCGCCTCCCTTCTTAACTCTACCTGCCCATCCCTCACTCCCTCCTTACCTCCCTCGTTTCCACACACTTTCTTACCCCGCCACATCCCCCTCCCCCTCCCTCCCCTCTCTCAATCTCCTGTCGTTCCTGTTTCCATCATCTCCTCCCCTCACTCGCCGTCATTTTCTCCCTCCTTCCCACCTCCATTCACTCTCCCTTTCTCCCTCCTTCCCTCCCTCCTCCCCTTCTTTCCTACCTGTTTCTTTTATTTTCATCCTCCTCCACTTCCCCCCCAAACCTTTCTTACTCCCATATCCTCATTCTCATCTCTGTCCCTCTACTCCACAACTTGTGTAACCATTCTCTCTCTCTCTCTCTCTCTCTCTCTCTCTCTCTCTCCTGTTCCTCTTTTTCGTCTCCTTATTCCATTCCATATTCTGCATCTCCTCTCATCTCTCCCTTCTCTTTTTATATGCATTCATCTTATGTCCATTTTTTTCCTTTTTCATTTCTCTCTTTCTCTCTCCATAGCCATTTCTCTCTCTATTCTCTTTCCTTCTCCTATTCATTCCCTCTTTTTCTCTGCAGTTTCTCTCTTCTCCTTATTCTGTTTCTCTCTCCTTCCATCTGCCTTCTCTCTCCCCCTCTCTCCCTTGTCACAACTAGACAGGTCCCATTATCTCTCTGTCGTGTGCTCTCCCTCCCTCTCTTTACCCTTCCTTCATTTATTCCTACATTATTTCTGTCCTTCATTTATCATCACTCTCTTTCTTCCTTTTCTCCTTCCATATTTTTCCTCCTCTTCCTCTGTCATGTGCTCACTCGTTCTGTCTTTACCCGTCCTTCAGTAATTATTCCTTCTTTCCTTCCTTTATCATCCCATTCCTTCTTCCTTTTCTCCTTCCTTATTTTCCGCCCATTTTCCTGCCTTCTCCCCTTTCTGCAGTCTTCATTTATCTGTTCCTTCTTTCTATACTCGTCTCTTTTCTCCTTGCCTTTTCATTGTCTTCCTGCTTTTCTACATCTTCTTTCCCTTGTCTTCCTGGTCTCTCCCATCTTTTGTTATTTCCCTCCCCTTTTCTGCATTCCGTTCATTTTTTTTCTGCATATCTTTCCTCTCTAATTTTCTTCTTCCTTAGTCTCTCCTGTGTCCTGGATATCTCTCCTCTTTCGTGTGCGTTACCATTATTCCTTTCATTCATATCTTTTTTTTTTTCTTTTTTGTCCTCAGAAGAATGTCAAATAAGCTTAGAAATATAAAAAAAGTACTTCTCGTAGGCTGACCAATCGACGTAGCCAGCGCCGGATTAAATGATGACTGGTGGATCACACTGTAAGAAGGACGTGGGAGTCATGTTTTGCAGAGATCTAAGGACTCTGAACAGTAGTGTATTATTCTTTTGCTTTATAGCTAGAAGTGTGATCAACAGGTTTTCTGAAAAACGACTGATGCTTGTCTTACAGTACTGTAGAGAGGCCGCACTTGGATTATGCAGTGCAGTTTTGTTGTCTGTACTTTAAAATAGATAATACTGGAACACGGTATTTAGTGTTTATGTTTGTGGTGGGGTACTTCTTCAAAACCACACTGAAGCATAAAGCCACATATATATAAACAAAGCAAGAAAGAAACGGATGGAGATCCAGTATTAACCCATTCAAACCGGTGATGCATTGTAATGTTTTAGATGAAAATGCAAATCTAAGAACAACCCTGTCTGCCTGTCGTTCTTTAATGTTTCTAGACGTGGGAGCATCTCTGGAAGCGGCGTTGTCCACGTGTCTCTCACTAAAGATTTTCAGACAAGAGGAGCTTCAGTTCTGTAGACTTATGCGACGTAAGCGAAGCCACACCACACTACACCACACCACGCGACACCACACCACACCACACCACACCACACCACACCACACCTCACAAAATAACCCTTGTACATCGCCCCACACCAAGTGCATTAACCGAAGGGGCCTGAAGCTTCCATATCTAGTAAGCGTTCTTTGTACTTGTTGGATGCGAGGTGGTTCACTCCTTTAGCGAATCTCCATATTACGGCCCTGGCGGTTCCGCGTCTGTCCAGTATTTGTTTATCTAGTTTACTTATTCGTACTGCCTCCAATCGGTTTGATTCAATTGAAGGGAGATTTCTTTTTGTGAAGGGGTTATTTAAGGCCATGTTTAACCACTCTAGTTTAGAATGACTTTTTGCCTGGAAATTCTATCTGTTTCTATTGCCATTCAGGCCCAGACACCTTCATCCCGTATGAGATGGCCATAAACAAATCGCCACCACATCGCCTAATCCTCTGCCATTTGGCTGTCCTCCCTCCAGTTCATCCCTCTCTCATATCCCTCTCTCTACACTCTATCCCTCCATCTCATCCTTGGTCTTGCCTCCCCTTCTTCCCCTGTACCTCACACACATACACTCTCCTGGCCGGTCTCTCACTTTCCGTCCTCTTCACATGGCAAAACCATTTCATAGTATTTCTCTTAACATTTTCAACATCCACATCAATACCACAACACTCTTTTACTTCCTCATTTTTATTTTTGTTTCTCCATATAACTCCACATGCTCCTCTCAGATAACTTATTTCCACTGCTCTCGTTCTTGTGTCCTTCCAGCATGGTCCAAGCTTGACTTCCATGTGTTAGAGTGGCGATCACATTACTGTTATGCAGCGACTTTTGTACTTCTGTTCTCACTTCCTTGTTACATATCACCACATTCAGTGAACGAGCAACTTTTCTTCCCTGCTGTACCTTTTCAAGTATTTCATTCTCCAGACTTCCATCATTACGTATCACACTACCCAAAGTACTTGAATGCACTCACATTCTCCATTTCCTCACCATCCAGCCTCACTGTACATTCTGGGACTTCATTTCTCTCAAAGACCATAACTTTACTCTTATCTACATTCACTTTTAAATTTCATTTTTTACAGTCACTCACAAAGTCATTCTCCAAGCCTTGCAGCTTGCCTTCACTTAACGATACAGTATCGTCAGTAAACAACATAGTACAGGAAGAGTCCTCATCCTACCCTCTCTCCTTAGAGACACACCAAAATCCACTGCCCTACCTAGTATCTCTTTTATAGCTCCATCCAAATACAAACTGAACAAATAGAGACATGACACACAACACTCAGATCAAAAAACACACTTTATTCATTATCCACATGCACTACAGCTCCAGCGCCCTCATAGATACACTTCACAACATTTAACAGCTTCCCATCTACTCTGTATATTTTTAATATCCTCCATATTCCCTGTCTATCCACTATGTCACATGCCTACACAGATCCATGAAGGCAGCATACAAATTCTTTCCATTCTCCAGATACTTTTTAGCTGATCATCATAGAACTAATATTTGATCTGTGCAGCCTCCTCCCTTCCTAAAACCCCTTGTTTTTCTCCAACTACTGTACTTCTTCGGTTATTTCCCTAACACTAACAGTAAGTATCCTACCATGTATTCTTCCTAGTACACTGAGAAGACAAATACCCCTGTTAATGCCACACGCTTCTCTTTCTCCATGGCCATTCCGGATCTTGCATGAATATAATAATAGTAATAATAATAATAATAATGAATAGAGTTAAGCTCCCAACACTGTACCCTTGCACCTTGCCGAGTCTCACTCATGGGTGGCATGAAGGGCTTAAACAAGGGCATGACTCTTTTGGAAGTCTTAAGGCTACAGCTGCACTGGAGGCGTCCTCTTCCGTTTCACAGTCTCATTCCTTGTGCATACATTGGTTGCTTTGAAAGTATTCAGGGGAAAAAATGATGCAAAGCATTAATCACTTTTTCCCATTTTGTTTTTCTAGTTATTACCGGACGATTGAATTAAACTTAAGGTAAAACCCTTGTAGTGATTTTTTTTTTCTTTAAGGATATAGGTTGTTTAAGCCTTTCATTTGGAAAGCCTATCCCAGGCAGAATAACACGGTCAGGAGGAAGCATCAGTCAAGGAAACATTACGTCCTCAGGTGGAGGAGCTAAAGGATCCTTGCTGCCAGAACAGAACACTTACAAACTTCTATGCTTACCTTCAGGAGAATATAATCGCATGGCATCAGCTGGAATTAAATACGAAAGTGGTCTCGACCTTGAGGGGGTTAATGGTGACAGTATTAACACTCTCAGACTCCTAGACTCACAATAATGACAATAATAATAATAATAATAATAATAATAATAATAACTAAAACTCTATAATTGTCCTGCGGACAGGTACTAGTCTCCAGCTACTGTTTTTTACAGTGACCCTGACCCTATTGGAGAGATTTGGATTTTTGCTATCAGCAGTAGCCCGTACCAAGACATAACCTGAGCAGTTCAGATACCTTGCGCAGGGCCCATTGAAATCTCCAGTAGACACGACCAACTTAACTCGTTCACAACATAATACTGAAATGACGTTGTCTGACATGCTCTTCCACCGCGCTAAAGGATCTGGATTTTTTTTTTTTTTTCCTATCAGCAGTGGCCCATGTCAGGACACATACTCTGGGCCCTTCAGATTCCTCGCGCAGTCTCCGGTTCTCCTGGAATCGTTGCGAGACTCTGAGGCAGGAATAATAATAGCAGCAAAAACAATAGTCTCCATCTGTGTAATAGGTGGAGGCTTGTAATAATAATGATAATAATAATAATAATAATAATAATAATAATAGCTAGGATAAATTACTAGAGTTGTCTCGACCATGAGAGAGTCAAGAAAGCTATATTTACTCTTAGTATGCAAGTTAAGAATCAAGGAAGATAGAACTGAAGTGTTTAAGTGGCTGAAGGCCTTTAATACAGGAGGCATTAGTCAGGTTATAAGAATGTGTAGACAGGAATGATGCAGCGTAAGTGGTTTAAGATTAGGCAAATTCCGATTCATCCTGGAGATAGTAGGAAACTGGTTTGGAATCAGAGTAGTGGACGAGTGGAACAAGTTATGTAGTGACGTAGTTGGTGATAATTCAACAGCGTGTTTCAAGAAGAGGTTAGATAGGCTTATCACCCAAAATAGTTGGGTATATGACTCGTCCCAGTTACAAAACACTCGCAGCAACATCACTGCTTTTACTTATTTTTTCCTTATATCAGCACTGAAGTAGATTTTACCTCTGTCATTATCTGCAAAATTTCGTTGGAAGTTTTCTACGCTACATGGCATCCCTGTCACTATTCCTGGGTTGGAGGGCTTGATTCACGAGGGAAAACTTTCATTTGCGTTGTCCTTGGCTCGTGTTCTCGTCGGACAAGGAAGCTCCCTAGCACCTCTTCCTTAGCGATTAATTTTTTCATATGGGTGG
This sequence comes from Coenobita brevimanus, assembly GCF_032717465.1. Taxonomy (NCBI): domain Eukaryota; kingdom Metazoa; phylum Arthropoda; class Malacostraca; order Decapoda; family Coenobitidae; genus Coenobita; species Coenobita brevimanus. Next base: position 7,551,652 of record NC_137063.1, read on the forward strand.
TTAGTATCCTTGTGTACGTTATTGTGCAGAGTATGGCGATATTGGAAGGATTTATGTAACACAGAAGAGGACTAAGGTGTAATAAACAAAATAAATCGCTTAGGAAATGGTGTTGGGAGCTTTCTTAACCGACGAGAATATGGGCCCTTGTCCTGTGCTGCACAGTTGTCCTCTTTTAATATATTCCTATGGTCGTCGTCTAAGTATTATTGATATTTTCCTTGTTGTTCTTCAGTTCATGTCTGTCTTAATTCATTCCTTCTCTTTATGTACCTCATTTCTTCCCTTACCTTCTTCCTGTTGTACACAGCTTTCATCTGTCTTTCCTTCTCTTCCTTTTCCCCATTTCCTCCCTCCCCTTCTTCTCCTTCTTTCTTCACTTCCCTCCCAACTCGTTTTTTCTCTTCTCTCCTCACTTCTTTCTTCCTTTCTCTATTACTTTCGTACATTCCTTCTCTTCTTCCCTTCCGTTCTCTCTCTCCTCCATTCCGCCATTCTCCTTTTTATCCTCCTCCACCGATTCCATCTTCTCTTCCTTTTCTTTCTTTCCCTTCCTCGCTACCTTCTCCTCCTTTCTTCTCCTCCTTCTCTCCCTCCTTTTTCTCCCCTTCCTTATTTTCTTTCATCTCTCTCCTTCTGGTCTGTTTCGCTTTTCTCTTATTTCCCATCTTCCTTTTCCTGCCCCATCTAACCTCATTTTCTCTTTCTCCTTTCTTTCCCTCTTTCCTCCCCCCTTCCTTCCTGCCCCTCACCTTTTCTTTCCCATCACTCTCCTTTTGCTTCCCCTTTCCTCCCCCATCCATTTTTCCAACAATTTCTCTCCTTCCTTTTCCTTCCTATCCTTTCCCTCTTTTTCCTCCTCATTTTTCTCTCAGTCGTCTCTCTCATTTTCCTTTCCTTCCTGTCTCTTCTCTATTCCTATCCTTTCTTTCTGTCTCCCCTTCCCCTTTCTTCCTCTCTCTTTCTAACTTTACCTCGCCCTCCCCCCCCCTCCTCACTCCCAGCACTCCATCCCTTCTTCTTCTCATTCCTTTCTCGCTTCCGTTCCCTTTTCCATTTTTTCCCTTCCACCTTCCTCTTCTCATCCTTCTCCCTGTTTCCTTCTCTCCTGTCTCTCTTATGTTTTTATTTTCTCCGTTCCCTCTCTTCTTTCCCTTCTCGTCTTACTGTCTTCCTCTCTTTTTCTTTATTTTTCTCCCTCTTCCTCTTCTCTCCTTTCTCCGTTTCCTTCTTTCCCGCCTTTCATGTTTTCCTCTTTTCTCTCACTCCCCTCGTCCTCCCATCGTTCCCCTCCTTTCTCCCCTTCCGTCCCCTCACCCTGCCCCTCCTCCCTCCCCCTCTCCTCCTCCTCCTCCTTCTCCTCCTCCTCCTCCTTCTCTACTTTATGCTTCCTGTTTCCTCCTTCCTCTTCTCCTTCCTCCTCCTGATGCTTCTCCTTATCCCATATCCTCCCCTCCGTCATCCTCTCTCTCTCTCTCTCTCTCTCTCTCTGCTTTTTTTTTTTTTCTTTTCACCGTTTCTTTCTTTCTTTTTTTTTTTGTATCATCATATTTCATCTCCATGTCATCATCATCATTTTTATTTTATCCTCCTCCTTCTCCTTTGTCTCAAATGAAGAGCGCGCGCGCACGCACGCACGCACGCACGCACGCACACACACACACACACACACACACACACACACACACACACACACACACACACACACACACACACACACACACACACACACACACACACACACACACACACACACACACACACACACACACACACACACACACACACACACACAGAAAGAGAGAGCGGGGGGAGTTGGAAGAAGTGAGAACAGGTGATGAGAAAGATGGTAAAGGAGAGGAGAGGTAATATTCAAGAAGCAGAAGGGAAGACAAATACAGAAGGAATGAAAAGAAAGTGAAGGACGCAAGAGATTACACTGAAATATGAGAGAGAGAGAGAGAGAGAGTAAAAATAGGAGGAAAATAGATTAGGATTTCAGAGACTTTGGGGAAATAGATTTGAAGTGAGAGAGAAAACAAGACCGGAAAAAAGATAGGACAATTTAAGTGGGAGAGAGTCAAGTGTGGTGAAATGAATGAAGATGGAGAATGGTAGAGATTATGAGAGAGAGAGAGAGAGAGAGGAAATACAAGGCAGAGAGAAAGTGAGAGAGGGGGGGCGTCTAGCAGCGAGGTGCCTCAAGGCCCTATCACACGGTACCTCGTATCAGGAACGGCCAAGGAAGATTTAAGTGGAACAAAACTTGGACGCTATCACACATGTTCCTCGTATCCTCGGCAAAGGACATGCTTCTCATACTGTTGCCAGAGCCCCGTCTCGCGACTGTGGAAAGTGATCGCTGTGCTGACTTGGTAAAGAATGAGGAGAAGCAACTTTTGTTTACAAACTGGTACACACGCGGAACTGACTCAATTTCTCTATAAGGGCGAATTCAGCTGCCCTTGTCCAGGAAATCGATGATAAAGCCATCAGTACGTTGTTGTTGTGGTGGTGTTTTCAGGTGGCGACTGGTTCGTCTACTCTACCTGCAGTGGAGTCCTCAGTTGTAAACACGTGATATTTTATCGACATCACAGTTTCCTCGGTGTAGGAAATATTAACTCTTTATAAGGCCTTCAAAACGATTGATATTTATTATAAAATATTAATTAGTATTCAGTGTTAGGCTAAATGTTTAATAATGTAGTATAATATATTCTCTGTCGAGTAGCCTGAGTTTTGGTCACACTGTTTTGCCCGTCGTATCCTCGGCAGGAATCCATCCAGACGGGTTCCAAATGCCCGTGGTATCGTCGGCAATTTTACCACGTTACCGTTCCGATTTACCATCGTATCCTCGGCAAACCTCGTATGAAGTGCCGTGTGATAGGGCCTTAAGGTGTAGCCCTGGGACCGGTTCTGTGTTAATATATGCTAATGACTCTGATAAGGACCCCCAGGCTGTCATTATCACCTCCCACCACAGCGGCTGAATTAGGCAGGTGGGTTTGCATTCCCCTTGTTTGCTAATTACCCACCATCATTGAATTAGAAGACAGGTGGTTTGGAGGCGGATTTATAGAGAAGGGAGAGGACGTTTGGATAGCCAGATTGAGAGGGTCAGTTTTACTTAAGTGTGGCTTTATCAGTGTGGTGTATGAAGGTGTGGTTATAAGTGCAAGAGGCTGTTAGAGTTTTGAAGGGAACATTGAATTAGAGGACAGGTTGGTTGGGCTTATAAAAAAAAAAAAAAAAAAAAAAAAAAAGATTAGCTTGAAAGGGCTAATTTTGTGTAACTGTACCTGTTTTAGTGTGATGTGTGAAGGCATTATTTTTTTTTTTTTTTTTACAAAATTAGGTGTGTTTCCATAGTCTTTTTCGCCAGTTACCCGATACCAGTGAATTAAAAGACTGCAGCCACTGTTGATGTAAATTTATAGAGAAGGGGTTTGGGTGTTTGGATAGACAGAATGAGGAGGCCAGTTTTCTTAAGTGGTTGTATCTGTGTGATTTTTTATTTATTATTTTTATTTAAGAGACAGAAGTAAAAGCAGGTTTGTAAGATTTTGAAAGGAGTCTTGAATTAGAAGATAGACTGGTCTTGGTGGAGATTTACTGAGAAGAGATTGGCCATTTAGATAGCAAGATTGAGGTGGCCAATTTTTCCAAGTGGTGGCTGTATCTGTGTGATGGATGAAGGTTTGATTTTCTCGTAAGACCGAGATGTGATGTTTTTTTTTTTTACTTTAAAAAGACAATTAAATTCAAAGACAGGACTTTATTGATGCAGATTTATATTGATGGTAGTTAACGTTTGGATAGCTAGATCGAGAGGGCTAATTTTCTTGAGTATTAGCTGTACTTGTATGATATATGGTGTGTGTGTGTGTGTGTGTGTGTGTGTGTGTGTGTGTTATATGAAACTGAGAAATGAAAGATGTGTTTTTAGACTGAAAAGACCATTGAGGTAGAGGACAGGTCACCTCTGATATGGTTTAATCCCTTCACTATGATTGTGCGTTTGTGTGTGTGTTTTATATATGTCTTATGTGTTTTCTCTGGTAGTTTCTATTCAACCCATGAGAGACTTTCCAATATACAAGGTTAAATACAGCCTTCCTTAACTCCTTTCAGTACAAGAAGCATGTCTTAAGGTAAATAAAATCACTGGCAGCATCAAGACAGTAATAAAAATGACGTCCTCGGTTGAAGGGGTTAAAAGGGATGGCCATTTTGGTAGTGACACTGGGGAGGACTGTCCTATCAACACATTATCAGAGGGACAGTGTTGGTGAGACTTAGAAGGATTGCTTTTCTTGTAATACTGAGAGGAAATTGAGAGAGCACGGGAAGGGGTGTACAGTTCGAGTCAGTAATTCTTGGACACGCCTGGGTTCCAATTTTTTAAAAGGTCGTCACCAAGTGTTGCTGTATACAGGTCCTGATAGAAGTGAAATATTAAGAGAGATCCATTGACGAGCTCATATTTTTTACTTTAATATTCGTTCATGTTTTGTTTTGAAATGCTTGATTGGTGTATGAGTAAAGGTGAAAGTAGAGACAAGCAGCGTTATGTACAACTTAGTTCATTTTTTTCTTAAATACTGCTTTGGAACTGTGAACTTATGAAGCAAGATGGCACCTTATTTGCATATAGCTATTTAAGCTTATCAAGGTCTCATTAGGTTTGACGCTAGTAGGAGATGGTGAATAACAACATTTGACCGCAAGTGTACATTGTAATGACTATAACAATGGAGGAAAAATATTTACATAAAACAGAAATAGGGATCTAGATTATAAATTCGATGGTTGCCCGTCACAGTCAGAGAAAATGCTTGGGTGGGACTACAAGTGTGGGTGTTTGTGGGAGTAGGGAAACTTGCGGGCAGATACTAAAACAGGTTTGGATGAAAATTAGACTTGATTGCAAGGGTAATTTTGATGGATGATCTGAATGTCGAAGTATGTGATGTTTGTGGCAGTGGAAGGGAGTTATGTTTGTGGCAGTGGAAGGGAGTTGATGGTTTTTGGAATGTGAGGAATGAGTAAAGTTTGAAATGCTTTGGTTTACGTCCATCTTGGAAGAGGTTTTACATCACAAGTAACTTTTTTTTTCTTCAGCCACAAACTACTAAACAGTCATGTATGGCGGGTAGAAACTAAAATATAAGAAGTTGTATGGGAGAAAGCAGTGACTGACCTAGTATGTGTAAATGAGCAGTTGAAGAGTGACATGTAAGGTAAAGAAAACAGTTAAAGGAAGATCAGAGTGACAGAAATGTGGTAGCATTGAGGTAACCATTAGGCACAGGGGATGATTCTGAGAGTGGAGGAACTGCAGGGTGAGGATTTAAAAGTAAATAAATTAATCTGTAAAACAAAGCAGCAGAGAGGTTATTACTTCATTGCAGAATAAGTGAATGAAGTGGAAGGTTATATGAGCATTTAAGGAATCCATATGTGAGATACACATTAAGTGTGTCTGGTGTTATGAGAGGAATGTGAGGTGAAGGAGTTTGAGTAACTGTTTGATGGAGTAAGGATGTGAGAGAGGCAGTGGAAGTGGAAGAGAGACCATACAACGAATGGGTGGGAAGCAAAGGGATTGAAAATATGGAGGGGCAGAAGAATGTGGGTGAAAGGAGGGAAGCAAAAAAGAGTGGCACAGTCGGAAGAAAGTAACTGAAGATTCTGGTAGGCAGTTAAGTTGTAAATGGCGGGACAATAAGAAGTTGTTTCTGAAGCAAGTAAGGCAGGCCAGAGGTGGAAGTGAGAGCAGCAGAGCAGTAAAAGTAATGAATGGTACAGTATTTGTGGAGAAAGTGAGGTGGTGAAGACATGGAGAGAACATTTCAGCATCTTACTAAATGTGGTGAGTGAAAGAAATACTGGGATATCATATTTGGGAGAGGTTAAGCCAGTGGACAGAGAGAGAGAGAGAGAGAGAGAGAGAGAATGAATGAATGAACAGAGAGGAAGTGTGCCAGTGAAAATATATACGACGGCAGAGATCGATGGTGTGAATGGAGAAATAGTATTGTGGAGTAAACAGAAAGTATGACATCAGAACTGAAGCTGTGTAGATTAGTATCGAGGCAAAGGAGAGAAATGAGGCTTGGAAGGAAGTTGTACAAGCCTGTTATTGTACTCCTAAATGAGGGGAAGGATGAAAGGAGAGCATATGAACGCAATAGCGGTAAGTAATTGTTGAGTGTAGCAGAAAATATTTACCCTAGAGTACCAACTGAACGGAGGGCAATGTGGCTCAGTGGTTATAGCTTCTACCTGCCGCACTACATGTATTCAAGTTTGGAGTTCGAATTCCAGACCATACCTACACTGACGTTCACACCTTGTTCGTTCTTATTGTTAGTATAATGGAGACTCTTCACACTCACAAACACAGCCATTACAACGCTGCCAATTTCGCACACTTATTCTCACTACAGACAACCCCTCCTTGATTTATATTTGACCAGCATAAGAGCTCTTTCTGGCTGTATCTTTACCCCTGGCTGTGTGATCCTGTCCTGCAGTGAACCCCGTGCAGACTGATACATGTACAGATACTAACTGAGATGATGAAGGCAATGTCAGAAGAAATACAATGTAAAGAGCAGGGAAGGTTTAGAAACGGGAGAGAATGCTCAAGTCAGATGAATTCAGTAAGCACTCCGACAGAAAAGTTATAGGGTATGGATGGAAGGTTGTTCATAAAAGCTAAGGCTTCAGAGAAAACATGTGATGGGATAGAGTAGGAAGCTTTGTGGATGGGCCTGAAAATATGAAGGGTAGATAACCATGGGATGGTGGATAACTCAAGACCATCCACAGTATATACAATGGAATAACGACGGATGTGAGAGGGGATAGTGCACCGAGGTCGCCTTCGGTGCGGTTACTTTTAATTATATATATATATTTTTTTTACTACCAGACGATTTTATCTAACTTGGCGGGTACGTTTTGTTGTGAAGGGGTTAAGAAAAGCTATATCTAACCCCTCCAGTTCTTAAGGTCACTCTTAAGCTGGATTAAGTAACAATATCTGGAGAGCACAAATATAACACAAATGATGTTCTAATAGTTAAGAAATTATATTTATGTAAGGATGGAGTAATGAAATGAAATAATGAGTATGTAGTATGTGCACTTATGTTTGAAGTGATGCGGTGCTGACAAGAGATGAGGAAAGGTACTTAGTCTAGTAGAGACAAGAACAAAACGATTATAAATAGAGATGTGGTGATTTGTGGCACAAGACTGTAAGGTATGGAAAGTGGTATTGTTAAATCACATAATGCAGTGTTGTGAATGAAGATGGCAGTATGGAAGGTGAATTAAGGGAAATGATGGAACAGATAAAGTGGCAGGTGTATTGAGAGCAAATAAATAAATAAAATAAAGATTAAAAAATAAAGCAAAATATGTGAGTAAAGAAAGCATTGCATGAAAGTATGCTGAATCCAGCACTGACACACAGTGGTGAAGTGTTGACGATGCTGGAGGGAGCAAATTAAGAGTGAGAGATGTTTAAACAAATTACCTCAGGAGTGTTTGTGTAGTGACTTGGAGATGAACAAATTACATATTCTTGAATAGTGTGGTGCAGAGGCTAATTTAGTCGGGAAAATAAAGGTAGATAGTGTGTACGTAATGGTTCAGTCATATGGATGGAGTGTAGATTGAGAACAACGAGACTAGTGAGGTTAAAAAAGGAGAGGAAGGGTAGAGGAATAACAAGACTGAGGTAGGAGAATGTATTAGGGTGGGTGATGCATCGGGGGAGGGGGATCCTTACTGAGTAGGAACAAAAAGGCTTTGAGATGCTTTTCTCAAGGTCGCCCTTTACAGGATGCGATCTTTGGCAGTAGACAGAAGAGATAATAGAGTTTATGGGCTTTAGAAAGGATGGCAGTATTGATGACACTCGTACGCTGAAAGTCACAAGTCCTTGGTACAGTGGGCGGCACATTGACCAGGATAATTATAACAGCAGTTACGAATTATGTCAGTCATAGTACACCTAACTGGAAGGCATGAACAACGTCTTAATAGTGTTCAGACTACGGTGTTACTTATCTTTTCTTCTTCATCTACAAAGGCTGGTAGTTCATGCCTCTGTAGCAGGAAATTCAGAACATCTCTACGCCATATTGCCCTTGAAATCAATTGCCTTCTGACATTCCTGTGTCCCAGAAATTTACCCGTCTTCTTTCACATTAATATGTATCGTAATAGTTGTCAGAAAAGCATACTTATGATGTTCACCCACGACATTATTATTGTTATTATTATTATTATTATTATTATTATTATTACAATCATTATTATTATTATTATTATTATTATTACTATCATTATATTATTATTATTATTATTATTATTACTATCATTATATTATTATTATTTATTATTATCATTATATTATTATTATTATTATTATTATTATTATTATTATTATTATTATTATTATTGACAAAGTATACCCTTCTGGCTCGGACACATACCGTACCTTTGCCAAATTTTTCACCGTTGTTCTTTTTTTGTTTATGCTGTTGCTGCTGCTGTTGCGTGGTGGATATCCGTGGCGACATTATTGGTGTGGCAGGTGTGGAGTCTCCAGTAACATGGTACACATCAGGTGCTTCATATACCCTGCATTAGTGTGTGTGTGTGTGTGTGTGTGTGTGTGTACGATACATGGGTGCATTATACGTGATTACTAAATTCCTTATTGCGTGGGGGTGGGGGGGGGGACGCTGCAGATACTCCGTAAATTTTTGCTCACCTTCGTTGTTATAATATGAATAGGAACAGAAAACAGTATGAGATTCGTACCTTTCCAGACACATTAAGAATTTATTCCAAACGTAATTCATAAGGGTAATACCTTCGTCGCTTAAATATAACTTTCGACATTAAGTCTGCTCTGTTTTTAGCACTAGTGTTATATCATCTAATCCTGCGTTACCCCATGAGGAGCGTACGAGCCCGAGGCTAGGCAAGTTGGTCCTGACATTTAAGATGAGAGTGATCAGCCTCACTCATCCCTGAGTGGCAGTACGTGAGCAATAAACCCCAACCATCCCTTGGATATAAACCTACACAGGCTCAATCCGATTGGAGCGCCTTAATTACCCACTAAACCATCAGGCGCCATAATTTGGTCATATGGATACAACCCAGCGTAGTAAATGGTTTCCTGGTGTACAAGGAACCATTTGGCCTGACACTCAATGTAGAGTCACCCATAGGCAGAAGGAAGAGGAAAGAATGAAGGGAAAAAAGACAGAAGAGGGAGTGTAGAGAATCACCCGCAGGCATAAGGAAGAGGAAAGAATGAAGGAAAGACAGAAGAGGACGGAAGGAACGAAGAGAGGAAAGACTAGTTACCCGAGAGCAGCACTACATCAAGTGAGTGGATGGTGAGCGCCCCCACCTACCATATTTTTTACTACACACACACACACACACACACACACACACACACACACACACACCAATCAGGGGTGGTTGTGGGTCATGGAGTAAATTAATAGGGGCAGACTGCAGGCACAGATGGGACTTGCATTACCCTCAACCTGTCCCAGTACCCATGTGGTGGAAGGTGAAGTGAGAAGCGAGTAATTGTGTTGGGAGTGAGAAGGGCGGCGGTGGATGCTAATAGGTGGTAATTATAGGACAGCAGGTTATGGCCTCACTCTTACTCTTCCCTGCCTGACTTTGTACCCTTTACTGCCTGCCTTGGATTCCTTTGTACTCATCTCTCAAGTACTGAAGGCCATGGGGGGAAGAGGAGAGAGAGAGAGAGAGTGAGTGTGTGTGTGTGTGTGTGTGTGTGTGTCTTGTACGTTGATGCATTGTACCTGCATACTAAGTGTTTATAGTATTATGTTTTGACCTCTACCTCCTTGGATTCGTGTGTGTGTGTGTATGTGTGTATTCTGTACGTGGTTGAATTATAATCATACATATTTTTTGTTGCATATTCTCTCTCTCTCTCTCTCTCTCTCTCTCTCTCTCTCTCTCTCTCCCCCTCTCCACACATGAAGTACACCCACATACAAACTTCGTGTTATTATATTCTGTAGTTTTTATTTGGTTTTCCCTGCTGTGTGTTTTTCCTTTATGGCAATTTTTTCCTGTCTTTGTTTTCCATTGTATTCCGTCCAGGAGGTGGGAGGAGGAGCAGCGAGAGTGAGAGGGAGGAGGAGGAGGAGGGAGAGTGAGTTGGGAAGGAGGAGGAGGAGAGACGTGACGGGAGTGAGGGAGTAGGGAGAGGGAGAGATAAGAGGAGAAAGAGTACGTTGGTATGGGCGATGGGTAAGGAAGAGAGAGAGAGAGATGGTAGATGGTACAGGCTTTGGGAGGGAGGTAAGCTGGAAGAGGAGAAAGAACTGGCATGGAAAAATGAAGACTATTAGTGAAGGAGGGAGAGAGTAATAGAGATAGGACGTACGAGAGAGGATGGGAGAGAGAGAGAGATAAAAGGAGAAAGAGGGATGGTGTACAGAAAACGGGAAGGAAAGAGAGAGAGAGAGAGAGAGAGAGAGTATAGGAAGGAAATGAGGATGGGTCGAAGGGGGAGGGGGCTAATTTAAGGGAGAGGGATTGGAAGAATGAGGTGTGGGACGAGGAGGGAGGGAGGGAGAGAGTGAGAGAGGTAAGATGGGGAGAGGAAATGCTAGAAACGGAGAGAAAGGAGAGGAGGGACAAGGCAAGGGATTGGAGAAGGATAGGAAATTAAAAGAATAGTTGGTGAGGTAAGGAAAAAGGAAAAGAGGGAGGGGAAGGAAGGAGAGAAGTGAGGGAAGGAGGAATGAAGGGAGGAGGAGAAAACATAGGGAGGAAGAAGGTTGTAAAAGAAGGAGGTAATGGGAGGGAGGAAGTATGGATAGGGGGAAGGTGAGGGAGGGGGAGACGGATTGGGGAAGGAAGTGATTAAGGAAGGTGAAGATGTTTAGGGAGAGGTGGAGGAGGAATGAATGGGGAGGGAAGAAAAAAGGAAGAGAAAGAAGAAGAGGGAGTAAGAGTGGGAAGGAAGTAATTTGAGGAAGAAAGAAAGAGGAGGATAAGTATGACGGAAGAGGGGAGAGAGGGAAGAAGGAAGAGGATAGGAAACAAAGGAAGGAAAAGGAAAGGAAAGAATGAAAAAGAGAGAAAAGGATAAAAAGGGAGGAAGAAAGGAGGGAAAGAAGATATTAAAAGAAGGAAGAAAAAGGAGAGGGAAGAATTGGAAGTGAAAAAAGAAGGGAAAGTATAAAAGGGAGGGAAAAGGGGAAAAGTAAAGGGAAACGAAAGGAATTAGAAATTGAGAGAGAAAAGGAAAATACCAAGAAGAGGGAGAGGAAACAAAGAAATTAAGAAGGGACTGGAGGAAAGTAGAGAGTTTCGAGAGTAGAAGAGAGAAGGAAGGAGAGAAGAAGGTAGCTAAGGGAGGAAAGAGGGAAAATAAGAAAAAGAAGGAAGCTAGGAAGAAGGATAATCGGAGTAAAAGAAAGGAAGACTGACGAACGAAAGAAGGTGAAAAAAAAAAGAAGGATGATGGATAAAGAAGGAAGGAAGATAAGAGACAACAAGAAAAAAAAATGAGGAAATAAAAGCAGATTGAGAAAGAAATAAGGGAGACAGGCGAAAGAGGGAAAAACTGGGGGAAGAAAGAAGAACGAAGAGGAAAGATAAAAATGGAGAAATAAAAAAGAAAGGTAAGGGATCTGTATGAGAGACAGGAGAAAAAAGGAAGTTGGAAGGGAAGAAAGGAAGTTTGGAAAAGAAATCAGCCTATAAAGAAGACGCTCAAGAAAACCAAGGAATGTGAAAGTCAGGGATAAAGGAAAGAAAGGTGGAAAAGAAAAGGAAGGAGAAATAAGGAAAAAGGGAAGTAAATATGTGGAAAACAAAAAGAGCAATGGTGAACGAAGAGAAGGTAGGAAATAAAGAACGAAGAACAATAAAGGAGGCGAAAAAGGGAAAGGAAGAAGAAGGAGAGGAAGTATGAAATATGGACGAGAACAGGGGATAAGTGAGGAAAATAAGATGGGAAAGTAAGAATAAAGGAAAAAAGGGTAGAAATTATTAAAGAAAGAAAGTAGAGTAAAAATAGATAAAAGGTAAAGACATAAGAGAACTGGGAATATAAAGGCAGTAAGGAAGAAGAAAAGGAGAGTATGAAAGAAAGGAAGAGAGGCTGAAGTCTGAAGGAAAGAAGTTCGGGAAACATTCGTCCAAAGAGAACGGAAGTAAAGTGGAAAAATGCAGGAGAGAATGTAGTGTTGATGGGAAAGAGGGTAGTAGATACTTTATCATGAAGGCAAGATGGAAGACAGGGAAAAGGCGAAGGAAGATAAGTAGAGATAAAAACAGGAAGATAAAGAAAGCGAAAGGAAGAGCCGGCTGTCGGCAGAACTCACAAATAAACCCATTAAAAAAAGAAGTGTCGGAATGCAATGAGGACTGTGCATGGCCATTCCAAGGTGACGCCTTTCCCCTCTGGTGTGTGATATTGAGCCAGTTGCATGCTGCAGCGGAGATGAGGCCGCCATTTGCACATTTTTTTGGCGAGAAGATGACAGGACAGAAGCCACTCTGACAACGGCACTGCCATTGCAGCAGTGTGTGATGAACACCTTCTTGCACCTGACATTTGGCAAGGTTGATGTGCTCCCCCCAAAAAAAAATAATAATAATAATAAAAAATAAAGAATGAGATCTTTTGTAACAGAGCACACTGAAACGAGTCCTCCCTTTCCTAGCGCAGTATCTCAGAGGTACACGTGTAAAGGAATATGGTCACAGCTTTCAAGAAGACTAGAACTTTTCTTGCAAGTGAAGGTCAAGGTACAGCAGAAGAATTACAGTTTAATATTATCACTGCAGTCAGTATAATCAACCGCATATTAGGGGGTTCTTGTTTATACAGCTAAGGAATATGTCAAGGTGGACAATCTAGTGTGAGAGTGTTATCTGGGCTGATAGCAGGAGTGTCATCAGGAGATACGTTGATGTTGTTGTCATAGTTGTGGACGACTTGAGTGGATAAAGGTGCAGAGTCTACGGTTATCATCCTGGATACAACCAAGGCATTTGACACTATGCTGTGGCAACCTCCTTGGCAGCATGAAAAGCTTCAGCATCACCGGGAAATTTTTTTTCTACTTGTAAACAGATTATTAAAAAAGGGAAGTTTCTCCGTAATGGTGAGCGGCAGCGAGTCATGCTGTAGGCATTATATAGATACTACATCGTGCACAGTGCGATATGAGATATATACTATACTCAGTATTTTTCTTTTTTTATCGAGGCGAAGATGCACTTGACAGGTTGGTGATGATTGGCTGAATGCAATATGTCTGAATAACTTATTTACTAACCCTAATTTCTCCCTCAGATATATGTTGTCAAATACCAATACTAAAAAAACATATATCTGAGGGAGAAATTAGGGTTAGTAAATACCAATACTAAAAAAAAAAAATATATATATATAGTATTCAGTCACTGCCAAAGTTTATAAGGCAACTACTCTGACGACTCATGTGAAGCAACATTAATGACTTTCACCTGGTCCTGAAACAGTTTTTTTGTTGTTGATCTGACTGTCCATCTCATCTGTGTTCTGCAAGACTGACATAGTTCCTCAGCCAAAGTTCAGCACTTTGTTAATATTATAACATAGGTGGAAAACTGACGTGAATGACATCCAGCTTAAGAGTGTCAGTTCCTCCTCATCTCAAGGAGGATTGATGATACAGAATGGCCAGGTTCACCAGGAGATGGATGAGGTTAATGCTGTAGGTGCAGGTGTTTACTTTTGTCTGAATTTCACCAGTTATTTCTGAGCTTTGACAAGAAAAGCTTCTGTCATAGTTGCTGGACATCACATCCTGCATGAAGTGGCACGAGACAGTTATGTATTCATTTGTTAATGAAAGCAAGTATAAAAGTGCTAGATGCAGGAACTCCAGGGCCCTTCTGAGGTGTGGGAGGGTGATGTGTGATGTGATATGAGAGGGATTGAGGTGTAATGTGAAGTTATGTGATGTGAGAGGATGTGTGGTGCAATGTGATTTGTGATGTGATGTGAGAGGGTGTGTGGTGTAATGTGATGTGAGATGTGATGTGAGAGGGTGTGTGGTGTGGTGTGATGTGTAGCATCGCTAAACTCGCTGTGGTCTACGGGAGTGAAGCATCTCACGTCCGAAAATCGTTAGCAAGAGACAGACGCACAGACCTGCTCTTTCTTATGGACTGCATCAAAAGAAAAAAGTCTGCTTATGGAAATGACTAATATCAAAAGTCTGCTTATGGAAAAGGCTAAAATCAAAAGTCTGCTCATGGAAAAGGCTAAAATCAAAATCAAGGTCCTGTTTAAAGGTACCAAGACTTGCATTTCAAATACTTGAGGTTAAAGGAGAGATAGAAGGAAAGACAAACCAAGGAAGATTTTTTTAAAGACCTTATAAGTTTTGTACACAACAGCCTGTGAATACTGGTTGCTTTTTAACTCTTGCATAAAAAGAAAGTTCGAGAGAGAAGGATAAGAGTGTTTGGGTTGATAAATGCTGTGTTTCTGCCATAATGGGAAGGCATTCAGGCAGAGAGTTTTCAGCTTATGAGGGCTGAACTCCACTTAAGTTTGAATAAGACCATGTACAGGCTCAGCGGGTGAGATGACAAAAGAAAGCATGGAGCTGCCATAGCACATACAACCTGTGAGAAGCTGAAGTTTTAAGAGAACGTTGTTTTTTCAGGAAAGATCATGAGGAAAAGAACGCTTAGAATATTGAGTGGTGATGAAGTACTGAGCTCTGTGATGTTGAAACCATGGCCTTAGTGGCTACTGCATTCACCCCCTGATTTGAATGTGCCCTGAGTCTAGTTTGAAACTCAGTCATGCCAAACGTTTAGATGTGTGCGTGTCCTTTCATATTGTAGCATATATTAACACCCCGTTACATAGCACCAGTATCATATACCGACCTAAAAACACACAGACATAACCAACACTTTAAATTTACACCTCTCACTACAGATGTCTTTTCCTGTTTCATACTTAGCCAGCATAGACCTTTGTTAATTTTGGTTTTCCCCATCCCTCAGTACAGAGATCTGGTTCAGCAGTAGAGGCAATATGGCCCGATATAGAGAGAAGTTAATACAGTAAGCAAGGTGATAAATGTTTGGAAAATGTAGAAAAATGAAGGATTGTGATGTTTGTTGCATCATAAATAAGGAGATTTTCTTTGCCCTAGTCTGAAATAATTGACTTCAGAAAGCAGGTGTATCATAACCACGAACTCACGAGGTTTGTAGTGACAGTCGTGATGGATACTCTGAGAAATGAGTGGAAAAGTGAGAGTAGAATCTACAGCAAAGAAACCCAGCTTAGATGTGCAACTCAAAAGTTCTGTGATGAGCTGGACTCTTATTGTTCCCCAACTTTTCATTGCCAGTGTATCCGCTGGTGGCCATTTCACTGGACAATGCACCATACTGAACGTTGATAATCAATAGACTGTGTCTGTACCATACACCCGTTGGGTATATAAAGTTGCATGACCAAAGGTGGCGTGGCTACCGAGATAGAGTATCCACAAACTGCAATCCTTGGGTGGCTCAGCATCAACAAGATGTGATGTGGTTGGAGTTGGGGGAAGGGGAGGGAACTTAGAACCTTGAAAATAAGTAAACCATAGTCTTATTGTTTGTGAAGTTGTACAACAAAATATGGTCCAGTTAGTGTGATGTGGCATAGCCTACAGAAGCTGTTATGCAACAGGAAAACTCGACCCCTGAAAATCAGTATGCAGGTCATTTGTTGTAGGCCTGTTGTGCAGTGCTGCACATCCAAAGGTGACCGCATGGCATTTACAGACTGTGCAGGGAGGGAGGAGGACCTTGAAAAAAATATACTGTACATAAATTTGACCATAATCATAAGCTTATTATGCATGCAGAGATGTAAAACCAAAGGTGGAGTGGCTACTGAGATGTGGCATCCATAAATTCTGATTCACTAAAGAGAAATAGGGAAGAGGCATGGACTGGCAGAACTTTTTCAGAATTGATAGTCTTGTTCTTTATCATAGGCCTATGGCGTGTATGTATCGTTGAATAATGATACATGTCCCATTAACTGAGATATCCAATGCTCAAGCAATAGTACACAAGGCAAGGGGTTGAGTTACTACAGTACTTTACAAACACATACAAAAGGTTTGGTATGGAAGTTACAGATCACTGGATCAGGATGATGGGGTTTATTTAATGTGGGTTTGACTTCCAGTAGTTTTATTATTCGGTACACAGTTTTCAAGGTAAGGCCTGTTATTGGAGGGTAGAGGAGGAGGAAGAAGATATAGGAACATGTGGACTTTACATTGAAAAGTGATAAAATTGTCACCACCAGGATAAATTTATTATATGAACGTGTCCGGGGGAAAGGAGGACCTAGAAATGTGGAAATCAACAGGCTGGACCTGTATCTTATATCTGTTACATGTGTCCACTTGACCCACCCAAATAGCCCTGTTGCTGAGGTAGTGGCCACAGGCGGTGATGTGCAGGGGAATTTCAGAGGTTAGGGTGGGGAGGGGAGTGTACAACCTTGAAGCCCATATGAGGGACTTTCACCGTAGGCCTCCTCAACATGCCTTGCTACACAACTCAGAATGACCCGGTTACAAATATATTGCGTTCAGAATACAGTATGTGTGTACTGTGTGTATGGATGCTAGAAGGGGAGGTGGAGAAAGCTAAGAACGTTATGGCAATCTTTGTGGTCTTCTTTGGAGTAATCTCTTACACGATTATTGCAGCTCTGCACAGTTGCTGACTTGGAGCAGATGTCTTTCCTCCTGTGTGGATTAGGTATCGCAGACGTCGTTCTTCGTGTGTGGATTAGGTATCGTGTGTGTGTGTGTGTGTGTGTGTGTGTGTGTGTGTGTTTTGGGGGGGACACTTGGCCACAAACAGCTCTTCGAGACAGGTCGTCACATCACATACTTCGACGTCAGTCCCTTTTTGTCTCAATGCTCTGTCATTCTTTCTCTGTTCTCTCTGTACTAAGGACAGTGTTCTAAAATGTACCCACAACACACTCTCTGAAAGGTACACACGAAGTACTATTCCAGCTATGTAGTATTAACTTATTTTCCTTCCAGCTCTCTAATGCAAGAGTTAACCTGTAGTCTCATTCATTTATATACACAACTGATTAACGCTGGAACAACCTTGTTATTCTCTTTCTCCTTCCTAAGACTTTGACTCTTTCAAATTCAGTGTGTCGAGGCATCTAGGAACAGCGGATCTTGGGTTTGAATCTGATATTTAACATTCTATGGAAGGGAAAACGTTTTTGTCTTTGGCTTTTTTTTCTTAAGATAGAAAAAGAAAGTAACTACTCTTCCTGGTCGTAAAACGAACGTGATTGAAGTGTCAATTCAGTGACCATAAAATGAACACAAGAAAATTCAAGTCTTTTCGACTAATAAAAAATGAAGCAGAAAAAGAAGGCCAAGAAGATAAAAAGTACAGAGTTAAGGAGTCAAGGTGAAAATGTGGGTTGGGAAAAATGGAGGAAAGGGGTAAGGAAAGGAAAGGAAAGAGGGAATAGAAAAGGAAGAAGGGGAAGAAAAAATAGATAAGGAAAGGAAAGCAGGGCTGGAGAAAAATATAAATATAAAGGAGAGAGGATGGGAGGGGAGGGAAGGGACAATGAGGGACGGGAGGGGAGATAAGAGGAAGGAAGGGTGGAGAAAGGCTGGAGGAACGCCTTGAAACAAAGGATAGGCGAGAGGAATGAAAGAGAGTCTGGAGGGAAGGGAAGGGAAGGGCGTGTGACCCAGGTGACCCGGTGTCCAGGTGTTGAAGCTCATTAACGAGGTACAGGTGAGCCAGGTGTGTGTGTGTGTGTGTGTGTGTGTGTGTGTGTACACACGCACCTTCCATCCCCTTTTCTTCGAGCCCCCATTCTTATTCACAGTTCTCATTCCTCCTTCGCCATTTTCGCCTTTACCTTATATCTTACCCTTTCTTCCTCTTTCTCCCTTAGCCCCTTCCATCCTGCCCTCCGTTCCTCAGTCCCTTCCTCCACCCCTTCCATCCTGCCATCCATTCCTCATTCCCTTCCTCCACCCCTTCCACCCTACCCTTCCTTCCTCGTACCCTCCCTCCACCCCTTCCTTCCTCCTTCCCACCCTTCCTCCTTCCCTCCCTCTACCCCTTCCATCCTACCCTCCCTTCCTCCTTCCCTCCCTCCACCCCTTCCATCCTACCCTCATTTCCTCTCCTTCCCGCCACCCCTTCCATCCTACCCTTATTTCCTTTCCCTCACTCCACCCCTTCCATTCTGCCCTCCCTTCCTCCTTCCCTCCCTTCATCCTTTTCTCCTACTCTTCCTTCATCTTTCCCTCACTCTATCCCTTCCATCCTACCCTCCCTTCCTCTTTCCCTCCCTCCACCCCTTCCATCCTACCCTCATTTCGTCTCCCTCCCTCCACCCCTCCCATCCCACCCTCTATCCCTTCCACCCTACCCTCCTTTCCTCTCCCTACCTCCACCCCTACCATCCTACTCTTCCTTCCTTCTTCCCTTCCTCCACCCCTTCCATCCTACCCATCCTTAATCCTTCATTCCCTCCATCCCTTCCTCTTTCCCTCCCTCCACCCCTTCCATCTTACCCTTTCTTCCTTCTTCCCTCCCTGCATGCACTCTTTTCTTCTTTCTTTTCTTTTCTCCCGTGTTCCTTCCCTCCTTGCAGTCTTTCCTTCCTTCGTTTCCTCCCATCACCCTTTCCTCACTGCACCCTGTGATTCCTTCCCTTCCTCCCTCCTGTCTTCTTTCCCATCTTACCTTACCATTATTTTCCTCTCTCTGTACTCCATTCTTCCTTCCTTCTCTCCATCCTTATTCCTGCCTGCCTTCCTTCCTACCTTTCCCCCCCTCCCCCATCCCTCCCCAGCCTCCAATGTAATCTAATCTCCCCATCTCACCGCCGCAGGGTCTCCTTACTTCCACCAGCCTACACACACAGGCTGGGTATCGGCACTACCTTGACACTCGGAAATACACCCAAATATTTCCATACATTTGTGAATTAAACGTCTTGAATCAGAAGGTTTAATTTACTGAGTTCTTTTTGTTGCCTTCAGACGATTTTATTCATCTGAAGAAACACCCCAGTAATGAAGGGGTTAATGGAAGCTACAATGTTTCTTACCTGTCCAGTTCGAAATGTCTCTACCAGGCTGACTGAAACCATGTGTAGATAGTATTACTGTAATGAAATGCGTTATTGGATTTAAGGGAATCGTAGTGACGTGCATGGGCTTTGTGTTGGTTATACAGTGTTGGTGGGTAATGTTTTCACTGTTTTTTAGACTTCGTTTTTCGTCTTTTGGCTGTTTTTGTCATTGGTGGTGTATTCACTCCTTATATTTGTTTCTCGTTGTTACTGTAGTGTCCAGGTGAAACAAACCTGTCGTGCTGTCTACTGAACCAGAAGTAACTCCTCCTCAGCCCAGAATCCATATAGGATACCGGGTATCATACAGACCCTCGCCTTCGTCCAGCGGTTATCATCAAGTATTTTGTGGATCGCACGCAACAGTGGACCGGTGTGTAATCGGCAAAAACGTGTCCTAACTATTTCTCTTATTCTGTATCTCAGTTTCCTCTGTTAGCTCATATTTTAAGCTGAGAGGCTTGGTGGGATTTATTTTTCTGTCCAGGGATTATTCTCTCTGATATAATGCGTCAGGGAGGAAAGTGACGGACATGGCCCAAGTGTGAGGTAGACTCTAAAACAATAGGCAGACTTTCATTCCTGGCTGTACTTGAATGGCAGGAAGTGTGTGTGTGTGTGTGTGTGTGTGTGTGTGTGTGTGTGTGTGTGTGTGTGTGTGTGTGTGTGTGTGCAGGGGTTCACAGACGGAGACCCTGAAACTTGAAGCTAGTGTGAGTGCTGCCTGGGTAGTTCTATATTCCATCACACAGACTAATATAGAAAATACTCTTCTAGATGCTAAGAAAAGAGAAAAAACAAAATAATAAAGGAGTTGGTGGTGTGGCGTAATGAAACACAATGTTTACTCTTTCACCTTAAGCTGGGGTGATTCGTCTTTAATCCGAATAGTTTTTTTTAATCTCCTTACTGTTTTATTTAGTTTTGATGCCTTTATTAGTATAGGATTTTAATGGAGTTTTACTTCTAACCCTGTTATTTTGAGAGAGTTCCCCAGAGTCAGGTAAAATTGTCTAGACGTGGAAAGTGCCTTATACCTGGCGTAACGGGGTTGGCATGGGCTGGAATCTCACCTGAAGAGTTTTCGTCAACACTTTAATAAATAATGGCTTAAGTGACCTCTGATGTTGCTTTTGTGTGTGTGTGTGTGTGTGTGTGTGTGTGTGTGTGTGTGTGTGTGTGTGTGTGTGTGTGTGTGTGTGTGTGTGTGTGTGTGTGTGTGCTTGTCGGTCGGTCGGTCAGTTGGTCCCTACCCAGAGAGCCTTGAATAGAAAGCTCAGTTCTTGCAGGTAGTTAGCTGTGAGTACATTTAGGTCATGTTTGAGTACCAGGGTCATGGGTCAAAGGTCTGGGCCACTGGAGGAAAAAGAAATCTACTCCAATTGGGCGTCTGGCCTGTCCTCTGAGGCATCCTTGTTGAAGACGGTATGAAGTGTTGTGAATAGTGATGGTGATGGTCGTTAGTCAGTCAGGCATAAGAAACAAACAAAACAAAACTATTCAACCCTGATCCAGAGAAGGACTCTGTATGAAACCTACAGGCTCACAGCTAATCCAAATAATACTATAGTTAGCCCTAACTAGACAAAGGAAGCGTTTGTAGCCACACCCATCCTCTGCAGTATTGTAAGACGAAAATAGTTATTTACTGAATGGGGAGAGGGGGGGGGGGCCTTTCGGAGTCTCATCCCTCTAAAACATGGTCGTGGTGGTCTGTAATAAATTTCGTGTTCCGTAGGTGAAAAGTGGACTTGAAAATTGGCGTTGACAGGAAATTAGGGAGCAACCTTCCCGAGGAGGGGGAGGGGGTGCGTGCTTGGGGCTCCTACTAAGCCTGAAAACTGGTCCGGGTGGAGTCTGCCACTGTGCAGAATCATTTTTCCTAGGTTTTTATGGACGCTGCCGGTTGCTAGGTAATGTGATTTCTAAAGAACCGCGTCTTTTCTCTTCTCCATCCTGGAGATATACCATGTCTTGACTACTCTGTGGCGTGGGAAAAACAGCCGTGTTCGTGACAACCGGTACAATAAGTGTAAAGTCGATAATTGTCAAAATAAAGTTTAAAGATTCAAATAAGCCGACGTTATACAAGTTTGAATTGTTAATTGCGTAATAACCCAATCTTTGAGGAGCATTTGAGAACGTGAAGTTGTTGCGTAAAGAGAGGTATTATAACCCGTGGCAGTGGACCACCAGAACACTGCGGTATAACAATAAAACAATAAACTGCATTCTGTGGTAAACCACCAATAGCCTGTGTAATAGTCGTAGTTAGACCATCCATTCACCTGGTTATTGTAATAATGTTTGTAATGATAGTAATGGGAATAGTAATGTCACGGTAAAAACAAATACATTACTGTCTTTATTCACAGCTTTTTGTCTCATCTCATTTATGATTTTCGTTTGGCATTTCTCCTTTTGCCCTTTCTGCCTTCACTTCTTTCACTTTTGCGGCTTATGTAAGAGAGAGAGAGAGAGAGATTGGAGATATAATGATAGGCAGGAGGAGGAGGAGAGAAGAATATTGGAGGAGGTAGGAAGAAGGAAGGAGACAAGAAGTGGAGGGGGGGAGGAGGAGGGGAAAGGGGGGAGATAGGAAGAGAGAAGAAGGAGGGAAAGAAAAGAGGATGGAGAAAAAGGCAGGAAGTGGATGAAAATGAATAATAAGAGGTGGGAGGAGGAAGAACAGAGAAAGGAAGAAAAATGAGTAGATGGAGAGAGATAGAAAGGTAGATAGATGGAAAGGGGAGAGAGAGAGAGAGAGAGAGAGAGAGAGAGAGAGAGAGAGAGGAAAGTACAACGGGAGGTTGGAGAGAGGAAGGGTCCAAGGGACGTAAAGAGGAAGGGGGGGAGGGGGGAGCAGTCGGTATGAATCTGTGTCGCTTGAATGAATATCAGGAGAGGAGGAAATGGAGGGAGGCTGGCAAGGTGAGGAGAGAAGAGAGGAAAAGGTGGAAGGAGAGGAGAAAGAGAGAGAGAGTTTGACAATTGAAGAAATTCATTTCGTAGTCTGTTCACAATTGCCTCAGATCCAAGAGGGAAAAAAAAAAGTCTATAAAAAGAGGGTTTTGTGCTCTGGCCTAACTCTCTCACACAGAGAAAAGTAACTTTTACCATTTTCACTGCACGTGTCTCTCACTACAATCAAACTGTCTTTTTATCGAGATGAAGAGAGAAGGAGGGACGAAGAGTCAGAGAAAGAAAGAGTACAGAGCAAGCAACAAGGGATGTATTGTTGGTTGTGAGTCTTTTACAGGGTCGTTTATGATTTGGAATGTATTGTGTGAGAACAAGACAAGGTTAGTAAGCAGAATTCCTCCCCGCCACCATCCCGGCCTCCAGTGGCTGAAAAGGAATTTACTTACTTGAATGCAAGCCCTTCAGTCAGCTGACCTTGTTTATATTTAATTCCAGCTGCCTGTAGGTGTTTGTGTTCAACAGAGGGAAGATCTCTTGTACTGATAGCACTGATGGTGGTTTTATCAAATCTCCTCAGGATGAAAAGTACCTCCAAAGCTAAACGCAATCGTCTGAAGTAGCAAGAATATAAAAAGTAAGACGGAAGGGGTGTTTGTTGTTCTTAGGAAATCACAGTTTTTTTTTTACCTTAATATCTACTGATAACTGCTGCTGCACTGAGAGAGCTCGATTGCAAGTTATTGGTTATTACAATGGCTAAATATCCTTAGTTCTTAGCAACTGATTTTGCACTGTGGTGGTGCAGTCACAAGTTAGTGGTCAGTATAATACCAAATTCTTCTTATTCTGTGAGATGGGGAGCTGTTTGCACAATGCTTGCCCAAGTTATCCCTTCCATAGGACCTTTTACAGTACTATTTTGGATGCCACTACCTTACCGTGGGTGCAACTTCAGCCCTTCACTGCTGACTTAGCTGGCGATAATAAGTGACCCCCTACAGCATACTACCAGAAAATCAGATAGTATGCAAGTCTCTTAATTTATAGTATTACCTGTGACATTTGAGATAATTTCTTTACAAGCACTGAATCAGCCAGAAATGGTCCCTCCCTCGAGAATATCAAAGGAAGCTGGGAGTATGATAAATTAGCCCCTTTTGGAAGTCCTCATTTCCAGTAAATGACCTTGCAGCAGAATCCAAGCACAAGAACTCACTTTACGTTCCTCTCAGACCGTAGGGAAATGATTGGCGTAGAAAATCAGCAGAACACTGGGACAAGAACCAGCTTCTTCCTGGTGACTTGCCTGAGAGCCTGACTTACCCTGGAGCTAGAATTCTCTCAGTGTCAGAGTTTGCCCAAGAGCAGTCCACTGGACTCTGGTCAGCACGGTTCACTCTCTTGTTGGTTTTACTTGAGTCGTGTTCACCAAACAACCATCCATTGGCCACTGTTGCCTGGTACTCATGATCATGTTCAGACTTACCTTAGACTCACCTGCACTTCAGCCCTGCAAACACATCTTTCGACAGTACCGTGCCTCCCCCCACGATGCCGCATTGCGTCATGTTGTAGAGACAGTCTTCCATTCCCTGACGCAGCAGTGGGGTAGAGACGCAAATAGGCTGCTTGGAAAGAAGACAGCATCCCATTGAGGACATCATACGTTAACACCTACTCACTCACCCACCCACATATCTTCCCATTACCATCATGTACCATATTAGGCACCACGCTTACATCTGGTGAGTAGATGTAATAGTCAGGTGAACTCCCTATTGGTCAGAAAGTTGTTAAAGTCAGTCAGTATCCCATTGTGTACATATCCTTTCTCTCCGCCTGCCCTTGTGCCACGTACACAGAAAATAAATAGTCTGCGTTGCCTCTCCTATGTCACTGAACCCAGAACTTAGTCAAAATTACAGTGTACTCTTAAATTACAGTGCATTCTCTCGGTTTGGTGTACCGGAATAGAGTAACATTTTTTATAGCAGTAAATAACGTTGCATTTTTCACCATTAAAGTTGCCATTGTGTAGGCAGTTAAATAGGATGTTAACCCGTTCACTGCCATGATTTTTTTTTTTTTTTTTTTTTTAAACAGTTCTGTTCACCTTAAGGCAGACCTCTATTAATGAAGGGGTAAATGAGTGTATATAAATCCTTCAGTTCGAAAAGCCTGTCTAAAGCTGCATAAAACCGGAAGGAGATGGGAAAAATTAAATTACACCCTCGGTCTGAATGAATTAATATCTCGTAAGACGGAGCATGAACCAGAGAGAGAGAGAGAGATGAAGGAGGAAAGGAAGGAGGGAGAGTAGTGTTACCTGACCACAGGAAGTCCGCTCCCCTACCTTCATTACACAAGGTCACCCTTACCTTCATTCACGCCTTCATTCATTCACTTATTCACTCCATTCACACTATCGTCCATTTATATCCTCTTGTTTATCCATTCACACTTCGCCAATATCATACTCTTTCCTTCATTCATTCACGCTGTCTTTCCTTCATACCCTCTCCTTTTTTTATTCACGCTGTCTTTCATTCACACCCTTCCATTCATTCACTCACGCTGTCTTTCATTCATACCCTCTCATTTATTCATTCAAGCTGTCTTTCATTCATATCATCTCATTCATTCATTCATTCATTCACGTTGTCTTTCATTCATAGCCACTTTTTCATTCACGGTCTCATATCCATTCCTTCATTCACTCAGCTCGTCATTAATTTTTATCTTTTCATTCATTCACTAACGCGGCCTTCTTATGTCCTCTCAGTCATGAACGCTGGCCTTTATACACAATCTCATTCATTCTTTCACTTTTCCTGCTTATTTGTTACATCCTTATTTTGATCCTTCCTTCCTCTGTTCGATCCTTCCCTCCTTCCTTTCCTCTCCTTCATTCGGTCACGCTGTTCTTAACTCATATTCTCTTCTTCATTCATTCACTTCGTCTTTCAATCATGTTCTCATTCTTTCTTTCGCTTTTCATCTCTTAGTTCTTTCTTATTTTATTCCATCCTTCTCCAACTCGAGTCTTCCTTCCTTCCTTCCTTCCTTTGCTTCTCACTTCCGTCCGTAATTTCTTTCTCCATTTTTCCTTCATGTTTCGCTTCCTTCCATCACCATTGTTTTACAGCAGTCTTGTTTCCATCTCTTTAGCGTTCACTTTACTTTGTTTTATGTCCATCCTTTTATGTCCCTTATATTTCCCTCACTCCTTTCTTACACTTACTTTTCCTTCTTCACACCGCCTTCTTTCCATTCTTTTTTCTTTCATTCTGCCATAAGTTCTTTGCTCATGTCCACCTTCCTTCATGTGTATCTTCATCTTTCTTCCTTCATATTTTGTCTTCCTTCCACTTGCATGCCTGTCTTCCTTCCTTCCCTCCTTCCTTCATTCTTTCTTTCCTATTTTATCTTTCTTCCTTCTTTTATGTCTGTCTGCTCTTCCTTCCTTCCTTTATGTCTTATGTTCCTTTCTTTCATCATTTCTGTCATAGCATCCTTGCGTCCTTCTTTCCTTCATATCTGTCTTATATTCCTATCTTCCTTCATGTCTCTTATCTTCCTTCCTTCCTTCTTGTCTGTCTTATATTCATTCCTTCATGTCTGTCATATTCTCCTTTCCCCTTCCTTCATATACGTCCTGTCTTCCTTTCTTCATTCATTATTTTTATCATTCATCCTTCGTTCTTATCTTCCTTCCTTCGTTCATTCGTACCTTACATCCTTCCTTGTTTCATATCTTATTGTCCTTCCGTCATTTCTTCCTTCCATCATTCTTTCATGTCTCATATTCCTTCCTTCCTTCCTTGGTGTCCGTCTCATCGGCATCTTTGACGTAAATGGAACAATATGTCTTAATAGATGATTCATTCACAAGGGATTATGTCCTTAAGCACAGGTGATGAAAAGGCTTCTTATCAGTAATCTTTGGTAATAACTGGGTAAGTATATACTTGATATTTTTACGCTGTGTGTGTGTGTGTGTGTGTGTGTGTGTGTGTGTGTGTTGTTGTTGTTGTTGTTGTTGTTGTTTTTGTTGTTGTTGATCAGCCAGTCTGTCTGGCCGAGCTGACCCATCAACCGCGGACATGTAGTCGCCCTTGCAGGGCTGTTCCGTACGTTGGACTGATGTTCCCTTGCGATTGACAGCGCCCTGCAATGCAGAGAAAATTATGGAGGTTTGGTTCCTGGATGAACGCCGCATTTGTGGCGGTCCACCCAGTTAGCAGAGACACCATACCAGGCTCCACACCACCTCGTTATCTAGTTATATGGTTACCACCCAGCGTGCTAAATAGTTTCCTGTTATACAGTAAATCATTAGGCTTGCCACTCAGTGTAGAACCGTCTGAAGTGGAAAGAAGAGTAATAAAGTGACAGGAGGAAGGGGAGAAATAGGGAGAGAAGAGCACAGACAAAGCGATACGATGATAAAGGTAAAGGAAGAAGTAGGCAACACTGCATCATGGGAGTGGATGGTAGTCATCACCACCTACGCTTAAATGTGTGTACAGTACATATGCATAAAGTAATTAATTAATTAATACGTAAATAAATAAAACAACAGAGAATACATTATCAGCAGTATTACCTTTATGTCATGGTATATTATCTACGTTTATAGCACTGCTTTCTGGCGTTCCAATATACTGTAACTTTCTTTAGGCATTTCATTTCTTCACGATGTTACTTCTGACTGTTTTACAGTTTGACTAATTGTTGGAGGGTGGGAGGAATACAGTCCTCTTTTCTGTCCTCAAATTTCTGTTATCAGAGAACATGTCTCTCCAGTGAGGTGTGTTATCGTAAGAAAAAAAATTATCTTGGCTGTTTTTTACAGTAAATCCTGAATGTCAGGAGCTGCCTGTTATCGCGAGCACCGAAACTCACGATGAAATTCAGTCTTGGTCAAAGCAAGTCAAGGTTGCTGCGAGGCGCTTTCACTGATTTTGAGTAGTATTAGTTTTTCCCTGTTGTACACACACAGCGTGTAGGCGTCCCAGAGGAAGTATAGCCTCCCATGGTGAAGTAAACAGTTCAGTGGACACGGGTGTAATGTTAGTCATACGGATGGTGGGGTTAACACAGCATGATGTGATGTGGACACGGGTTTAATGTTAATCATGTGGATGGTGGGGTTAACACAGCATGATGTGATGAAGTCAGATATGTAACCACACAGTCAGATGATTTCCTTTTTTATGGCGGCACTCTCCTGAACTCAAAATTGTGTGAAAATTGATTCTGACTTACAATTCTCGCCATAATTCATCTTTAATTTGGGGAACCACACCACCTAGAAAGGCCCGTAAAGTCTGTATGGTGTGTGTGCCTTGAGGCACTGTGTAACTCCTTGATGCACTCAGTCTCTTACTTCATTCCTCCTTATTACCCTTTTGGTTTACTTAATTTCTTGCTAACATGATATCTCCTCTCCTCCTCCGCTTCCTCCTCCTCCTCTTCCTCCTCCTCCTCCTCCTCCTCCTCCTCCTCCTCCTCCTCCTCCTCCTCTCTCTCTCTCTCTCTCTCTCTCTCTAAGTAAAACTGTGTCGTAAAGGTAAAGAGTATTTCTCCAGTATATGATTACCAGAATGTTCCAGAGAGAGAGAGAGAGAGAGGGGAGTTAAGTATGAGTAAAAAGGGAGAGAATGGGTAAAAAATGAGTTATTGAAGGAGGAAGCAGAAGTAAATTAAATAGTGATTTAGAAGGAAAAATATGTATGTTAGAGAGAGAGGGGGGGATGGGGCTAGGTGTGAGATAGTCATTAAGATGTGAGTGACGTGCAGTTAAGGTGTGATAATGACCTCCAGTGACCAGACCTGAGGCCAAGAATGGAGGTCATTGGTTGTTGTTGTTGTTGTGGCCATCTGTGACAGCGATGGTCGTCCTGGTGTTGTTGTTGTGGCCATCTGTGACAGCGATGGTCTTCCTGGTGTTGTTGTTGTGGCCATCTGTGACAGCGATGGTCTTCCTGGTGTTGTTGTTGTGACCATATGTGACAGCGATGGTCTTCCTGGTGTTGTTGTTGTGGCCATCTGTGACAGCGATGGTCTTCCTGGTGTTGTTGTTGTGGCCATCTGTGACAGCGATGGTCTTCCTGGTGTTGTTGTTGTGGCCATCTGTGACAGCGATGGTCTTCCTGGTGTTGTTGTTGTGGCCATCTGTGACAGCGATGGTCTTCCTGGTGTTGTTGTTGTGGCCATCTGTGACAGCGATGGTCTTCCTGGTGTTGTTGTTGTGGCCATCTGTGACAGCGATGGTCGTCCTGGTGTCCGGGGATGGGCCATTAGGGACCTTGTACGCACCAGGCATACCACTCACTTTGCCTTGATCTCTGGCGTGTAGTAGGGTGACCCAGTAGAGGTTAATTAGGAGGGTTAGGGTGTGTGGCACAGCAGGGGGTGTTTGTGCCTGGCTAACGGGAAGGAGGCAGGGGCGTAGTGGGTGTGCAGGGAACTGGTCCAGTACAAGGACGTCTTTAGCGTTTTATTATATTGATGCCAGAGGATTTTAGTCAGCAGAAGAGACTTGTCACATGAATTAACAGTTTCCCTGCTGTAAACGCGCTTTATTTTAAATGTTCACTTATCTGATTTCTTGGATCATATGAGGGAAATCTTAGAAGACAACAGTTAATTAAAATCTCTCTGCATTAAATTTGGTGCCCTGGATAAATTTGCTATATTTATTCAGGCTATCAGCAGCTATATTGTTCACCATAAAGAAATCGGAGTAGACAGTGAATTTTAAAAACTATCTGATCTACCATTCTGCTCCTGTAAACGCATTCACGTATTTTCTTTTACCATCCATCCATCCATCATCTAATCCTACGTTGCTCCATGAGGAGCGTAGGAGCCCGGGGCTAGGAAAGTTGGTCCTGGCATTTAAGATGAGAGTGACCAGCCTCACTCATCCCTGAGTGGCATTACGTGAGGAATAAACCCCAACCATCCCTTGGATATAAACCTTCACCGGCTCAATCCGATTGGAGCACCTTTATTACCCATTAAACCACCAGGAGCCAAAATTCGGTTATATGGTTACCACCCAGCGTAGTAAATGGTTTCCTGGTGTACAGGAAACATTTCTAGAATTCATAGTAATAGCCATCATCATCGTCATCATCATCAGCCATCATCATCATCATCACCATCGTTGTCATTGCTGCTGCTGCTGCCGCGCTACCGCCGCCGCCGCCGCTGCTGCCATTATTATTATTATTATTATTGTGGTAGGTGGGGGCGCTCACCATCCACTCACTCGATGTAGTGCTGCTCTCGGGTGTCTGCCCTTTCCTCTCCATCCTTCTTTCCTTCCATTCTCTTTTGTCTTTCTTTCCTTCATTCTTTCCTTGGCCTTCTGCCTGCGAGTGACTTTACACTCCCTCTTCTGTCTTTCTATCCTTCATTCTTTCCACTTCCTTCAGCCTCTGGGTGACTCTAGACTGATTGACAAGCCAAATGGTTTCCTGTGCACCAGGAAACCATTTACTACGCTGGGTGGTAACCATATAACCAAATTTTGGCGCCTGGCGGTTTAGTGGGTAATTATTGCGCTCCAATCGGATTGAGCCGGTGAAGGTTTATATCCAAGGGATGGTTGGGGTTGATTGCTCATGTAATGCCACTCAGGGATGAGTGAGGCTGGTCACTCTCATCTTAAATGTCGAGACCAACTGCCTAGCCCCGGGCTCCTACGCTCCTCATGGGACAATGTAGGATTGGATGATGGATGGATGGATGGATTATTATTATTATTATTATTATTATTATTATTATTATTATTATCATTATTATTATTATTAATAGTAGTAGTCAGGCGGGGTAAACCAGGAAGCGTTTTAGAACAATATAGTTCGTCATTTAACTTGGCGAAGATTTGCGTTGTTTTTCCACTAATATCCCATCCCTCAGTGGCAGTTTAAAATAATGCTAGGGCAGTGGCCTTTCCATAACACTTCTTCGTGACTAGCACCATATCCTAGTGTAAACCTCTTGTTACAACTCAGCAGTCAAGATGGGGAGATAGCAAGAGCAGATCAAGTTCAAGAGGCCAGCATACAGAGTACCTCAAGGCCCAGTTTTGGTCCCTTATGGTTTATCTTTTACTTTAACGAAGTAGACTTGCGAATTAGCAGAAAGAGACGAAATCTGCTGAATAAAAAAAAAGTAATAAAGGAGGGAGTGTAAGGGTAGAAAGTACGACGGAAATGGAGAGAGAGAGAGAGAGAGAGAGAGAGAGTTATGGTAACATGAAAAGGGCATAGGTTGATGATGATGATGATGATTGGAGATGATGGGAAGTGAAAGTGACAGGGGGAGGTGCAGCACGGAAGATAAAGGTTTGAGAGAGAGAGAGAGAGAGAGAGAGTTAATGTATCGACTGATGGCCACCCACTGGAAGATCAGTAGTTAATAACGACGTCCTTGAGAATTACGAAGTATTACCGTGTCGTTGTTGATGCTGGCGGGGAATTTTTATGGTTTGTTTTTATTGGCTCAGAAGGTTTGTTGGTATAAAAAGCTTTCCTTTATGACTGTGTGATTAATGGTCATGTCTCTGAACACACAAACACACACACACACACACACACACACACACACACACACACACACACACGTATGGAGTGTGCGTGCGGTGTGTGTGTGTGCGTGCGTGTGTGTTCCTCTGTTCCGGTGAAAATGTCCTTCCGAGCCTGTCACTTCACATCAGCACAAATGCCTCACTCAGGAATATTCTCTCCTCGTGCACCAGTGCTCCATACACCAGCAGTGTTTGCTAAATTTCTTTTGCCCAGTGGTATATAAAATTTAATGACAGATGGTGCTATACCCTGTTTACTGTAACTTGACCTAAAATTGTGATCTCTCCATCCTGAATACTAAGTTGTAATAATAGATTAATATTAGAATACAATCTTGATCACTAGGAATAGAATGGAAAGAATTCAGAGCCGTTGCCTTGTCTTTTTCTGCCACTGAGCTTCGTGAAATAAGCTGCAAAAGGAGAAAAATCTGGGCCAAGTTAAGGTAAAGGAATGATAGTCCCATACTCCGATGACGTGATTTATTTGTTTTATTATTATTATTATTATCATTATTATTGTTATTATTATTATCATTATCATCATTATTTTCATTAATTTATTTCAGACGATTATACTTGGCATATAAGTGATTTTTCGAAATAAATGGGTTACATACAGCCTTCATGCACCTTTCCTCACCTGAATATAATTAAAAAGATATCATGGCAGTGAAGAGGCTGATAACCATGCCATGTAATTTTCATCATCATCATCATCATCATCATCTGTCGGAAACCGTTCACCGCAGGACGAAGCTTCTCTCTGACCATATGGTTGATGTAGCACTTCCCAGTCCAGCATATTGTAGAATTTCATCTGTCCGTCTTGGTCTGTGTCCGTCTCTTCCTCTCACTCCATCTGCCTTGCCATTCCTGTAACCCAGATTTTCTCTCATGCCTTTTACGAAAGACTTGACCTGGCCTCCTAACCTCACTAACACCTTTGATATAGCGTTTCACATTTCTCATTTCTTCAACAAGAACAGCCAGATTTGCAACACCAGTGAGAGTCAGGATCATGTGCCTTTCAAGGTTCAGTTTCCTAAGACGATGTGATCGTACCCAGGGATTCTTAGTGGCCCTTACTTTTGGACTAGGTCTGACAGGCGGCAGTCGTAAAAGGTCTCAACCACTTCTTACGATAACTAAGTCTTCGTAGAAAGTAGAGCAGGATTTTATCAGAAATTTGCCTGTTCGGATTTTCATACACACATATCGCCCTAGTTTTGTTGTGAAGTGTTTAGTGGTTGTATGCGTGATACATGAAGATGGCAGTATTAGTCTTATGCACAACATTGCTGTAAGAAATAGTATGTATACGGCCCCTGTCCATCGCCAGGGCCAGCTACTCCATCACTGCTGGGGTGTCGGACATGTGCAGACATGTAGACATAAGGAGGGTAACCTGACCTAATTAACCCCTTCTTTGCCATGGCCACTCCATTGTAGTCCTGCTGCTACACATAGGTATTATTCAGCTTTCGAAAGCTTCATGAACTAAAGCCTTTAAGAAAATAAATCCTTGAAGTTAATTGCTTGGGAGAGAAACACAAGAAAATGCATCATTTCTTTATTCTCTGATGTTTGTGACAACACCGAGTCCACCAAAATGTCTGAAGATGCTCTGTGTTGTCTGAAGCGCGGGAGACATAATGAACTTCGGGACTTTTCTGAATGTCCTTCTCACCCATGTTACCCTCATGTTGCCGTGAATCAGTCACATGCATCCATAAATACACTGAATCGCCGCCATCACACTTTTCTTAAGTTTACCGCTTACTGTTATGTACGGTACATATATCATACGGCTGAATATCAGCCTTTATACTACTACTTTCACTACTACTACTACTACTACCGTACTCTTACTACTACTGCTACCACCACCACCACCACCACCACCACTACTACTACATCATTAATGTGACTTGTCTCATGAGCCTGGGGGGATCTGTGCTTCTTGGTCCATCACGGGGCACCTGTTGGGGTGTCCTCAGAGTGAATCCATTAGTAATACAGGTGTAAAGATAGCTTAATATGTCCTTCTTGGTGTGTGTGTGTGTGTGTGTGTGTGTGTGTGTGTGTGTCAGGGGTGAAACAGGATACAGGCTTTGTGTCAGGGTGTTTGTGTGAGAGTGTGTGTTTTAGTGTGCATCAGGGGTGATATATGATGTGTGTGTGTGTGTGTGTGTGTGTGTGTGTGTACTTTAGGGTATGTGCGTGCATTAACGTGTGTGTGTGTACTTTAGGGTTTGTGCGTGCATTAGCTTGTGTGTGTGTGTGTGTGTACTTTAGGGTTTGTTCGTGCATTAGCTTGTGTGTGTGTGTGTGTGTGTACTTTTGGATATGTGCGTGCATTAATGTGTGTGTGTGTGTGTGTGTGTGTACTTTAGGGTTTGTGCGTGCATTAGCTTGTGTGTGTGTGTGTGTGTGTGTGTGTGTGTGTGTGTGTGAGGGGTGGTGTAGGGCAGAGACGTGTGCAGTACAGTACAGTATGCTCCGGGAATTGCGGCATCAGGAGGCCTTTGTTCCTCAAGCCAGGGATTGTTGTGGTCGACCCTCCCTCTCCCTGCCTCACTTCCTTCTTCCATTATTACCCTCGCTTTCTCCTGACTTCTTGAGTTTTTTTTTTTTTTTAATGCTTTGTTCCCGCAATCTTCTCTTTATATATTATTTTTAAAGATCTAGGTTTTTCATGTCGTCTGTACATTGTTTTATTCCCCGTCACTCTCCCTTTGCATAAATTACCATCTTGCATCCCCTTACATTCTCCCTAATTATATATATATATTTTTTTAACTCCCCATCACCATTACTTACTGTCATTTCATTACCTTAACTTAAACCCTTAGAACAGCAATACCCTATCATTCAGTCACCTGTTTTTTTCTCAGGTGTCACAGTTATCATAATGTATTATTGTTTCGACTTCCTGGATTGTTTTTAAGGAAATATAAAAAGGTTCCAGTATTTACTGCACTGTACTTTAGTAGTCTGTGTGAGGCCTAGTTATTTTAGAAACATAATTTTAGAGCTTGTCATTGCAGTTCTTATTGCTTCAGCATCAGTCTCCTCCCAGCCCTGTCTTGCTGTGTGTGGGTACATCTCTTGTCCCTTACTCGGAAGCGTTGTTTCAGTGTACGATAATAAGACAGGGATATCAAAGCACCGAGCACAATGATATGGTCCCCTCCCCACCCCTCCCCTGTCCACCTATGTCTCCAGTCGAACCTGATACAAAGTTGTGTAATGGAAGTCAACTGGAAAGAATGACAGTAACACAGATACTGGTGTCGATAATCCAGAGAGAAAGGGCAGAAGCCATTATATGTTAGTCTCCTCTCACCATACGCAGCCATGATCGAGTTTTTTAATCACAGACCCTAATTGTGATGATAACCTAACTTAATTTAACCTGACGTAACCTAACTTAACCTTATCTAAAATTGTGATGGGGTCCAGGGAGCCCCCAATCCCTCCTCTCGTCATTTATATCTGTAACAGTTTATTTTCCTCCAACAGGCATATAGAATTATCGAATGAAAGACAGCAAAATGTATATCTTATATGAAAATTCCTTATTGTTTATACTTCACGGTACTGATAAAGCTTTGCAGTTCGTGGCCGTAAATGAAACTGTGATTGTATATGGATAATTTATTCCTAGTAGGCTAAATATTTTGTATCATGATTGTCACCAGTGGGTATTAAAAAAAACTTTGTTCCCACGTCCGCCTGTCCCTGCCGTGTTGTAATGTTGGTTGTGTACTGCCAACAGAGACCTGAGCTACAACCAGCTGACTGTCCTGGGCAGCTACACACTACAGGGTGCACCGCTGATATCACAGCTGTGAGTATACAGTGTGTGTGTGTGTGTGTGTGTGTGTGTGTGTGTGTGTGTGTGTGTGTGTGTGTGTGTGTGTGTGTGTGTGTGTGTGTGTGTGTGTGTGTGTGAGCTACAACCAGGTGACTGTCCTGGGCCGCTACACACTACAGGGTGCACCGCTGATATCACAGCTGTGAGTATACAGTGTGTGTGTGTGTGTGTGTGTGTGTGTGTGTGTGTGTGTGTGTGTGAGCTACAACCAGCTGACTGTCCTGGACCGCTACACACTACAGGGTGCACCGCTGATATCACAGCTGTGAGTATACAGTGTGTGTGTGTGTGTGTGTGTGTGTGTGTGTGTGTGTGTGTGTGTGTGTGTGAGCTACAACCAGCTGACTGTCCTGGGCCGCTACACACTACAGGGTGCACCGCTGATATCACAGCTGTGAGTATACAGTGTGTGTGTGTGTGTGTGTGTGTGTGGTTGTCTATGTATGTTCTCTGTATGTGTGTGTGTGTGTGTGTGTGTGTGTGTGTGTGTGTGTGTGTGTGTCTGTTCTCTGTATGTGTGTGTTTGTGTGTGTTTGTGCATAATATCTGTGTGTGTGTGTGTGTGTGTGTGTGTGCGTGTGTGTGTGTGTGTGTGTGTGTGTGTGTGTGTTCATATGCTTATCTGGCTGTGTTCTCTGCTATGTATGTATCTGTGTTTTTGTCATTATGTTAACTGCATTGTAATAAGAAATTTCTGTTATAACATCAGGTTTCACTCTCCTCCTTCGCCACCATTCCCTGTACCGATGCTGGCAGGAAGCTGTGAAAGCCATCAGTTTGTAGTAGAGAGAGAGAGAGAGAGAGAGAGAGGCTAGTATAAAACGTTGAGTGGAAAAGATTTATTGATAATGTTCTATACTCGTTTTACTTTAACTTGGCCTAAAATTTCCATCTTTCCATAGTCAGTGCTCTTCTGTTACGGTAGATTAACATTAGAATTTGATACTCGTCACGAAGAAGTGCCCTGGAAAGGACATAGGGCCGTAGTATTGTCCTTTGCTCCTATTGATGTACGTGAAATATGCTATAAAAGGACGAAAATGAGGCCCAAGTTAAGGTGAAAGAACTATAGAAGAGAGTGAATGGAAAAGATTAATATAGTGTAGAGGAAGAAGTATTTTTATATATGTGATTCCTTTAAATTATTTTATCTTTTTATCTGTATGGGATAAGTGAAAATGAAACACGTAATTCAAACACACAAACACCAGTATTGGATGTATTGATGCACGTGATTGAGAGGAATAAGGAATGGTGTGTGTGTGTGTGTGTGTGTGTGTGTGTGTGTGTGTGTGTGTGTTCTTACCTAATTGTTCTTACCTAATTGTATCTTTACAGGAATGAGTCAAGCTCGTATTGTCCCGTGTCTTAAACCATATTTATCGTACATATCCTTAAATTTGTGAATTGTTTTGGCACACACTATTTCATTCGGTAGTGCATTCCATTGATCAATTGCTCTGTTTGGGAAACTGAATTTCCTTACGTCTTTATCACCTCTCTTCTTATGCAGTTTTTTGCAGTGTCCTCTTGCTGATGCTTCTCCATATGTTAAGTAATCATTTATGTCTATTTTCTCCTTTCCTGATATGCACTTATATAGCATTATCATGTCACCTCTTTTCCTTCTCTCCTGTAGTGTTGGTAGATTCAGTTTATTTAGTCTTTCTTCGTAGCTTAGGTCCCTTAAGCTTGGTATCCATCTTGTAGCGGCCCTTTGAACTTTTTCAATCTTGTCTATATGCTTTTTGAGATGAGGACTCCAGACTACTGATGCATATTCCAGGGTTGGTCTAATGAATGATGTTATTATCCTTCTTAGCATGTCTTCATTTATGTATGTGAATGCTATTCTCATATTTGCAAGCAGTGTGTACATGTTCTGTACCTTCTCGCTGATGTGGTCAGCCGGAGATAGTCTGTTATTGATAATCACACCTAGGTCTTTCTCTCTTTCTGATGTGTATAGGGTTTTATTTCCTAACTTATAATCCCAATCAGGTCTTTTTCCACTTTTACCAAACTTGATTGCATGACACTTGTCCACATTGAATTCCATTTGCCATGTACTACTCCATTCATGAAGTTTATTTAATTCTTCTTGTAGCTCCCTACAAGAGTCTGTGCTAGTAATTCTCCTTTGTATTTTTGCATCATCTGCAAACATATTCAGATAGCTCTCATTTCCAGTGTTACTGTTTATATCATTTATGTACACTAGAAACATGATTGGTGCCAGCACCGAACCCTGTGGTACTCCACTAGTCACTTCTTTCCATGATGAGTAGTTTCCTCTTAGTACTGTCCTCATTTCTCTTTTTATGAGAAAGTCTTGCATCCAACAAAACAGTTTGCCTCGAATTCCTCCTTGATGGTACAGCTTCCATAAAAGTCTTTGGTGTGGTACTGTGTCAAAAGCTTTCTTGAAATCTAAATAGATACTGTCCACCCATCCTTCCCTTTCCTGTATTGTGTTTGTTACTCTGTCATAGTAGCTCAACAGATTAGTAACACATGATTTTCCTTTTCTGAAACCAAACTGTCTTTCTGTTATCATACTGTGTTCTTCTAGATGATTTACCCAAGCTTTTCTTATAAGTTTTTCAAATACCTTGCTTACAACACTGGTCAGTGATACTGGTCGGTAGTTGAGAGGATTTTGTCTATTTCCTTTCTTGAATAAGGGGACTATATTTGCTTTTTTCCAAATATCAGGTAGTTTCCCTTGACTCAAGGATTTCTTGAAAATTAAAAATAATGGTTTACTTAACTCCTTTGCACATTCTCGTAACACCCAACATGAAATTTCATCAGGACCACTTGCTTTTCCTCTGTCTAATCTACTTAACTCCTCTTGTATTACTTTTTCTGCTATTTGTATATCTGGTAGTATGTGTGGACATGCGTGTTCCACATATTCCCTCTCAAAATTTTTTTCTTCTGTAAAAACTAATTGGAAATTCTTATTTAGTGCTTCACAAATATCTTTCTCTTGTGTATAAGTGATTCCCTCGTCCGTGATAGATTGTATTATATCTTTTACTTTGGTTTTGCTTCTGATATAGCTGTAAAACAGCTTTGGTTGGTCACTACTTTTATTTATTCTATCCTCCTCAAACTGTTTTTGGGCTTCCCTTCTTATTCTTGTATAGTCGTTTTTTGCCTGTTTGTAATTATTATACGCCCTTTCACTATTGTGTCTTCTTTATCTATTCCACAACAAATCTCTTCTTTCTTTTGATTTTTTACATTCTGTATTGAACCATTTCTGTATTTTCTTATCTGCTTCTTTGTGCTGTGGGATGTACTTCTGGACTCCTATTTCATAAAATTCACAAAATTTTTTATATACAGCATTTAAATCTTGTCCTCTAAGCTCATTTTCCCAATCTAAGAAATACTTCTTTAGGTCTTGATAATTTCCCTTTTTATAGTTTAGTCTCTTTTTGTAACTGTCATTGCTGTTTACTATGTCATATGCTATCCTGAAGTTATAATTTAGTACTGCATGATCGCTTTTGCCGAGTGGAGGGTGATATATTAAACTGTCAATGTCATTTTCTTGCCTAGTAAATATTAGATCTAGCACTGAAGGTACATCAAGTCCTCTTTTTCTAGTGGTTTCCCTCACATGTTGCGTTAAGAAAAACTCTTGTACGAGATCCAGGAGCTTTTGGTCCCAACAGCTTTCTTGGCTATTTATATCTAGAGTATTCCAATTTATATTTGTATTGAAATCCCCAGTTAGTATAATTCTTTCCGATTTCTCTTCCATTTTATGTAGCAAGGATCTTATACTCTGAATTGTACTCTCTGCCAGGTCCTCATATTCGTCTCTTTCCCATGTGTTTGATCTGGGTGGTATATACAAATTGGCTACAATTACTTTACCTTCAGATGTGTCGATCTCTACTGCAATCAGTTCTACTTGTGATGGTATATCTAGGTTTATTTCCTTGACTTTTAGATTTTTCTTAGTTAATATTATAATTCCTCCTCCTTTTTTTAAATTTCTGTCTCTTCTCCATATATTGTATTCCTCTAAGTTTAGTATGTCATTGGATATCCTTGGTGTTAATTTTGTCTCAGTTAGGCATATTATTTGTGGTTCATTTTCTCTTACATAATCATTCATCTCTAATAATTTAGATACCATTCCATCCACATTTGAGTACATCAACTTTATCATCTTGTTTTTATACTTGTCATGACATGGTTCTACTAACTTCCTCCTTTTTCTTCCATCCTGTTTGTGTACCACTTTCGTACCTGCAATCCTATTACTTTGTAAAAAAAATTTCTTCTTGTCCTCTTCTGATCGTCCCTCATTTTTTGTTTTTGCTTCCTCCCTTTTCTCTTTCAGTAATTCCAGTTCCTCTTGTGTTAGACATCTTTTTATCCATACATTTTTGAACTCCTCTTTTTCCATAAGATTCTTTGCATTTTTTAGTATCTCTTCCACAGTGTTTACACTCTGGAAAGTCACCTTTAGAGGTCTTGTCTTGCTTTTCTCGTATTTCCCTAACCTTTTGTGTTCCTCTATGTCTTTACTACAGATTTCCTCTGATACTTCTTTCAGTAAGCTCATTACATTTGCCATCTCCTTTTTGTCTCTAGTGATTTTGTTTTTAATTTCTTCCTCTTCTATACCAGTGATTACTATAGATTTATTTATTTCTACTGAATCTCTGACTAACTTTGGATTTTTTTGGATTATTCTTTTCACTTCCTTTTTAATGTTTTTTTCCTCCACCCTTGTTTCTAAGTCTTTCTTTACTTTCACCATTTCAGCATACGTGATTTCTACATCATTTTTGTAGCTTTGCACAGCTTCATTCACCTGTGTTATCTTCTCCTCAATATCACTGCTCTGGTCCATAAGACTGCTTGCTTATCTAATTGTCTCTGTGTCATTTTTTAACTCTTCCATAACACTCTCGTGATGAACTACTGTACTTCCCATTTCACTCACTTTCTTCCTAAGGGT
Organism: Coenobita brevimanus; assembly: GCF_032717465.1. NCBI lineage: Eukaryota > Metazoa > Arthropoda > Malacostraca > Decapoda > Coenobitidae > Coenobita > Coenobita brevimanus. Next base: position 7,591,295 of record NC_137063.1, read on the forward strand.
ATTCAATTCCACTGTTAGTTCACTGATGGTTGTGTCTTTCTTATTGGCCTCCCTTCCCAGTTTTTCTATCTCTTCCTTTTGCAAGTGCATTTGCTTCTTTATTTCATCAATTTCATTTTTGAAAGCCATTTCTAGTTTGTGTACACGTTCAACCAGTCTGTTGTGAGTCTCCACTTCAACCAGTTCTTGGTAGAAATCATCATTTTGCTTTTTACTTTTATCCCTTTTCTTTTCCAAATTTGTTTTACTGAAGTATGTATCCATTTCGTAAAACTAAATGAACAGAGTGTGTACTTACAAGTATGCACGTTTTCCCCGTCTTGCTGTAGTATAAACAAACCCAGCTGACTCAACGCATCATGGTTCTATGTTCTGTTTGATCCAGTCTTATTTAAACTTATTATTTCTTTTCCTTTTAATAATGAAAGATCATTTAGTCTAACCTGGTACAGAGCTTGACTCATTCAAAGATACTTATTTAGGTAATGCCTCTGGCCGTGTTGAGCTGGTATGGAGCGCCGGTACAGACGTCCACCTCCGACGATGGTGTGTGTGTGTGCGCGTGCGCTAGGCTATCCGGTGAGATTATATAGAAGTACCGGAATTTACCTGTTTGGCCTCTCTCTCACACACACACACACACACACACACACACACACACACACACACACACACACACACACACACACACACACACACACACACACACACAAGTATAAAGGTAAACAGAGAGAAGGGAAAGACGAAGATTTTGGAAGGAGAGGACCTAATGAGACCACAAGAGGAGGAAAAGAAAGAAAGAGAAAGTCAGGGAGAGGCAGATGGAGGGAAGAGTGGGAATTAGAAGGATCAGGCAGGGAGTGAGGGAGGTGGTCAGGGGGATTAGGCGGCGATATTGTCTGAGAGAGAGAGAGTAGAGACTTTAATATCCTGTGCTCTTTAAACAAACACCTGATACACATAACCTTTTTACCCAGTTTTTTCCCTTTATGATTTTTTATTCCTTGTAATTTGAATCCACCCCTCCTACTGTGCTCTCTCTCTCTCTCTCTCTCTCTCTCTCTCTCTCTCTCTCTCTCACACACACACACACACACACACACACACACACACACACACACACACACACACACACACACACACACACACACACACACACACACACACACACACACACACACACACACACACACACACACACACACTTTTCGTTCCTTAGCTTATGATTGTCCTCTCAGTCTTCCTCTTCTTCATTCCATCCCTTGGTTTTCATTGCTCTTCCATCATCCTCATCTTTGTCTTTTTTTTTTTTTTTTTCAGCCTGTCTCTCTTCATTTCTCATTCACCTCTTCTTATTTTCCTCCCTTTCCGCCTTTCTTGGCCTCCTCTCCCTCCATCATGTCTCATTACTGCTGTTTTTGCTTCTTACACTCCATCCTCTCCTGTTCTTCACTTCTCTCCCGTCTTTCTCTGTTCTGCTTACATTCTCCCTTAATCTCTTCATCTTCCTTTCGTTTCTTCCTTCGCACCTCCATCCTTTTTCTTTCGTTCTTCCTTTCTCACGCTCCTTCTCTCCGTCCGCCCTTCCTTCATCCGCTCCCCACCCTCCATTCCTCTGCCTTTTTCTTTCGATTCTATGCGCTTCCTTTGTCTCTGCATCCTCGCCTCCATCTTCCTTCCTGTCTCTATCCTCCCTTTCCTTTTTCATTCCTCTCTATCGTCTCTTCCTTCTTCCCTCCTTGCCGCCCTTCCTCCCTCCCTCCGCCTCTGATCTTTTGCTTATTCCTCCTTCTTCGTTTCAACTCAGACGGCCTTCTTCTTAAGTTTGTATCGCCAGGCTGAAGGCAAGTTCACAGTTTTTTTTACAATAATTACTGATGCACATGACGAAGATAGAACATATTAAGCTTTCTCTCTCTCTCTCTCTCTCTCTCTCTCTCTCTCTTTCACTGCCAACTGCACTCTGTAATGTGGGATGCAGGCTGGCCACATCTACTAACTACAGGCGTTCCACAGACCTTTCATAAATTAAGTGCTTGCCTTCCCTGTCGTGGTATAAGCTTTAACCATACGACCAAAAGTTTATTTTCCACATACGACCATAAGTTTAGTCCTTCCACGATTTTGTTGTGTGGTCGCCTCTGCTAATGCTGGTGTGGTAACTGTTTGCTTCCCCCTACACATATTTCCCTGCTGTAAACCATTTCACCAACGTGCGCTGAATTTTCCCTCCCAGGATGACTGTCATTATATATGCCGGTACCCCCAGCCTTACCAAACCTTAGCTAATCCAAGTCAGTCCAGCCTTGTCCTTCAAACTAACCCAACCCAACCCAACCCAACCTAGCCCGTTCTAATCCGAACTGACCTAATATAACAACATAATCTTAACAGCCTAACCTAACGTAATCAGTCTACCCAATACCATCCTGGAAAACATACGTAACCAGATCGACTACAGGTGGCCAATGTTCCTCTCCTACAGGCACCTGGACAACAACCACCTCACCTGTGTGGACGAGGCCGCACTCAGGGATCTACACAGTCTGCAAGTTTTGTGAGTATCCCAGCACTGCAAATACTTCCTTTCTCTAGCCCCTCTTCCTTCTTCCTTCCTCTCCGAACAGGGGAGATCAGACAACTTGGCTAAGGGAGAGAGAACTGTCCAGGGAGATGAGTAGGCCAATAAAGAGATTAATCCAGGGATACTTGGCCAAAGAAGTGTTGTCAAGGGAGATGACTTGACCAAGGGGAGGAGCTGGCTAGAAGACGACTTGACCAAAGGGGCGAGGTGGCCGGAGGACGGATTTGTTTGGGGTAGGAAACAGCGAGACAACGACTTGTATAGTGGGACGAGATGATTGCAGGACAAAGTTATATAAAGGGATGAGCTGGCCAGGGGAACGAGTTGGCCAGGGGAACGAGTTGGCCAGGGAGACGAGTTGGCCAGGGGACGAGATGGCCAGGGGAACAAGATGACCGAGGGGACGAGATGGCCAGGGATCCGTGTAGCGCTGGGGACGAACTGGGTACAACATATCCTTGTGGTCATTAAATATCTGAGGGTATAACTAATTAGCCTGCAGTGATCATAACTCAGAATAATTAATGGCTGGGCGTCCGTGATGGTGTGATTGGTTTAATTAACATGAGTGAGAGTGGTATTGGTGGGGTGGTGGTGTACCATACCGCTGCCGCCTGGTATGATATCCGAGGAGTGGTATTTGTGCTGAATAAACCTCTCATTATAGTAAATGTTTATTGTACTGTACCTGGTTTTGCCTTGCCAAGAATTTCTCTCTCTCTCTCTCTCTCTCTCTCTCTCTCTCTCTCTCTCTCTCTCTCTCTCTCTCTCTCTCTCTCTCTCTCTCTCTCTCTCTCTCTCTCTCTCTCTCACGTTAAAAGCTTACTGTCAATTCAGTCATAGCCTTTATTTATCGTGGAATAGTAAGGATACATTTCTTGGATTCCAGTCTGACCATAACATGACTAAATCTCATCAATCTGTTCCTGTTCCTAATTAAACCTGCCATTAGAGTCGTCAGAAATTAAGGTGAAGTAAATCAACAGATGCTCTTTAAATACTCGCCAGACATAAAAAGAACCACATCAAACCATTCCAGGCCACGCCTGATGGTACTTGACAAGCGTAACAGCTGTATCATCATGCCAGCCTTAATTCCCACTGAAGAGATGGGATGAGGTAGGATCCAGAACCAAAAAATGAGATGGCAATGAAATAAGAGAATTATCAAAGAGCCTGCCCGGTGCCTCGTCCACACTGTCGTACACACATCATCCAAGCCTTAGAAAGCCTGACTCCTCTTGACAAGCAAATCTTGGTTCATTACTTTTTATTTCCTCTTCACATCCACGTAGCAACAACTTGTATATATAATGTGGCGCGGCACTACATTCCTTCCTTGTCACCAAATGAACAAAAAAGCCGCCTAACTTAACCTAACCTAACCAGTCTATAAATATAAAAATGTCATCATATTCTGTTACAGACTTTAACTTGCTGTCATAATCAGCTGCTGCTCTGATCGATGAAACATAAACACTAACCCTGTCTTTGATCTCAGTTATTTTGATATCGATAATGAAAAGTAGTGAAACTGAACAAGAACACTAACTATTTTCATGTGACTGTACAAAATACTGTGTGGTAAGTAACCCAAAACCAGAAGGTGTGGAGCAATCTAATACAGTTATATAGTAATAATTATAGTGATAATAATGATAGTAACAATCATAATAATAATTATTATTGTTATTATAATTATTATTACTATTATTATTATTATTATTAGTATTATTATTATTAGTATTACTATTATTATTATTATTATTATTAAAATTTTCCATATCCCATTGGGAAGTTTTCATGTTTTTGTCAGTATTATTATTATTATTGTAGGGAAGATCTAAATCGCTGCCATTCGCATTTCGTTTGAGCTACAGACTTCCTTCTTTGCATATTATAGTACTGGTTGACTGCTTTATCTGACCAAATATCTTCCCGATCCGACTACCGGAACCTGGATAGGATCCGGGAGAATAAAGTGACCCTAAAGCTCAAGAACCACTGAAGTTAAGGGCTGAGATTTTTATGGCATGTACCTGGGACATGGCCAGAAGGCAGTGCTTAATACTCGTATAGTCCAGATCTGATTATTATTCACAGAGATCGCCTGCGGCTCAGAATTTTGGACTACCAAGACAGAGAAGTCACCTGATCTTACATGAAAGAATAAAGCTAGAACCACCAAAGGTGGTGGACTTATAGATCTTGATGACCTAAGGTGACTTGCACAAGATCAATGACCTCAAGGCCTCTTTATAGCTAGGCCTCTAGTAGGCAGTGGCTATGGGAAATTTTTATCAAAATAGTCCTTGGACAGTTGTACGGCGTTCTAGTTATTACTGTTATTATTATTATTATTATTATTATTATTGTTATTATTATTATTATTATTATTATTATTATTATATTTTTATTATTTATATCCAAGGGGAGGTTGGAGTTTTTTGCTCACGTAATGCCACTCAAGGATGAGTGAGGCTGGCCATTCTCATCTTAATTGTCATGACCATCTTGCCTAGCCTTGGGCTCGTGCGCTCCTCATTGGGTAACAGAGGATTGGATGATGAATGATGAGTGAATGAAAAGTATTATTGTTGTTATTAGCGTTATTCAGTTAACCTTAGAAGAAAACACGATAAACAATCAACAGAGAAGAATGGGAACAAAAAATAAAAAACATTCTACTGGTAGAAAGCTAAAAAGAGGAGTATTGTCAACAAAGTTATAACCACCAGTCGTTAAGAAACGAGTAAGTTAGCCAAAGACCAGAGAAGACTGTGAGGAGGCACGTGATATGCAACCAGCACCACTGTGACGAGAAGCTGAAGTGTTATAACGTGGAAGAAGTGAGCGTCCGCAGAGTAGCCGGAAGCAGGTGGAAATGTGGTGCCTCTTTCAAATGTCTTTCTAATATAACAGTTTTATTATACCTCAGTGTAGCCTAAAAGGGAGGGGCAACCAAGTTGTGTGTTTGTGTGTGTGTGTGTGTGTGTGTGTATATATATATATATATATATATATATATATATATATATATATATATATATATATATATACACACACACACACACACACACACACACACACACACACATATATGGCGGCTCAGTGGTAGAGAGCCTGACTCCAGTTCGAGACCGAAGAGTCATGAGTTCGCGCCGCTACCGGGTAAGCTGCCTTGCGTGCCATTGCCGGGATAGGTAGCGCTCTCCTGTCACTTAGCTGGTTGTAGCAGCCGTGGCTCAGTAGGTTAGAGCGCCCTGGCCGAAGGGTCGGAGGTTCGAGTCCACCCTAGAACCACTGGTAGACATCAGGAAGAGCATCCTGTCATAAAGAATTACACGTCCCCAAACCAAAGTCCCCTACCCAGGGACAACGCCTTCGCCCTTATCGAAAAAAGGGGACACGGCATTATAAAAAGAATGACTTGTTAGATTAAAGAAAACGAAATACGATAAGTAATAATTTGACCAAATATTTTTTAGAAATATGTATATTGAGTAATGGAAGCAGAGAATGCAACTATCTTGGCGATTGGCCAGTAACCCATTGTTGTGAGTTCCGTATTGTGTAATTATTTGGGATTTATGAACTCCCCCCTCCCGTACGTGTTTTCGTAAGTTTTGGTTCATCAGCAGCAACGGTAATTATTAATGGTATTATGAATCCTAGTGGTAGGTGGTGGCGACCATCATCCACTCACTTGATGTAGTGCTGCCTACTTCTTCGTTAGCCTTTATCAATCTTTTTCTGTGCCTGCCCTCCTCTCTTCCTATTTCTCCCTTCGTCACTTCTTATTGCTTTTCTTTCCGTTACAGGTGGCTTTACATTGAGTGACAAGCCAAATGGTTTCCTGTAAGCCAAGAAACCATTTACAACGCTGGGTGATAACCATATAACCAAACCATACGTGCTCCCTACGTGTCAACAAGTGGGTTGGTGGAGGGTTAGTGCCCCCCCCCCCCGCAAAACAAATACTGTAACTCAGTCAAATGGCCACCCCTTACGGGAGTATGGCGTCTGCCAATAGATAGATAGATAGATAGCTATGAATCCTCTTCTTATGTTCCGTGAGAAACCTGCAACACAGTCACGTGAGGAGGCTTATTATTTTTGCTTTAAGTAGACGATCATATTTAGCTAGGAGTTACTTCACGTCATATTGAGCAAAAGTGTTGATATCATGTTATGTGCGCCTGTGGAGGTTTTCTTTTTAATGTACCTAACCTTTGGTATAGATCTGACAGTCTGTTCCCTAAAGCCCAGCTGTCCTACTATGAATCACACTGGTTCACCTGTCACTCTCAGGAGCCTGCAACACAACCAAGCGAGGAGGCTGATTATTTTTTTAAATGGTATGCTATTTTATTAAGCTTAGGAATTACCTTTCGTCTCATTAAGTTTAAGTAGTGGTATAATATTATGCCGCCCGCGGTTTTTTTCATGTTAATGTACCTAACACTAGGTGTAGATGTGATAGTGTGTTCCTAAGGCCCGTCAGTCGTGCAGTGACTCCCGCTGGTTCACGTGTCCCCCTCAGGAGCCTGCAGCACAACCGGGTGAGGAGCCTTGGCCGCGGCGTGGTGGGTGGTGGTGGTGGTGTGGGTGGGCTGAGGAGTGTACGTCTGGCCGACAGCCCCCTCACCTGCGACTGAGACCTGTCCTGGCTGGCACACTGGCTCCGGCGGCACCCCACACTGGCACTCTTCACACGGTGCCACAACCCGCCCACACTCAGGGGCAGGAAGGTGGCAGAGGTGCACCACCACGATTTTACCTGCACAGGTCAGCTAATTACAGGAGCTTCTCTCTGTCTGTCTGTCTGTCTGTCTGTCTGTCTCTCTCTCTCTCTCTCTCTCTCTCTCTCTCTCTCTCAATGTTCATTACTGTTTATTCCCGTGTTCAGTAGTTTTCAGGTGCATTCCAGGTGTTTCAGATAACCAGTGTGTCATACAGGTGTTTCAGGTAAGTCTGTCATTGATATGGTAAGCATGTTAGGTAAGTTGCACAAGCTCAGGTGAGTCGTTCACGTGACCAGGTAAGCAATCTTGAATGTTAATGAAAGAAAAAATGCAGTTTTCAATGTCAGAGGAGAGAGCTTGAGTCACATACTGATAATTAAGGATAAATTTTCTGTTTTCAGTATATTGGTATCACAACAAATGCTCATCAACACGTCAGTAACGTATCCCCTACCAATGCAGTAATACTTATTACGTTTATCATTTTTGTTCATGGTACACTGTAATTTTTTACACCCGCACGCACGTGTGTGTGTGTGTGTGAGAGAGAGACAGACAGACAGACAGAGACAGAGAGAAGAAGGGGGGGGATGGAGGTATAGTATGTAATGAGACTAATTTGCGATTCTTGCTAAATACACACTACCAAACACTGTCTGACCTGGACCCAGAATTGTGTGCAACTTTGTGTAGGGAAGATTTGCAAACAAAAAACTTATCTTTTTTGTTCTCAAAGTCTGGTACAATGAAAAAAGTCAGTAGTAGGTACGGAAGTATAGTGGGTGGAAGGAACACGTGAGTTGACTGAGTACCTGCGTCGTGCCCACAACGGTAAGCCAGTACAACCTTCATCCGGCATACCCGGCACAGGAACAACAGTGGAAGTGGACCATTATTTCTCGCGTGGCCAGATTGGGAATAAGATAGTTCAGTGTTCAGTTTATGGTACTTCAGGTCCGTCCATTCTGGCCCAGTCAGATTAATTTGGGTCTGCTCAGGTAATTTCAGGCACTGTTTCGTCCATTCTTATCCTTGATATCAGTTTTGTCCAAGACTCAAACAGGGCAGTTCAAACCCATTTCTGCAGTAATCAGATCAACTTTGGTCATTAAGGTCAGTTCCGGGTCATTCAGGTCAAACAAGGTCCATGCAGGTCCTTCACATCCAGCGCAGGCCAGTCAGGTGACGATGGCGGTGTGTGAGGCGCGGTGTTGGTGGTGGGAGGGGGTGAGTCACAGAGCCTCTCCAGAGTTAGCTGGAGGAGGGGGTAGATGAAGGGGTAGGTGGGTGGAGAGGAGTGGGCGTGTCCGGCTGCGATGGAGTTAGTTTGGCATGAAAGAGGCAGTCCCTCCTGTCCAGATAAGCACTGTAAACTTGCCGATACAAGCGTGGTGAAGGACTGATTCAAAATACAGTATCCACAAACTAAAAACAAAAAGAGGAAATGAAGGACCTTTCATTCTCACATACTTGGTATCATGACACAAGCAAAAATTTTGTACACAAATAATTGCTGGAAGTGTAACAGATGGATAAAACTTGCACAGAAGAATAAACAGTAGAGTGAGGGTGGGAATTGTGGCGGCATCTTTTCAGGCCTCAAGTGGGACATTAATCGAAACTTTTATTAGTTATCCCCATGTAGTAGACCTTGTTTATCTGAGGTGTCAGCTGTGCTGCAGCAGGATAATCCTGTGACAGCTTCAGTTGCTGTGATTTTGGCAACTCATTTTCGTTGTTTGAACTGTGGTTTATCTCCTGCTAGTGGTTCCAGCCCAGAGTTCATTTGCTGTTTTGTGGGAGCCCCGACGACGTTGTCTCTTTCTGTCGAGTAACCAGTGAATGTCGGGTTTTGCTGGAGCACTTCTGTTGGTGGTGGAGCGGTGACTAACGTCTCTACTAAAGCTGGATCCAACCGGACAACAAGCAGCTGACATGTTAGTTGCTTTTGTCCAGTGTGACGCCAGCCTGCTCTGCCTTGCGCTCCTAGCAACCTTTGTCCATTGTGTAGGTCGCTTGGATGGCTGTGTGACTTAATTAGTCTACAAGATTCTCATTTTTTTAACACTGTTCTACAGCATAGACCAGGGAGTCTGCCGTTCTCTTACGACCTCAGACTGACCCTTGTGCAGGGTACAGGTGTGCAGTAGGAGTCACAGAATGCTAGATTTCTGACTATTATTACTTGAGTGTATTGCGGTGAAGCAGAAACAAGTCACCACTGTTGCCAGTGGGTCTGGGTTAATTCTGGTCAGGTCAGTCCTCCTGGTGCGGATATAGTCAGCCTGAAAGCTGCCAGAAAAGCGAGTGTATTGCAGGAACTGCTGACTGCCAGAATGGGCTGAGTGAGCGGCTTATAAGGCCCAAGACACACTAAACCCAGTGAGACAGAGTGCTGCTCTTTGCGGTCTCATCTGAGGCAGATTGCATTGGCTCACTGTGACCATCTTGTTCCGTGCTGTGTTACCGATCACACTATAGTCGTTGTATTTTATGAAGGCAGTTTGGGTGGGGCAGCCTAAGACCTCACACCACTATCTCTGTTGCCACATCACCCCCACCACACACGTGTAATTACCCCTGCTCACCTCTCTGTCCCTCTCTCTCTCTCCTATTTTAAGTTAATAACTATTTATAAATGAATTTTAAATACTCTGTATAGATGTAATTAAGAAAATCTATAGTATAGTATAAATCCGGTAAGACTTGTCACAGTTGCTTTTGCGACGTTGTCAAGTGGAGTGACACGGGGATAGCCTTGTGTGTGCGGCTCATACTCGGTCAGTCTCCCGCCATGGAAGCTTGCCCATCAAAATTCAAAACAAGAGAAAAAATAAAGAAAATAAAAACAGAAGTAGTTAATAAAAATAAAAATATGAGAGAGAGAGAGAGAGAGGAGAGGGGGAGAGAAGCACGTGTGTGGCGGCGATGTGGCAACAGAGCTAGCGGTGTGAGGTCTTAGGAGGCCCCACCCAAACCGCCTTCATAAAATAGAAAGCCTATAGCCGCCCTCTTCCCTCGTTGCCGTCTGACCCTCGACAGTTGCGGAAGAAAATTGCCTTGTGCATTCAATCAACGCTGCTTGTTTGACCAAGGGTGGCGGCAGCGGCAAAGGGAACAGTTGGGTTGTGAGGGAAGTGGCACAACACTGGATCTTGGACACAGGATTCCAGTTCTTTACTCAGCGACGAGTATATAAGAATAAGAAGACAGTCCACCCCGACGCAGCTCTAACCAGCGGGTAGGGTAGTTATCTTGTCTGAATTTAGAGGCCGGACTCTATATTAGTAGGTTTTCAATAACAGAGTCGGGTTAGAGAATACTGAAGGGAGGACTTTATGTTGAAGTGTGTACTTTACTTGATTCACTTTGCCTGTATTGGGAGGGAGAGTAGGAGAGATGGAAGGCTGAGAGACATGACGAAAATATGGAAGGAAGGAACAAAAGTAGGAGAAGGAGAGAAGGAAACATAGAGATCAGGGGAAGAAAGAAGAGAGAAATCGATATAGGATGACAGTAAAAGACCGGTTTGTGGCAGTAAGAGAGGAAGTGTGAGAGGTAGGTAGAGATGGGTGCAGAAAGGTTGAGAGGGAGGTACTAAAAACAAGTGAAGGGAGAGAGAGAGAGAGAGACAAAACAAATGAACCACATCGCCACGAGGACAGTAATGTCTGGTTCTGCTGCCACCAGATTAATTTATCAGATTTAGGAGACCCCCCCCAGTAGAGAACCAGTTATTCAGGGTTGGTAACCAACCCTCATGTTGGAAAAGCTTATACGTAACTGAATGAAATTAAATTGAAAAACAGAATATAAAACATGTCTTTGAACTGAAGAGGTCAAGGACAATGGAGAACTAGGAAGTACTCAGAGAGCGCATACCTCCGCCAATGTCGGATTAGGATCCGTCCCCAGTATTAATCAATTCTTTCTTGGCCCATGGCCCACCCTTCCACAAATTTTCATTGAAATTCATTGAACACTTTTGGAGTTATCGTGTAGACAAATAGACAAACATAGGTGAATACATAACCTCCTCCAGCTGCGTTGGCAGAGATAATTGCAAGGCAGGAAGAAGGAAAACAAGCAGAGGATGGACAGATGAGATGATAGAGAATGAAGAGTAGTACAGATAAAAACATATACACAACAGAGGAAGTTAGGTACAACAGAGAAAGAGGTATGGAAAGGAAGAAGAGGGATGGGGAGTAAGTCAGAAGAGAGAGAGAGAGAGTAGAGGGTGGGTTTATGATGTGGTGTAAGGAGGTGTGAGGGAGGTGGAGGTATGTGCCGGGTGGGTTACGGCATTTTAACGAGGAATAAAATAAAGAGGGGCATTGTGGCTGGGCATTTACTAGCTAGGCAACAAGGAAATGACTGGACATTGAGACATGGCATTGAGCTGGGTTGCAAAGAGCACAGTGAGAGTACAGTATGTGCAAAAACAGGCATTTGATGTTGGTGAAGAGAGGGCATTGGGCATTGACCTAGGTTTGAGAGGTCGCAGACAGGGCATTGAAAAGTGTACAATAACGGATAATGAGTGATGGGCTGCAGAGAGGGCATTGAAAGTAGCAAGAAACCGGGCTCGAAGAAATGATAGTACAGAGAGGGCATTGGGCATTGAACAGAATTTTTGAAGGCGCAGAGAGAGTACAGGGACGGGGTATTGAGAGGGTAATGAATGGTGTTAATAAAGTGGTGTATGACGAAGTGCAGAGAGGGTATTGAGCAGCGAGAGAGAACTGACATTGGGAGAGGCCTCTCTGGGTAATGAAAAAAATATAGATGATACTGAAAGGGGTCAGACTGAGCACTGGAAGGTATTGAGAGAACATTGACGGGTGCAGGGAGGGTGGGAAGTGGAGAGAGGGCAATGAGGGTTAGAGAGAGAGAGGGGGGGAGGGGGGGCATTGAGGAGGTAGGGAGGGCACTGAGTGGTAGAGAGAGAAGGCATTAAGGGTGGAAAGAGAAGGCATTGAGGAGGTAGAGAGGGTATTGAGTAGAGGAACGGCATTGAGGGAGTGGAGAAGGCACTGAGAGCATTGGGGGGAAAGGGAGATGTTATTAATAGATGAAGAGAGAGGCCATTTTAGGGGTAATAAAGTCACTGAGGGGTGGAAAGGGAGGACATTGAGGGGTAAAGAGAGAGGGCACTGTGTAGAGAGAGGGAGGGAGGGAGGAAGTGAATAGGTTAAGAGAGAGCATTGAGGGAGTAGAGACGGCTTTGAGAAGGTACGAAAGGGATTGGAGAGAGAGAGAGAGAGTGTACTCTTTCTATCAATTCGGTAGAGTTGGCCTGCAGTCCTAATTGACCCAGGTTCGAATCCCCACTGGGCCAGGGAACAATTTAAGGAATTTAATTTCTTTAAAAAGTATACTGATGTGCCAGACGACCCGCCGACATGTCGCAAAAGTATCCCCGCTAATACCAATACAACCAGTCCTGTATGAGACAGCCCTAGCATGTATTCAATATGGACGGTGGGTGTTAGCGCCGAAGTGGTGACATGTGGAGGTGTATGGATGTAGGAGGACTACTGGGCTTTGGTAACGGGCTGTGAAACTTAATGCCCAGAGTCGGGCACATAAAAAAAAAATACTGGTAAGGGCATAAGGAGAGATAGGGAACCGAGATAAGAAGAGAGAGAGAGAGAGAGAGAGAGAGAGAGAGAGAGAGTATACTGGTAACGGGATGAGGAGAAAGAGGGAGAGAGAGAGAGAATGCAGTCTGGTAACGGGATAAGGAGTGTAGAGAGGAAGGGCCAGAGGGGAGGGGAGGGAGGTCAGGCTGGAGGGGAAGATAGGGAAGGAAGGTGAAAAGTATAGAGGAGTAAAAGGGATGCAAGTAACCTAGACCTAGTGGTCCTTCCATGTCGTTGGCCATGAAGTTGGTTGTCAATACGGTATGTCTTGTGTGAGTTTAAGATAAAGGACAACAAACAGAAAGCTTCCCACCAACATTGCCTTCAGCCTAAGCCGGTGGGGAAAATCGAGGACTACCATGCAATATAGGAAACCTGTTAATGAGACTTCTGCCACTGGAAAGATGAAATGAATATGTATTTTATGCTGTCTTAAGTTACTGCAGTTTTGTCGTATCCTGCTGTGTATGGATGAAAGAAACATTTTTCATCAGCATCATGTTGACCTGTTTCCCCGCCTAAGGCTGGGATGTGAGAGTCAAGAAACAAGGAAAGAGAGACTATGAGAGTGGGAGAATTATCAACTGTATGCTCAGTGAAATGGGTCAGATTATAACTTACACCTGTTCAGCCCCCGGAATCCTGGCTTCACTTGAGATACCTATCTTCACGTGTTTCCCAATTAAGTAGTACGTTTCACACACACACACACACACACACACACACACACACACACACACACACACACACACACACACACACACACACACACCTCATACATAAGTTTATAATCAGACTGTGTGTAGAGCGTAGTTGCTTATCCAGGAGACTTTAAATCTTAGTATTGTTTGTCGTGTTAAATAGTTCCAATTCTTCTAACCTTCATCATTTGGTTTTGTGCTGTAACCCAACCATAACTTTTGACATATTTTCCTGTATTCTTTCCAGTTACTCTGTAATTGATCTTAGAATGATGACTAAAACTGAACACACTACTCTGTGTGGAAGTACTAAGGAAGTGTCCAGTGCAAAGATCGCGTTTTCTAATCCAGATTACAAAATTTACCCACGATACCAATAATATTTTTGATGATCTTTTGTCTGTAAAATATTTTTTAAGTCACTTTGTTATTCTTACTTGCCTCTCAATGTTTACATTACCAGTTTTAATGTAATTCATAGGGTAACTGTGGTTTTCGTTATTGCTACACTTTTTAGTGCTGTCTATATTGCAGTATTAGTATGTGTATGCCACGTGTCGACCCAGTTAAGCCATTTATCAAGATCACTCAGTTTGTAAGGATTTAGCCACTGTTGCCATTTTATGTATCACCACAACATCAAAGGACTTTATAACAAACTTTGTCATTATCGTTTATATAAATACGAAATAGAATAGACCCCAGCATTGATCCTTGTGGCACTCCATTTTTGACGGTCATCCAGTCTGATTCTTTAACATTGCTTTTTGTTTACGTCGCATCAGCCAGTTATCAATGCATCTGAGCACATTGATATATATATATATGCTTTAGTGGAAAGTTTAACTGAACACTTTCTGAATATCGAGATGGATGATTTCGACATATTTCAGTGTACGTATTAAGAATATCATAAAAACATAAACACACGATTGGTAAGACATGAGCAACTGTTTCATAAATCATTCTGCAAACTTTTGAAGAGGTTATTGTATCTGATATTTCTGATAAGGATTAGTATAGATTCACTGATGGTAAGCCAGTTAAACAGCAGTTACCTGGTTGCAATTTATTATCGTTTACGAATGCCAGAGTTGGTGTGCCATTCCCTTTATGTTTACAGTGGAGTTAGACTCTGATATCTTATCCTTGCTTCCTTTAAAACTACTTGTGATGTTTTTCCCTGCTCAGATATTCCGTCTGTGTTCATCAGGTGCACGTTGCCTGGATCCGATCATTTCCAAGGCATGAGTTGTAACTGAATGGAGGTGTGGCCAGTTTTCACAGGTCACTCTAATGATAGTTCTCAGGCGCCTGTGTTTTCTTTTCCGTTTCTGGATCTTGCCCACCGTATTTATTATAGTGGGAAAAGGGTTGGGGTGATGGTGATGACGCCTCTCGCCATTCGTAATGTAAAATTTACCTGCCTTCTAACCCAGCCAGAAAAGGGGAAGGAAGCACACCTGTATTATTTTCCATTGTAAAAACTAGGGGAGGTAGGAAAGAAAGCCTAGAGGGAAGGGAAGTAAAGGTGGAGGGAAGGTAGGGAGGTAAGACTGGAGGGAAGCTAAGGAGGTGAGACTGGTGGGAGGGAATAGAGGTAAGACAGCAGGGAGGTAAGATTGGATGGACGGTAGGGAGGAAGGGAGATAAGACTGGAGGGAAGGTAGGGAGGGAAGGGAGTTAAGACCGGTAGGAAGGGAAGGGAAGGAGGTAAGGCTGGAGGGAAGGGAGGAAAGACTGGATGAAAGGTAAGGAAGGAAGGCTGGAGGAGGGAGGGAAGGAAGGCTGGAGGAAAGGTAAGGAGGGAGGGAAGTCTAGAGGAAAGGTAGGGAGGGAAGGGAGGAAAGACTGGAGGGAAGGCATCAGTACCTGTTATTACCTTCATCACGGCCACCACACTCCTACCATTACCTCCACATTCCTCACCTCACTCACTCATCCCTCTCATCTCTCTCTCTCTCACCTGTCATTTTCATATACCTTTCGTATTTTTCAGTATTATTCCTATCCATTCCTTCCTCATATCCATCCTTTCATTCTCTTCTCACGTTTCCTATCCCAATTTTCATTTGTCCTTTTCTTCCTCCTCACCCATACGCACTTCTTCCCTTCCTTGTTCCCTCCTTCTTTCTCTTTACTTTAAGATTTTTCCTTCCTTTTTACCTTTCCTCCCTCCCTTTTTTGTATCCGTTGTCCTTCCATGTTTGTTTATTTTCCTCCTCTCTGCCCTTCCTTTCCTCCTGTCCTCCCTGTAATTCCTCAAATGTCCTTTATATTATTCCTCTCTTTTCATCCTTTCGTCCCTCCCTCCCTCTCCCTTCTTCCTTCCCTCTCTCCATTTCTTCTCCCATCCTCCCTCCCTCCCTCCCTCCTTATGTACGGCATTGAGATCAACTTTATTTTCTATTATGTAACTTACAAGAGGGAGACGAAGTTAGTACCAGTGGAATATAGTTACAGCAACTCTCTCTCTCCCTGTCTGTGTGTCTTTCTGTCTGTCTGTCTGTCTGTCTGTCTCTCTCTCTCTCTCTCTCTCTCTCTCTCTCTCTCTCTCTCTCTCTCTCTCTCTCTCTCTCTCTCTCATGCCAGTTTCTCCTTCCTGACTTGCATAGTTAGTTATACGTTCATAATCGGTTATGCCGTGGAGAAGTGCTGGAGCGTGATTGATGTGGGCACTTTCCAGCCTTCCTCCTGGCCTGTGGATGCGGTAATGCAGTGTAGGACGAGCATTACGCGGGGTTTCTTACCTCAAAGATCCCTAACACCTTTCAGCTCAGTTGATGGCCAGGTGTAATCATATTGAAGGATCACTTTGTCTAATAACCAAGGAGACTCATTTTTATCTCAGTAACAGGGCTCATTGAGTTTCTTAGACCTAGTGCTGAAGTTGTAGGAGTGGCCAAGTTCCGTCAGATGAATATAAATCGACAATATTTATCAACATTAAAAAGGGTGATGACTTGCTTTCTTGGGTTGCACTTGTGATACGGTATGGAATAGGCTATAGCTATATGGATATGCCGTAACTCTTCCATTTGTTACTGTCTACCTTTCCAATAAAATTTCCCTCAGGCATTTTAGGCCTGCTTTTACCTGTTTCCTGTACGGTTAGGGTCTGAATGGTGAGGAATGAGCTTAGTCTTAACCCCTTCACTCCTATGACGTTTTTATCGTAATCAGGCTGCCACTTTCAGATTTTACACAGATAAGAAAGGTCCTCCAGTAGCCAAGGAGTTAATGAAATCTATGTCCAGCTTCTTAGGTTCGAATGGTGTAATCTAAGGTGAATGAATCGTTTGGAGGTGAGTAAGAATAAAGTATAAAAAAAAAAAAAAAGTATTGAAGGAGTTACATTTTGTTTGGTCTGTGTTTCTGTGTTACTTAGTTTCTATCAAGAACCCCTCCAGAACCACACCCACACCAAATTTACACCCACAACCTCATGAAAATCACACCCACACCAAAACAATAGCTACACCCGAACCAGAACCGCACCCACACCAAAACCACACACGAATCAAACCACACCCACACCCGACCAGAACTACTTACAACCCAGGAAACTACACTCACGACCACGCGAAAACCACACCCACAACCCTGCTGTAAGTTCACACACTCAGGCCAAAACCCAAGCCAAAGCCGCAGTTATACCTCACCCACATCCCCATTATAACCGCCCCCACAACCCCTTCAAAACACACCACTAAAACCCCATCAAAACCTCACCAAACCCTCCACAAAACTACTGCACTGAGGGTGTTGTGATGGGAGGCCGTCTTGCCCTGGGAGCACCGGGGCTACTTTCCTTCCATATATTCATTACCCAGTTTTTATTGGACCGGGTTTGTGGGTTTATGCAAGCTTTACACTCTCTCTCTCTCTCTCTCTCTCTCTCTCATTCCTCCCGTGTGTGTGTGTGTGAGAGAGAGAGAGAGAAAGGCAGACACAGACAGACAGAAGGGGTCTATGGGTTAGGAAGGAAGTCACTTGTAGAGGGAAGAAGGCCTATTGATGTGATTGGAAGGAGAGAGAGAGAGAGAGAGAGAGAGAATGTGTGTGTGTGTGTGTGTGTGTGTGTGTGTGTGTGTGTGTGTGTGTGTGTGTGTGTGTTATGGAGGAAGGGAAAGTGGTATGTGGTGCGAGGGTGAATTACACAGAGCTGAGTGGATACATACACCACACACACTATATAGTCCCACCATTCCAGCCTTATCTCTTCTCTTACCATTATTTTTTCATTTTATATTCTTGATGCCTAAAGTCGATTATATTCATCTTCAGATACATTTTTAGAAGTGAAGCAAGAAAACAAAATCCCCTGTAACCTGTTCAGTCCGAGCACGTCCTTTACATGTTATTCTTTCTACCGCGGGACGAGTTTAGTCAGCTCACGAAACACGTCTGGTAGTGAAGGGGCCACGAAACCCACTCAGTAGGATTAGCATTCAGGCAGGCATGGCCCACGTCCCAGTAAATTCGTCTGGTGTTAACTGGAATAAACTGCTAAAGTTTTTCCGACCGTGAGAGTTGCCTGTAACTGTAGTAACGTTCAGGCATGTTTGACTTACTCTTAGCTGAATGCCGTCATTTGGCGTTTTGCTGGAATAAAGTGCAGAACAAAGAAGACGCGAATGTGACATGTTTATGCACGAGTTGTTGCCAGACGAGTTTGTTAGGTTTATGGGACACCCACTTACGTAAAGGTATTGAATAATTATACACTATTTTAGCAATAGGGAAATTTAGGGAAGATTAAACCGCTTGAATTTGGTGACGTCATTTTCAGTGGCTGAGTGGTTAGCATCGCTGACTGCGAAGCTGCCGGCCCGTTAGCGCCAGGGTTCTAATCCCGATGCGGGCAGCTGGCGTCACTCGAATCAGGTGCCCAGACACCCTGTGTGGGTTGGTAGGTAAAATAAGTACCTAGGGTAACACCTGGAGGAGGTAACTGTGGTAACCAGGATGATACGGTGACCTTGAATCCCAGGATAATGGATGAAAAACCCGCCGCAGGTTCAAAGATCTAGGTTGCGGAAATGAGCACCGCGGCTAAGTACCTCTTGGCGTCTGTCCTCCATCTTTACCTTTTACTTTTTATCGCCTGCCTTTAGCAAGGCGAGGCGATGTAGTTTTTGTCGCGTGTCTGTATGTATGTGTTTCCAAAATATCTCGAAAAGTAATGGGCGAATTTTCACCAAACCTTCAAGAAACAGCAACTATGTGGATGGGCAGAAGTGATTAACTTTTGGCGAGGATTTGTTCAGAGACGACCGAATGCCAGCCGCCATATATTTTTAAATATGAATTGGCTTTTTGTGAAACTCGGTGACTAAATTCCGTATAGTTTTGCAGATATCCTTTTAAATTTGATTTGTAGGCAGCTTATACCTTAGCCAACAACGTACAATAATATGAGGGGTGATCAGCATTCGGCCTCCGAATGTTATTCTTTCATTTCAGTTAATTTTTCTAGCACAGCAATTTTGTACAGATTCGGAGAAACTTTTTTGGTATAATTTTTTGCCTTCACCAGACGAATTTATCAAACTTTCGAGGGACTTATTTATTTTTTTTCTGATACCATTCGATTAACAACCATATGTCGTTCCCTAAGCTGAATACAAATGTTTGAAGATAGCATATATATATATATATATATATATATATATATATATATATATATATATATATATATATATATATATATACATACATACGTCGAATTAAAGGGGTTAAAGACTTTTCTCCGGTGACTTACTTGTACTTATATTCCTGTTTCCTTCAGACGATTTCACTCAGCTTTTGACGCACTTCTCAACGGCAAGGGTTAGATATAATCTCCATTAGTCTTTCCATTAATTAAAGTCTTCCGAAAGGTGAATAAAATCGTTTGATAAGAATGAAATATAAAATAGGTCATGGGACTGAAGGGGTTAAGGTTCTCTCTCCTCACCCACCTTTCTCTTGATGGAAGAGTTGGCGGGAAGTAACGGAAAAAAATTGAGCAGTGAAATGTCAGTGAGAGACTGTAAGGGATATGTAAAAAAAAAAAAAAGAAAAAGAAAATAAAAGCTTGAAATATATAGAGGTTCAGGTCACCATTACTCCATTTACGTGTATTTTTTGTACATTTTTTTTCCATCATGATTATTACCAACGTTTCATTTGTACATGAAAATGCTTAGAATTAGAGAGAGAGGGGGGGGGGAAGAATATACGAGAAGAAATGAGAGGAGGGGGAGAGGAAAGAGAAAGTTATTGAGTATAAAAGAGAATATGTATGAGAGCAATAATGGTGAGGGAGGGAGGGAGGAGACAGTGCAGGGAGGGAGGGAGAGGGAGGGAGAGACAGTGGAAAATCTGGGAAGCGAGGGAAGGAGGAAAGATGGACAGAAGAGGGGGTGGCGAAAGAGGGAGGGAGGAAGGAAAGTGAGAATGAGAGGTTAACGGAGGGAGGGGAAGTAAAAAAAAAGGAAGGAGTAGGAAGAGAGAGAGAGAGAGACTTGGCTGCATAAAAAAGCAAATGAGAGAAAGTACTCGAGTGGGAGGGAGTTAACAAGTGAGATTGAATGAGTGAGGCAGCGAGGGTGCAAGAGGGAGAGAGAGGTGAAGGGGGAGGGAGAGTGAGTGAGGGAGAGAGAGGTGAAGGGGAGGGTGAGTGAGTGAGGGAGAGAGAGGTGAAGGGGAGGGTGAGTGAGTGAGGGAGAAGGAGCATGAATGGGAGTGAAAGAGAAAGTTATTGAGGGAAGGAGTGAGGTTGAGTAAGAGTCAGTGAGAGAGAGGGACTAAGAGAGAGTGAGTGAAAGGGAATGGGAGAAGGGTGAATGAAGAGGTAGGAGAAGGGGGGAGGGAGTGATTAGAGGGAGTGAATGAGGTTATAAGTGGGAGTGAGAGCGGGATAAGTGAGGAGGCAAGTGAGAGAGAGGTGGGAGTGGGAGTGAGAGCGGGATAAGTGAGGAGGCAAGTGAGAGAGAGGTGGGAGTGGGAGTGAGAGCGGGATAAGTAAGGAGGCAAGTGAGAGAGGGAAGGAAGGAGAAAGAAGGGGGTGAGTGGGAGTGAGTGAGGTAGCGAGTGAGAAAGGGGATGTGAGTGAATAAGAAAAAGTGAGTCAGGGAGAGAAAATGGGAGAAATGGAATTACCCCGAGCTAAGCCCTGTATTGGACTATATAGCCCCGCTAGGGTTACAGGAGCGAGCTACCACTCCCAGCACGGCAGCCCGGGCGAGGCTCGAACTCGCAATCCCTCGATTACGAGTCCAGCGCGCTACCACTGTGCTACCGCGCCCCCCTAGTCAGGGAGTGAGTGGAGGAGCGAGTGGATGAGAAAATGGGTGAGTGAATGCATGTATGAGTGAAGTTGCGAGCGAGAGTCCATTAGGTGTTGAGTGAGTGACGTTGGGAGTGAGGTAGCGAGCGAGAATGAGTGAGTAGGTGAGCGAATGAAGAGCAACAAGGAGTGAGGAAGAGTGTCGAATGAAGCAGCCAGTGGGAGAAAGGGAATTAGAGAGAGGGGGTGAGTGAGCGAGGAAGACCGTGACAGTCCAAGTAACATTTGATGAGTGAGCGAATGAGAATGAAGTGAGATAATGAGTGAGGGTGATTGTGTGAGTTGGTGCGATGGAGTGAGAAAAAGGAAAGCAGTAAGACAGAGAGTGAGCGAGCTTGTTAATGAAAGTGAGGAAGGTTGCGAGTGAGAGAGAGTGAGCAGGAGGGGAAGAGAGAGAACGTGAACTATCCAGTAAGTGAGGGAGTGAAAGTGAACAAGTGAGAGGGAGGACGGCAAGGAATAAGAGTGAGAGCGTGTGAGTACTGTTGCAAGTGAGTTAGCCTGTGTGTGTGTGTGTGTGTGTGTGTGTGTGTGTGTGTGTGTGTGTGTGTGTGTGTGAGAGAGAGAGAGAGAGAGAGAGTAAAGTACCAGATATGAGCAAGCGAGAGAGAGTGAGGGAGTGAGCGAGGTGATAAGGACAAGAAGGAAGAGAGTTAACAAGGAAGCGAGGAGTGTACTGGTGGCCCCCTATACAACACTACCACATTTAATACACTGCTACACTCTCTCTCTCTCTCTCTCTCTCTCATACACATCACTTCATTGCATCATGTGCATATTACACTTTCTTTTTCATCCCTGGGCCCCATGGAGTGTACCAGGGTTCAGTCTTTGGTCGATTGTTGTTCATCCTTCACATCAGTGGTATAGGTTTGGACGTGGTCAGCCGAATAGCAAATTTCCGAGCGACACAAAACAAGGAGGTAATGCTTTGTCACTGACATAAGATACATGTACTAACTGGGGACTTGGTTATGGTAGGGTAGTGGTGTGAACGATGGCAAGTGCCGTTCAGCCTACACAAGTGCGAGGTGACGCACACTGATCATGCAGATCCAAGAGCCAACTTTTTGTTAGGAAGTGCAATCAGCAGTATTGATCTGGAGAAAGACTTAGATGTGCTGTGTTCTGCTCCAGCCAACTTTTCCGAAGAACCACTACTCCTAACATTAGCCTGTGATTGGCTAAGGTAATTTTCTTCTTTGTGATAAAATGATTTGTTACACAGTATGTTCATTTTTACTCGTAAATTTCACACTCAGAGAAGTCTCGGATAGCGGCTGAGAAGGTGCAGCTCTACGGACGAGTTGGCTGGCACGGAGTATAATCAGCCATGACCTCAGATTTTGCGAACAAAAACTGAGGTATAGAAGTAAACGCAGAGGCTTCTAGATTATATAAAGAGGCAGTTAAGGTACAGAAATAAGAAGGTCAGCCTCTTTATTAACATTTCTTTTGTACAGCCACATCTGGAATATGCTGTGCAGTTCTGGTCGCCAACCCAGAAGAAGCATACAGTGAGACTTGATCGAGTCCAGGCAGAGGCTGTTTAACTGATTCCATCCATCAGGCTTATGCTATACTAGAGAAGGCTGGAGGCGCTGGGCCACTTTTCGTTAAGAGACTAGGCGTGTGTAGACATCTAATTAAGATTTTCAAAATCTCTCATGGATCTGAAAACACTGACTACCATCAGGTACGAGGGAGCCTCATGTGGAAACATGACCTGGAATGTTTACACCGTCGTACATAAGGCTTTTTTGTTTTTGTTTTTTTCTGTTAGGGATCTCGATACAACAATTCAAGACACGGTGAGGCAGAGATTTGTTAAGCTAATTTAGAGGTAAATAGAATGTTTCCTGTAAAATCTCATAACCAGGCCACTCCCTCACAGTGTAGGTATACTTCCTTTTCCGTGCCTGCACTGTAGGTGGATGAAGAGCCTTCTTTTTGTAGTAGATTTCTCTCACAGTTAAAGTAGCATCGTGTACGTGGTAACTTCATCCATGGTACCTCGTCAGTTTGGGTCTAAAATCGTTTGAGGTACTACTTGTTCTTGTACCTCCTAATAACCCCCTCCTCTCTCTCTCTCTCTCTCTCTCTCTCTCTCTCTCACACACACACACACACACACACACACACACACACACACACACACACACACACACACACACACACACACACACACACACACAAGCTTATTGACTGGCTAATTACTCCTGGTCTGAGTGATTGCTAGTAGGACTGGCTCTCTAACGACCAGCTAAGTGGCTTTCTAATGGCCCACCTGACAGGCTAATTGTTGGCCTAGGTAATTGGTTGACTGAAGGTGAGCTGCCCTGACTGGATGATTGAGTACCTAGGTGACTGTTGAGAAGACTGACCGTTGAAAGGAGACTGTTGAAAAATATGTCTGATAGAAAAGATGACTGTTGGAAATATGACTGTTGGAAAGGATGACTGTTGAGATGCATGACTGTTGAGAAGGACGACTGTTTGAATGGCTGACTGATGAGAAGGATGACTGTTGGAATGACTGACTGTTGAGAAGGATGACTGTTGGAATGGCTGACTGTTGAGCAGGATGACTGTTGGAATGGCTGACTGATGAGAAGGATGACTGTTGGAATGACTGACTCTTGAGAAGGATGACTGTTGGAATAGCTGACTGTTGAGCAGGATGACTGTTGGAATGGCTGACTGTTAGGAAAGACGACTGTTGAAATGACTGACGGGAGAAAAGGATGACTGTTGAAAAGGGTAATTGTTGGTGGTGAAAAGAATGACCGTTGAGAAGGGTGATTGTTGGAAGAGGTGACTGTTAAGAAAAGTGACTGTTGGAATGGCTGACTGTTGCAATAGGTGACTGTTAAGTAGAATGACTGTTGGACCGGCTGACTGGGATGGTTGACAGGTGAAGAGGCTGTCTGTTGAAAAGGATGAGTATTGGAATGACTTACTGTTAGCAAAAGTCACTTGGAAAGGATGGCTGTTGAGGATGCTGTTATGCTGGAATGATTGACTGTTGAGCAAGATGACTGCTGTTAAAGAGTGAAGTTAAAAAGGATGACTGTTGGAATACGATGGAAAAGAGTGACTAAACAAGCGTGACCGTTGGCATGACTGTGTAGAAGGTCAATATATGAAATGACTGACTGTTGGAATGACTCTTGAGAAGACTGGTGTATGGATTGACTGGCTGTTACAAAATCCAGTCCATAGCCTGTTCGATCTGCTCTGAAAAGAGATGAGTCTTAAGCCATTGAAAGCTGGCAGCTGATTGGTTGTCCGAGTGCATTCATTATTACCTCTGCTAACGAGGCTGGAGGAGGTTATGTATTCACCTATGATTGTCTATTTGTTTGTTTGTCCACACGGTATCTCCAAAAGTTCTCAGTGAATTTCAATGAAAGTTTGTAGGAGGGTGGGCCATGGGCCATGAAAGAATTGCTTAAATTTGGGGGCGGATCCGGATCCGGATCTTATGTATCTCGCATAGTATCTCCAAAAATTCTCAATGAATTTCAATAAAATTTTGTGGAAGAGTGGACCATGGGTCAAGGAACAATGGATTAAATTGTCGGGCGGATTCGGATCATATGTATTCCACACACGGACCCGTTTCCTTGTTAATGGCAATGGCATTGGCAGAGGTATGCGCTGTGAGTGCTTTCTAGTTAATGATCCATTTAAAATGATTTTTATTGTATGGGCTTCAATAACTGTTTGACGATAAGATTGCCCAAATAAGTATTATATATAGTTATTTGTATAGATTAATATAAAAACGGGGCGTTACAAAGTTTATCAGATGGTCTAGACACTTCTGAAATTTTGAATTCTCGGGACAGATCAAAACACATTCAGGTAAAGTTTGACGAGTACCATGATCTTTCACTCCATGTTCAGAAATATTAAGGTAAATTGTCATTACTGCGACATTGTGTAAACTCCAACTTTAGAAAACATCAGAATTCCAGTAAAAATAACAGATAGACACGGGTGCAGAAGCTACATGTCACCGTCACTTTTAAATATCCCACAGTCCATACCTTGCCACAACTCTGTAAGCTGTAACTAGATATTAGAAGCTTAAAAGATAGAAAACATACTGATGATTCATAAGTAGAGAGCATAATGCAAACTGATGCGACAGCAAATGCCCTCAAATAAATTCGAATATTCGTCTGTTTAGCCAATGGGACATCCCACCAGCGGCCTACCTCCCCCCCTCCCCCACAGCCATATTTTCCTGCTTAGATGATACAAACTATCTCATTAATGACATAATTTAACGATTTGGCTGAACATTTTTTAAAAATTAAGGTACTCATAAAACTTTACTTGGACATGTTTTCCTTGTCCCGAGAATTCAAAATTTCAAACGTGTCAAGACCATTTGATAAACATTGTAAGGCCCCATTTTTAAATTACTTTACAGTATATAAATAACTATATATAATATTTTATTTAGGCAATCTTTTCGTCAAACGGTTATTGTAACCCTTATAATAAAAGTACAGTAATTTAAACTGCATCTTTTATAAGGAATGCACTCGGACAACCAATCATCTGCCAGCTTTCTAAAGCTTTAGGCAGATCGAATAAGCTACGGTGATAAGTGTGATGCCAAAAAAAAACTCTGGCGAACAATTCTAACCCATTGGCTGTTTTGAGGATGGATGACAAGAGTGGATGCGTGGCTGACAACACTTACAGATAAGACTGGCTAGGCAAACTGGCTGAGTGTCTGACAAGACTGACTGAGAGGCTGACATGACATAACTGACTGAGTGGCTGACAAGACTGGCTGCTGACAAGCTGATAAGACCGGCTGAATGGCTGACAATACTGGCTGACGTGGCTGACAGTAGTGGCTGACAAAAGCGAGTGAGTGTCTGACGAAGTGAATGGGTGTCAGAGAAAGAAACGGTCCCTCTGACTGGTGCTTTTTACGGCTGACCGGCTGTAGTGGGGAGGGGAAGGTGGGGTAGTGGTGGGGGCTAATGGGGAGGGGAATTGGGGTAAGTGGGGAAGGGGAAGGAGGGTAGGAAAGGAGTGGGGGACGGTGAAGTTTGAGAGGAGAGGTACAAGAAGGCGGGATGAGAGGGGTAATGGTTGGTGTAGATTGGGGAGTGGGAGTGGGGATGGACAGGAAGGGTAGGGGGAGTGTTGGGGATAAATGTGGTGAAAGGAGTAAAGACACAGGGGAAGGGGATTGGCGAGGGAGTAGTGGAAGACGAGGGGGATGTGGGAATGGTGAGGATTGGTGCTGTAGGTGGAGGGGAAGGTGGAGTGGAATAGAGGGGGAAGAGGTAGTGGTGGGGAAGGGGAGGGGAAGGAGTAGTGGTGGGATACGTAGGAGAGGGAATGAAGTGGAGAGGAAGAAGTGTGGTGGGGGCGATGGGGGAGGTTGAGTGAGGTGGAGGAGGAAGGGGAGTGGTGGGGGAAGGTAAGGGCGGTGGAGCGGTGCAGGAGGGGAGGGGCATGGGTGGTGGTGAGGTGATGGGGGAGGGTTTGGGGTATTGGTGTGGGTCTATGAGGGAAGGGAATAGGGTGAAGAGGAGGGGTATGGGTAGTGGTGGGAGTGATGGGGGAGGATTAGGGTTAGTGGTGGGAGTATATGAGGGAAAGGGATAGCGTGGGGAGAAGGGGCATGGCTAGTGGTGGGGGTTGTATCTGAGGGAGGGAAGTAGGGTGGAGAGAAGGAAAGACTGTGGTGTTAGAAGATGGGGTAGGGAGGGTGGGGTAATGAGGAGGGAGACTGGGTGGGGAGGGGGAGTGTTGTGTTGGGAAATGGGGAGGAGAGTGGTGGGGGAAATGTCGGATGAGGAATGGGGTGAAAGGGGCAGGTGAGGAAGGGTGATTGGTGGGGAGGGAAGGGCAGTGGTGTAGAGGTGGAGGAGATAGGGAGGAGTGGGGAGGAAGGGGCAGGTAAGGAAGGGTGAATGATGGGGAGAGAGGGGAAGTGGGGTAGTGGTGGGAGAGACGGGGAGGAGTGGGGTGGAGAGGACAGGTGAGGAAGAGTGAGTGGTAGAGAGGGAGGGAGAGTGGGGTAATGAAGGGGGTAGAACATTGGGTGAAGATTTTTTTTTTTTTTTTTTTTTTCCATTTAATGGCTATCGGCCATAACTTTGGCCATTAAGCCAAAATGTCATACACTGTACACTGAATAAACCAAAGTGTCATACACTGGACATATATACATAAACACACTTGTACATATAGGAAAACACAATATCCAGACAGTCCACAGCACAGACGACAATCAGGAGCAGTAGAGCAGGAAGGCATGGGCAGCAAAAGTGACGGCTGGGACTAAACTGTGGAGGCAGCAGAGTCTGAGTCTGAGTTGGAACCTGTGGCAAGATGAGACTGCACGGCCCCGATGGTGTAGGAAAGTATACGACACTCCTCGGGGTCGGTAACAGTCTTGAGGGACCCCCGGCGCAACTCGGTGAAGGAGAGCAACGCCTGCCGGTAGTCCCCCTTGGAAAACTCTTGCTCGCCAGACTCCACTGGTGCTGTGTCCTCATAGTGGAGCAGCTGGTTCTCCAGTATCTCGAGGCCAAGAGGGGGGAGGGAGGAAAAGTCTCCCCAAGAGAGTTGCCGGACCGAACTAGAGGACCTGGCACTCTTCGCTCCCTGGTCCGTTGATGATGGAGGCACAGCAGGAGTCACCTCTTCAGATACAGGTGTATCAGAATCAGCCTCAGGTGGAGATGAGGATTCAGCATCCCCAACCTCCATGGGAACCTCAGGTACGGGCTGAGAGGCGGACTGGCGGGAGACAGCATGCCCCGACAGCTGAATCCTCGTCGGTGGAGTGGAAGGCTGCAGCTGCAGCACCCGCGGTACCAAGGAGGTGGGAGTCGAGGAGGGCTGACGGTGACGACGAAGAGGAGGACGAGGACAAGGAGCTCCCCTCCCAGGCCTCCTTTGTGCCATGGGTGTGGAAGAAAAAGACTCTGGGATGGATATGGCAGGGAGCCCGTTGGCCTGGAAAATGACGGGCAGGCGCCGAGCAAAAACCGCCATATCTCCCCCCGAAAAGGCTTTAGCAACCTCCACACACATGGTGATGATGGTAGAGGCAGAGGAGGCAGGGAAGGAGGCAGGAACATCAAATGGTGGCCGCCGCCGCCGCCGACGACGACGGGGGAGGGCATGGGGCGAGCCCCGAACTGCCTGGCCTGCAGGGCCGGTGACAAAGGCAGCTGTGGGGCCCTTAGCATCCTCCCGTATAACAAATTCTACCTCCTCACCAGCAGCAACAGACGGCACAGGGTGGGCAGGGTTTGGGGCCACGATGGAGGAGCGGTGAAGGAACACATCCCCCCCCGCATCCCGGCGTGTTATGAAGCCGTAGCCCTTCCGGACGTGGAACCACTTGACCTGCCCCACAACTTTGGCCGTCATGGTCCTCCTAGTGGATTCCTCAGCTGCTGGATCCTATCCGTCCTGCTGGAGTGAGAATCTCCACTCGAAGCAAGGGTGTGTGTCTTCTCAGGTCAGGAGCTGGAGCCAACTCCTCTGGGTGAAGAGGTGTGTACTGAAGTTTATGAGTGTGAATGCGAGGGTAGCAGAGGGTGTGTGAGTGTATTAGTGTGTGCGTTTGACTGTAATGAGAGGGTGTGAGTGTGAGTATCGGTGTGTGAGTGTAATGGAGAGGGTGTGAGTGTGAGTGTACGTGAGTGTAAGGATGCGGGTCAGGGCAGCAGAAGTGCGGGTGACAGGATGGTGATGTATATTCTAAATTTTTGGATGTAAACTGCACTCCTCACAGTCACAACAGGGTAACTATCATGGGAATTCTTTAAATAAACGTGCTAGTCGATGCCTGGAAACGATTTATGTTAGCAGTCGCGTTGATGTGGTGGTAGCGTGTTCGCCATCCGATCTACCAGTGGTTCACATCTGTAGGGTTCGAAACCCAAGCCATGGAGTACGTGAAAGTGGGTGTTGGTAGTATACCCTTTCATATGCTTGGATATGTTGGTGCTTTGTCGGTACTGCCCATGGCATATACAGTGTTTGACACACACACACACACACACACACACACACACACACACACACACACACACACACACACACACACACACACACACACACACACACACACACACACACACACACACACACACACACACACACACACACACACACACACACACACACACACACACACACACACACACACACACACACACACACACACACACACACACACACACACACACACACACACACACACACACACACACACACACACACACACACACACACACACACACACACACACACACACACACACACACACACACACACACACACACACACACACACACACACACACACACACACACACACACACACACACACACACACACACACACACACACACACACACACACACACACACACACACACACACACACACACACACACACACACACACACACACACACACACACACACACACACACACACACACACACACACACACACACACACACACACACACACACACACACACACACACACACACACACACACACACACACACACACACACACTTACACACCGATTTACGTACATCACTCTCCGTACAGAAACCGCGTCTTCATTCGTCCTTCGCCATGGTGTGGGAAGGTTAATTCTGCCTATCACTATCCCATCGAGAAGAATCGATCTTGCTGTGGGCCACAAATGAGCTGATACAGTTACAGGGAGGAAGTAATTCAGAGTAGAACAGTTGTGGTCATGAAGAACTAACCGTACACGGCATACCAGCCTTGTGCTGAAGCTGGATAGGAATGAGGAATGCTGCAACAGAGGTGGAGGTGTGAGACCCTGGGACAGAGCCTTTGATTCCATCCTGCTCGGAAGAGTTATGTGGAAAGCTCATCCCTAAACACCTCCATCCGCCTCCAAACACACACTGAAGTGGCGAATATGGTCTCTACAGAGGCAACAGCTGTTTATATTTAAAGAAACCCTTCACAGACAGCCATTTGGAAGCTTGTTTTAACTGAAGTGAGACAAGCACTACCACATGCATCACATTTTAAAGAAACTTCACAGACAATCTTTTAGAAGCTTGTTGCAACTGAAGTGAGACAAGCACTTCTACATGCATCACATCCTACAGACACGTCTTTCCCATTCGCATTTCGCCAACATGGAGAAAGGTTAATTCTAACATCACTCTCCTGCCGAGAAGGTCTAGTCCTGCAGTGAACCACAAATGGACTGGTACAGGAAAGGTGTCTTCTAAGAACGATAACGAGCGTGAGCAAATAATATGAATTTGAATTGAGAGGAATGAGGGAGTAAGTGCTGAGTTGTGTGGCATTGAAGGCAAGTGAATACCCATGTTGGAAACTGTTGAGTAGGCAGGTGGAATGCGAGTTTTTAAGACATTTTTACAGCTTCGTTTCCTCTCCGCCATATTAGGTAACATTTTCAATAGTCAAGCGAGGAGAGGCTACAAAAGCTCACAAATTAGCGGTGATGGAGTCGGTAAGCGCCCGGGGGGGGGGGGAGTGAAATGACAAGAAACAAGTATTTTTGGCGGGAACTCTTAAATAGCGTCCAGTGTAAACAAATGCCAGCAACTGACGGATGTTGAGCCCTCTTCCTTCCTCTGTTGATGTCGCTACTTCCCGGAACAGCCCGTGCCCGCTCTCCCTGGCTGGCTGAGTTACTGGCAGGAGCAGGAGCACAGGCAGGAGTGAGCAGCAGGTTAAGCTACCCCCGACCCTCGCTGCTCCAGGGGCAGCTGGCTACACCACCGGCACGCCCCCACGCTCTCAGGCCTCACACACACATTCCCAACTCATCGATTGATCTGGTAAAATCGACTGAGCAGTTCACACTTCTTGCGGCGCTTGGCATCCCGCCCCGGGGTGTAGTGAGGCGGGAGGTCACGAGGTGGAGGTGGGTACGACGGGTCAGTTCTCCTGTGGCTCGGGAGAGAGAGAGACTACGCTCTTTCGCTCCCCTTCCTTCGCCTTTCTTGCTTTGTGGCCGATTGGATGCGTTTCACCCACGTAACCCATCTGGCCGACTAAAGTGGTTCACAGGGGCGCCCAGGTGCCCTCCAGGACAAGTGACAAGCGAGTGCGGCGGCCCTTGAGTCCCCCAGAAATTTAGTGCAGTGGTTTTCAACCTTTTCGGGTCGCGCCCCCCTTGGCCTTGGTTCACATAATTATACGTTCCCCTGGCCTTGGTCAGCACATCCAGTCCCCCCCCCCCCATCATCCTGCCATCATCTGACTCCAAAAAGTTGTTCGAGAATTATAGTTTTGCCACGGATTCAAGTGGCCGTCAACCAGTTGCATGCAGGCTGCATTAGCTCTTGTCCTGCACTTCACTATTCTCCATTTAGAGGGATAGGGGGGAAGTTGAGGGACGTATATATTTTAACTGGGGTTTGCGCTCACGAAACGGCGAGGTTAGGGAAAAAAAAAAAAAAAGGCGGCCAGATAACAGGCATGAAGGAAAGAACCCAGCTTCAGCGAAAAATGTGCCTTGAAGGCTGCGTCCGAGACAGATATGAGTACTGAATATTAATCAGCAATTCATCGTGACACACACACACACACACACACACACACACACACACACACACACACACGCACGCACGCACGCACGCACACGCACGCACGCACGCGCGCACACACACACACACACACACACACACACACACACACACACACACACACACACACACACACACACACTTGTTCAAGCCACTCACTATTTTTTACTCTGAATCCGCACGACCCCCTTGGAAATTACTCTCTCTCTCCTAGGAGAGCACACCTTCTCGGTTGAGAACCAGTGGTTTAGTTATTTGAAAAGTTGTCTCTGGTGTCCCGACAAACATTTTTTTTTTTTTTTTTTTTTTTTTTTTTAACTGGCAGTTGCTGAAGGGGACACAGAGGGGGAGGAGCAGGAGGTAAAATGATGTCGGCGGTGTCCAGGTAGATAGAAGGAAAGAGGGAGGACGCGTGAGGATACGCAGCGCAGGTTAAATCTTTTAAGGAAGTCGCATCACAAAGCAGCCGTTATACCAAACACCAAACATTAAGGAAAATGGAGCAACAGTGTAAATGAAAATAGCGAAAAACTTGCATGTTAATGAGCGAGCGACATACTATAATCTGCCTAAAGCTTGTTAGTGGAAAATTAAAGGAAAGAGAGCCACCTAAGTCATCCTGAAGCTTAGTTGAAGAAATAGGAAGGGAAAAATAGCAACTTTTAACGACCCAGAAGCGTAGTTGAACATTGACTGTACTTTTTAATTAAAGAGGAACTAAAGTTTTCCGTGAGTGAAAATCAACTAGAAATTAAAGAATATATATTAACCGGTAGGGAAGCCTACCGAGGAGAGAAATTATAGACCCAACTTTATTAGAGACCAGTGTAAAACTCCAGCCTCTTCGAAAATTAAACAGGAGAAGAGGTAGGAACTTACACAGTAAGTAAGAGAAACGATAAATTAAAAAAACAGAAGCTTTACTGGAAAACGGACTCGAAAGAAGAAAAAAAAGAGGAAAATAATCTGAAATTAAAGGCACACTCAAAACTAATACAAGTAAAAAAATGAAACGGAAAAATACACACACACACACACACACACACACACACACACACACACACACACACACACACACACACACACACAGTTTTATATATATATATATATATATATATATATATATTCCCAGAAGCTTACGAAAAATAACGAAGACAAATTTACGAGATCAAGATAGAGACCAACGATAAATGAAAGCTCAAGTTTAACGATGAAAAACTAGGATGATTGAAGCCAACGAAGAAAAGCAAGAAAGATCGAAATTAACGAAGAAAAATAGGAAGATCGAAACTACCGAAGAGAAGCAAGAAAGATCGAAATTAACGAAGTACAACTAGGAAGGTCGAAACTAACGAAGAGAATCAAGAAACATCGAAATTAGCGAAGAAAAACTAGGAAAAATCGAAGCCAACAGAGAGAAACAAGAAGTGTCTAAATTAGCGAAGAAAAACCTGGACGATCAAAGTTAACGAGGAGAAACAAGAAAGATCGAATTAAAAAAGGAAATGGCATGCACACGGCAGTAAATTTCTGACCAGGGGCGGGTCAATGTTTTCGCCTGACCGGGGGCAGCACAATCAAACATCTTCGAGCCCCAGCGTGGGCGAGTCTTGTGAAGCAGTTGTGTGGTTGAAACTAGAGTTCACCACATCACTGGCTCACACAGTTGCCTACGCTAATTTTGTCCCATGATTTCTTCCAGCCAAGGGTGAGGAAAGAGGGATAAATGATGATGATAATGATGATGGTGATGATGATAATAAAGATGATGTGTGTACGGTATATAATATTACTCCTATGTGTTGCATGTGGGGGGTCTGTCTACGGGAGTTTAAGCGCGCGCGCTCGTGTGTGTGTGTGTGTGTGTGTGTGTGTGTGTGTGTGTGTGTGTGTGTGTGTGTTAACAGATGAACAGATCCCTGAGATAGTGAAGTAGGTCTGCATGTGTTCAGTTTGAGGAAGCACACTTATTACTGTCTTACGATAGTGAATGTACAGTATACATATGTCATATAAGCAACTAATGATATATCTGTTCACGTTGTTTAATGCATATATATATCTTTCATTTTAATCAGTCATTGCTGTTAGCGCCGAGGTGGGTAAGAAAGGCCGCCGACTCAGTGGGTCAGAGCACTCCGCTCTGGCTGAAGGGTCGGAGGTTCGATTCCACCCAAGGGTCATTGGTAGACATCAGGCAGGGCATCCGGTCATAAAATACTACACGCTTCAAGCCAAAATCCTCTACCCAGGGGCAACGCCTTAGCCCTTATCGAAAAAGGGGGACATGGCATTAAAAAAATAAAAATCTCTACAGAAAAGTGTGGAAAACTGTTGTATTGCCCCAGCTTCTTCTTATTCCAAACACTTTTTCAGCTTGGCGCCATTCCTGTATTACTCCACGAATTTGCTTCAAAACTAGCACAGTTGTTCCTTGATCCAGTAACTCCATGCACCTTTTTCATTATTATTATTAGTACTGTTAGTATTAGTATTATTATGGAGTGAGAGACTGACGAGGTGAGTGAGTATGTGAGTGAGGTGGAAAGGGGGGAGAGGGAGGGCGAGGCCAAGGATGAGATGGAGGGACGGAGTGGAGAGGTATATGAGAGGGGAGGTTATGAGCTGGGAGTAGGGCAATGAAATGGCGGGGGACAGGGCGGCATGGCGATTTGTTTGTGGCCACCCCTTAGGGGATTAAAGCGTCTGGCAATAGATGGATAGATAGATTATTATTATTATTATTATTATTTAGGCCTTTTAAATGAACTTGTGTGGTGAAAACTCAAACCATATAAATTTATGGAGGTCCTTGGTTTTAGTTTGTTCGCTAGTACTCATGGCAGGTTGCACAGGAACATGTCCGTGTACTGTAACCATGTGGAGACTGTAATCCATTGCCTTGAGAATGTTGGTAAGTTTGTTTATTTTATGTACGTTTATCTGTTGAAAGTGTCTAACGCACATCATTAGCGGTATGCAAATTAATGGTGCCTATTGACTAACTGAAAAACGGAAATGGTGTGCGCAGTATTTTTTTCTTTTTGTGTGTGTGTGGGGGGGGGGGAGGGCAACTCCGAGTGTCGGTGGTAGGCAGTGTAGCTCGTCCTGTTATGTAGATATTTCAATTTATTTATGCCAATCGATTGCATGAGGGTCACTAAGGTAGATGGCCACCACAGGTTTAAGTCAAGTTTGAAGACCGTGCTTTTGAGTGTTGCATCAACAAGTGAGGGCAGAGTCTGCACACCTCCAGGCCGGGAAACAGAAACGTGAGTTGATTTTGAGGAACAGGAAGATGATTTATTAGCGTTCATGAGTTTGTAAAGTTACGTTAGTTGACCGCGTATCTTTGTCGTGCCACCATAAATGTCAGAAAAGTCAAAGTGACCCAGTCAAGATTAAGTTGGTCCAGTGCTAAGTTCAGACAACTTCAGGTCCATTCAAGCCCTGCTTATGCCTTCTAGGCAGGTTAGGATAATTGTGACCAGTCACTTCACTTTTTTCCCCCTTTTTCTTTAGCCAGGTTCAGTCTGGGTAATTTGGTTCCTTTCAAGCTAATTAAATCTAGGTCAATAAACCAAGCCTAACCGAGTCATTTTAGATCCACCTAACTCCAGTTTCAGGGAGAGTTATTGGACAGCCCACATGTTCAGTAAAATTATTACTCTGCTGACGTCTTGTTGAAACGAACAGTAAGAAACTGACTGCCCACGGCAGTTTCCTTTGATTGTTGTCATAAACCATTTTTGTTACTCTATCCTAAATAATACAGTTATGTAGACTAAGCTGTTATGGTATTAACTGTAGCGCCTGTTCCATATTATGTATTTTGTTTTCTTGGTAAAGTGGACAAAAATTCGGTATCATCTAAAAAACTTAGAGTTCCAGCAATGTCCATAAATCCTCACGACGAGAACTATATATCGCCTCCACATTCTTTAATTTTATCATTGTCCAGCCCTTGCCCCAGCCAATGCAAGGCTAGACGGGTTATTGAGTTAGAATGATGTTTTATACGGAATGCTTCATCATGTTTCATATCGTACAAAAGAGTTTCCACATATACTTCCCTTCAGAGAATCGCTAACAAGTACACATTACGTAATTGCAACTTATAATAGCATTATCTGCCACAGCTCAATAGCGATATGTATCAGCACTCAAGTCAGGCTTTACCCATCGACACATCTGCTTACCAATCTACCCATCAGTCCACTAGGCTCCAACAGCAGGACGGCGAGCAAGTTTACACACACACACACACACACACACACACACACACACACACACACACACACACACACAGGATTATGATACGGTATATTAGATAAAGTGGCAACTGAGGTTTCATTTTCAGTATCGGATGAGCGACTACAGTGTACATCTACTACAGTTTGATTGGCCTGGACGAGGTGGTCATACTGTATGTAGTCTTTATCACAGTTGCTTTGTTACAGATGAAGAGAAAATACAAAAAATGCGCTCTGTTCTGCGAAAATCTCTCTCTCTCTCTCTCTCTCTCTCTCTCTCTCTCATGCAAGGTAAGACATTCGTATGTGTTGCAAGCCTATATTCTGACAGTGGTGAGATAAAAGTGTGTAATGTGTACTGTCAGCTGGGTTTGGTGGTGGGAGGTGGCAACCATCATCCAGTGACTGGATGTCGTGTTGCCTACTTCTTCCTTCACCTTTGTCATTCTTTGTCTTTGTCTACACTCCTTTCTTCCTATTTTTCTCATCCTTCCTCACAATTAGTATTATTCTTCATTCCACTTTAAGTGACTCCACATTGAGTGACAATCCTGATGGTTTCTGGCAACCTAGGAAAACATTTACTATGCTGAGTAGTAACTATGTAATCAGATAACGGGGTGCTGCTTTGCCTACTATGGCGACTCTGTTAACTGGATGGACATGCAAATGCGGCGTCCATCCAAGAACAAAACCACACTTCCCCGCTCTTCAGTGTGACGAGGTGCTGTCTACTGCAAGGAAATATCGATTCCATGCGTGGGAGGACCACCAGAGGCCATTGTTTGCCTGCAGTTGATGGGTCTGCTCGGTTAGACAGACCGGGATTACTCTACAACAACAACGAGCGTGACTGACACAGTTGCCTACGGCAGCAGGTAAGTTACCACCACCAATGTAGTGGCAGTCCCACCGCAAAGCTAACAAGGTATCCAGGGCATCCAGCAAACTTTTGTGTCACTACAGACCCTGCCACCAGGTGACCCAGTAATAGAGGAAGGACAATCATTGCAGGTAAGGAAAGAGTAGATACATGGAAAAGCGTTGTTTTCTCTTAATTTTCAGTACGGTTTTTAATAGAAAAACTGGGTATAAAATATGATATTTTGGTGCATGGTGTTTGAGTGACATGCAGTGACTTGTGTAGTATCTTCTAAGTTTCTTTTTGAAAATTATGCATATTATTTAATCGTACTGGCCCACATAAAAACTGCATGGACCATGGCCGCCCTGCCGACACTGTTCTTAATCCTGTGGGTGTGAGTGATATCCAGATGTCAGAATCAGAGGGAGTAAGATGATGGAATGATGGTGTAAAAGCTTCAAATAGAATTTAGCAGTCGGTGGCGTTTCAGTAGTTACCCACACATAGTTCTTATCATGATTGATGTAAATGCCATCACAGTAAAACTGAACATCCGAAGTAAGAGGCCTCCATGGAAAAAAAATAAATAAATAAAATGCGGAGGTTTAACTTGCCCGGGGAAGGGAGGGGAGTGACTGACTAGCTATCAATCAGTTATAACCAGCAAGAAGTGCAGGGATTGGAATAAACTGCTGCCTGATCACTGAAACCTGGCTGTTAATGTTTGAAAGTTGCTATTGTGTAGACCAGCGGTTCTCAAACTTTTTAGTGTGACCCTATTTGGTCACATACTTCGCGACCCACAGGGTAAAAGAGAGAGAGAGAGAGAGTAACCGGTATATGGCCTGTTGAAGTTATTATGAATATGCTAATAGTGTAATGAGGATAATTACAATTTCAATTAACAAAATACACTGAAAGCATTAGGCCTATTCTATGTCCCTGTGACCCATCAAAATTCATCTCGTGACCCACCATTGGGTCGCGACCCATATTTGAGAATCACTGGTGTAGACCATTATACACCGAAGCTGAGAATCGAAACGTGAATTAATGAGTCTGCCATTTCCCGGCCCATTGACAAGAAAAAACAACAGTAGTACAACCTTCACGTGACTACACTGTATGACAAGCAGATCGGTTTCATATATCCCAGGAAACCCTTTACTACATTGGATGGGAACAGTGTAACCAAACCAAAGCCTGGTAGTTTATTGGGTTAAGGCGCTTCAGCCTCATGAGGCCTTCAAGAGTTTACATCTGAATGGGGGCTTGCTTCTTTTTCCCCTCACATAACAGACACTCAGGGACGAGTAACAGTTCGCTTTTGCCGGTCATTCCGGAACTAAGTCTATCTGTCTATCTATCTATTTATATACCTAGGCTGCTTCCCCCCCAAATAAGGGGAATTGCCGAGACAGGACGACACAATCCCAATTTACTCACACACACACACACACACACACACACACACACACACACACACACACACACACACACACACACACACACACACACACACACACACACACACACACACTTACTCGTATCTTAATCTTATCGGAAATAAGTAGGCTTGGACAATGTCCACACAAGGCAGCAAATTCGATCGTGAATTAACTCGCTAACAAGTCATGAAATGATTGGATTGTTAAGATTCTGACACACAATGTGCAGCATTACAGTGAACAATGGATTTTTTTTTTTTTTTTTTTTTTTCAATGCAAAGCAGAGAGATCAAAGGCTAAAAGCACGGGAAAAATTGTTCTTTCCAGGATAAACAGAACTAAATAAAGCCAAATTCAGCATACATTCATTTCGAGTTCCTTGGACACATGGTGCTTTGAAAGATTGGGGGGTCACGGCAAAGGGAACTATAGACATAGGAAGACAGTTCCAGAATCATCCTATTGCACACACGAATGACTGACAGTATGCGTTAACTCGTGTATTAGGTGGACAGAAGAAAGGTGAGAGTATGCTGCCAGACGCGTGCTGTGCCTCCGCCGTAATGGAAGAGGGGTGCAGGCAGACCGTTCAGGAGAAAAGTGGCCAATGCAACAGCGATAATAAAGAGATGCAACAGTGCGGGGAAGAGAAAGGTTAAAGGGAGTAAGTATGAGGAGGACCTGTTGCATGGACATGGAATAACTGTGAGGAGCACTTGGGTTTGAGGTTAGAGAAGGAGAGCTTCAGTCCAATTATGCTACTTTGATGCCTGCAGGATCAAATCAGTAGACAATACAGGGAAGCTTACGTCATAAACATCTGAACAACTGTGGACAATAGCTGACATTTAGTTTAATAACAGGGACTTCAGGATAAGTTACTATTGTAACGAGT
Organism: Coenobita brevimanus; assembly: GCF_032717465.1. Lineage (NCBI taxonomy): Eukaryota > Metazoa > Arthropoda > Malacostraca > Decapoda > Coenobitidae > Coenobita > Coenobita brevimanus. The sequence continues at coordinate 7,630,370 of NC_137063.1, forward strand.
GCGAGAGAGGGGAATATATGATCTGAAAAACATACCGGTAGTAGATGTACGCAGGATAACAGGTTCAGTGGTAAATCAGATAAAATTAGCACTAAATAATACTTATGTAATTTATGAGTGAGGCAAGGGGACCCATCACTGGCCAGAAAATGTTGGTAGCAAGTAATCACACCGTAACTAACCCAGCGGAAACACCAAAATAAACAAGGAATGTGGTAAATGTGTGAGGCATGTAATGCAGCGGACGGCTTGCGCACGCGATGAATGGATAGGTAACTCTGCTGTTCAACACCCGTTAAAGCCATATTTTATGGGTCATAGAGGACAAAATAACATTCATTTGGGCCAAGGAATATCACTTTCTGTCAACGGTAAAGTGACCCACCCCAGGCCAGTGCTTCACCAATGTGTGTATAAAAGTGGTAGGTTTGCCAATTGAAAAATTCTTGTTAAAATTTGAGAAGTTAGAGTGGCCCTGTTTGTGAGCGAGTTAGTATGTCATCAAGGGATGACTGTATCTGTTGTAACATCGGGCTTGTATCATGCACCTAACACGAGCGTATAGCTCTACCATGCACGATCAAGCCATGCTCTTTCAACCCTGAAGACAGCTGATATGGAAGACCGATGAACTCTGGTTTTTGTCTCTGGAGAAGTGACTCACTCTCAGCAAAAGTTACATGCCGGTGAAAAAGTGTGGATCATATAAAATGCATGAAACATGATACTGGGCCACCTTCAGTGTCCACCCCCGGATGGGACTGACGGTCTACCAGCCCTGCTGGTGAGCCTCCTAACGACGAAGATAGGCGAGCAGTATAAAGTAACAGCCAGTTTCATATCATCGATTTTTGAGAGAGGGAGGAGTACAATGCTAGGCTAACAGTGTCTATAATACTTTAAGGATAGTTGACCAGTCTTATGTCCCAGCTTGCATTATGTGATGAAGAAAAGAAAGAGAAAAAAACTCCTGTCGCATCTTACGTCTTCCAGCATATGCCCTAACCATCTGACTTTCAACTCGATTTAGGCTCATAACACAAACTGGCCCATAGCAGGCAACAAACGTAAGTAAGGAATACGAGTATATAAACAGCAAACTTCCAAACCTCCAGAGGCTTCCCAGTGGCGAGTAAAATCATGTTTCGTTAACCTGAGTAAATTAATTCGTTTTCTTAGGTCTAAAGACCAAAATATTTGAGAACTTAATTTACCTTGTATAATTTCACACGCACACACACACACACACACACACACACACACGACAAAATTTGCGTATACACGTAAGATTCCGTCTATGATTAATGCATTCAGTATTACCTCAGATTACATATAATGTCGTTCCTACTCTCATTAGAGTTGCTTTTATAACATGATAGGAAATTATTTTTTCAGTAATGTGTTAGTGTGTGATTGGTATTGAATTTTAGCCTGTACGTACATAATGAAGTGCGAAGGAGAACTGGAGTTGTTCGGGAGATGGCTGGTAGAGTTGAGCAGAGGGTGTTGCAATGGTTTGGGCATATTGAGAGAATGGATAATGAGCGATTGGTGAAAAAGATAACTAGATCTGATGTGAGAGGTGTAAGACTGAGAGGAAGACCACGAATAGGATGGATGGACAGTGTGAAGAGAGCGCTGGATGCGAGAGGGATGTCTGTTGAGCAAGGAAGAGTGGCTGTGCGTGACAGAAATAAATGGAGAGAAATTGTGAATGAATAAGTGATGACGCAGCCCTGAGGGGATATTCTCCCGCATTTGGTCTGATCAGCTAGTCAGGTCAGGTGCGGGTAAGGGGATGGGTCTGTTATGATGTGGCAGGGGTAAACCAGTTCTGCTGTCGGGCCCTGCTGTGGATGTCACTGATTGCATTGCGCAGTTGACCCTTGTGCGGTGTGATGCGGTGAGGATCTGTCCGTTCTCCCCTTTGGGGCTAAGATGCGAATAAATGTGTTTGAATGGATGAGTAAATGGAGAGTGAGTCGTCCTGTCTCGGCTACCTCCCTTTCCTTGGGGGAAGCAGCCTAGGTATATAGATAGATAGATAGATAGACGTACATAATTATGGGTGAAGGGAAGTACAGGCAACTGTCTGACTCCAGCGATGTGGTGAATTCTAGTTCCAACCACTCAACTGCTTCACAAGACTCAGCCACACTGCGGCTCGAAGATGTTTGATTGTGCTGCCCTCTGTCAGGCGAAAATATTGGCCCACCCCTGGTCAGAAATTTCCTGCCCTGTGTGTACAGTACCTCATAAGAAACCCATCACTCAAAAACCACGACACGAAGTTGGTGAAAAGAAAAAAAACGAAAGATAGCCTTTTTACATACACTGAATTCCACACGTTCACCCCCAGTCCTGGCCATGATCTATATTGAGAAAAACAAGAACCCCCCCCCCCCTCCTGGCCGCCCCCCTCTCGTCTGTCTAGAGTTGTAAATGCCTTCAGGTGTGAGGACTGCGGCGCTGGAGAAGATCAGAATGCATTATAAACTGCTGTTGCTGTCTACGCTGCCCCTGGTGACCCCCCAAACCCTCAGCATGCGCCCTCCAGAAGATGCACAGGTGAGTGATAGAAATGATGTAGTTTGGAATTTTTATTAATTGGTAGCTGTGTGTGTGTGTGTGTGTGTGTGTGTGTGTGTGTGTGTGTAATTATTGGTATTGAAGAGTATCTGTGTATGGATCTGTCATATTTATCCTTTGGTTTGAATGAGGATAGTACCTTTTCTGTTGGTCCGTGTGTAGAGTCGGGGACAACAGTTCGTCTACTGCTCCACGGCTTCTACTTCGCTTCAAATCATAGAGACACCTGTAGGCAGAGAAAAATAGCACCGTTGGACTGTTAACCATCAGAATATTGTAGAAAATAGTAGCAGTGATCATCTTTTATCCCGTTCTCTATTACAGTATTCTGTACGGTATTTGGCGGTGCGACGAAATACCGAATCAGCGGTCATTTACCAAATCGGCAGTTTTAATAGGAATATATATATATATATATATATATATATATATATATATATATATAGAGAGAGAGAGAGAGAGAGAGAGAGAGAGAGAGAGAGAGAGAGAGAGCACATATATATATATATATATATATATATATATATATATATATATATATAATCACATCAGTTCATACACGCCCAGTTATCTGAAACCCAGTCAAAAAATTATGCTTAATTTAAAATGAAAAATCAGGATTCGGAGGAAAAACATGTTAAAGTTAGCAGTTATTTCCCGTTTAGATTGCCAGCACGCCTTGAGACTCGTGTTTAGCATAAATATTGATTTACAGTGCAAGTAAATGTATTTGCGTATTAAATCAATATATACAAACTGGAGATCTGTTGAGTTGTCGAGCAAAAGCCGCCAACTTTGGCAGGTTTTTGCTCTGAATCCTGATTTTTTTGATGAGTTAAAAAAAAATATCGGGTTTCAGATAATTAGGTGTGTACGAGCCAGTATGATATAATATTTCCCTACTAAAAGTGCCGATTCAGTAAATGACCGAATTATAAGTTGCCACACGTACGATAATTATTGTATGTATTAGTGTATCCGGTACGAAGTACGTACTATTTTGTTATCGTACAGTTTTGTGATATGGGTTGAAAGCTAGCATGACAGTAAAATTTGTGGCACGCATAGCTAATCATGCACAGTTGTTCCACAGTTTGACATGATCTTAAGGGCTAATGTAGTGGTGATCACTGAAAATACTTTATGTTAATGGTCTTACTGAGCTATTATGCAAGAGTATGCATATTTCTATGATTATCTGTTTAAGTTCTATGGACTGCGTTCTGCTGCCAGTCACGATCGATTTTCTAGAGTGCCACAAAGGGTATTTCTTTTCCTTGTAAAATTATTGTTGTAATGAGGGATTGGCTGTATTATACAGCAGTATAATATGAGATTTTCATGGTGTATATATACCCTAATTCTGATACAAAACAAAAAGTGATAAATATACACCTTAGTTTACGTCAGTACCTTACAAAATTACGGTTCTTATGAAGATTATTGTAATGGGTACGTTGTCAATAAATTCACCAAGGTATCGGTGACAATTTAAAAACACACCAGTTATTAAACACCAAAATGTTGATAGTGTACGATAATTCCAACGAAAATATATTGAAAAGCCGGTACGATAATTTCCATCAGTGTGGCAACACTACCGCTGATTCGGTATTCCGTATCTCCCCGGAATTTGGTGTGTTTTCCTGTGTCTGTCTGCCACTCTGCCAGTTTATTACTCATATTCCGTGATAATTCCAACGAAAAAACAATTTTGAAGAGCCGGTACGCTAATCGGATCCCCAGGACCCCATCTAAGAGTGTGGCAACACTGCCGCCGATCCTGTAATGGGCGTTGCGTAGCACCCGGGAATTTGGTGTTTTCATGTGTGTCTGCTGCCCTGCTAGTATAATACTCATATTCCGTGAGGTGCCCAGGTAAGGAGCCCTTGAGTGGCAGTTTGGATCGATTTGTGTTCTTACCTTGCCTAATTGTATCTTTACAGGAATAAGTCAAGCTCCTAGTCTCGTGCTTTGGACTATTTTTATTATACATATCCTTAAATTTATTGTTTTGGCACGCACTATTTCATTCGGTAGTGTATTCCACAGATCAGCTGCTCAATTTGGGAAGCTGAATTTCCAGACGTCTTTATGACCTCTTTGTACAGTTTCTAAGTGACCTTCTTGTTGCTTGCCCGTACGTTATATACCATACTCATTTACGTCAATTTTCTCCTTACCTTTGATGCATTTATATAACATAACCATGTCTCCTTATTTCCTTCCCTCCTGTAATGTTAGTAGGTTTAATTGTTCGAGTCTTCATAGCATAGGTCCTTTAAATTTGGTACCCATCTTGTAACAGCCCTTTGTACCTTTTCAATCATATCTACCGGTATGTGTTTTTTGAGATGTGGACTAGAGACTATTGATGCATACTCCAAAATTGGTCTGGTGAATGATGTGATTATCTTTCTCAGCATGTCTTCATTTATATATATGAATGCTACCCCCATATTAGCAAGCAGTGTGTACATGTTCCTTACATTTTCATTTATGTGGTCACCCGGTGATAGTCTTATTGATAATCACTCCTAAATCCTTTTGCCCTTTTGATGTGTGTAGGTTTGAACTTGCCAACATATAGTCCCCTTCTGGTCTTTTTTCACATAAAATTTTGTACATGACATTTGTCCACATTGAATTCCATTTGCCATCTGTTGCTCCATACATGAAGCTTATTTAATTCCTCTTGTAGCTGTGTGCAAGAGCCTGTGTTTGTAATTTCCCATTGTATTTTTGCAACATCAGCAAACATATGTAAGTAGCTTCCATTTCCAATGGTACAGGACTGTGTATGTCATTTACAGTAGGCTATATGTACAAAAAACATAATTGGTGCCAACACAGCCTTGTGGAACTCTGTCACTTCTATCCATGATGAGTCATTTCCCCTTAACACTGTTCTCATTTCCCAATTAGTGAGAAAATCTTGCATCCAATTGTACTGATTATCTCATATAGGGGCCTACTGCCTTGATTGTACAGTTTCCATAAAAGCCTTTTGTATGGTGCTCTGTCAGATGCCTTCTTGAAATCCAAATACCAGTATATGCTGTCTACCCAGCCATCTCTTTTCTGTATTATTTCTGCAACTCATAATAACTTAATTAGTAAAACATGATTTTCCCGTTCTAAAACCAATTTGTGTTTCTGTTATCATACTGTGCTTTTCCAGGTGATTTACCCAAATTCTTCGTACCGGTATCAGTTTTTCTAACATCTTGCTTACGACGCTGATCAGTGATACTGGTCGGTAGTTAAGTGGATTTTGTCAATTTCCATTCTTGAAAAGGGGCACAATGTTTGCTTTCTTCCAAATATCAGGTAGTTTTCCTTGTCTTAGGATTCTCTGGATATTAAATGTAATGGACTGCTTAGCTCTTTTGCACATTCCTGTAATACTGTATAAAATACCCAACACGAAATCTTGTCAGGGCCATTGGCTTTTCCCGTCTAATTTCCTCATCTCTTCCTGGACCTCTTGTTTCGTTATATGTATATTTGTTAATGTGCGTGGGCATGCTTGTTCGTTTTCATCTCTCACAAATCTGCTTTAAGTAAAATTTGACTGGAAATTTTTGTTACTGGTAATGCACAAATATCTTCTTCATTGATAGTTTTATTCCTCATCAGGATGGATTGTTTGAGTATTTTATTTTTAAATATTGTTTTGCATCATATGTAGCTGCAAAACAACTTGGGCTGATCAGTGTATACTTTTATTTATAATGTCTTCCTCAGACTGCCTTTGAGCTTCTCTCCTTATCCTTGTATAATCATTTCTTGCCTGCTTTTAGCTGTTATATACTCTCTCACTTTTAAGTCATCTGTATCTGATCCACAGCAAATCTCTTTTCTCTTTTTTACAGTCAGTAGTAAACCAGTTCTTTGTCCATATTTCTGTGTCCTTGTGCAATGGGACATAATTATGGACTCTTGTTTTTTTTTTTAATTCACAGAATTTTTTATATACAACATTTATATCTTGTCCTCTTAGCACCTTTTCCCAATCTGTATCTTTAAAGTACTTCTTTAGATCATGATAGTTGCCCGTTTTGTAGTTTAGCCTCATTCTGTGATGTCCATTACCTCTACATCATATGGTATCCAGAAATTGTAATCTAGTACTTCATGGTCACTTTTGCCGAAAGGGGGGTAATAGATTATATTGTCAGTGTCATTTACGTGCCTAGTACCAGTAGCCTAAATATGAGATCTAATAATGAGGGATCTTCTGGACTTCTTTATCTGGTGTTCTCCTTTACGTGTTGTGTTAGAAAAAATTCTTGTATAAGATCCAGGAGCCATTGATCCCAGCAACTTTCATGGTCTTTTATATCTAGAGTATTCCACTTTATATTTTTTTGTTAAAATCTCTTGTTAATACTGTGTGTGTGTGTGTGTGTTCTTACCTAATTGTATCTTTACAGGAATGAGTCAAGCTCGTAGTGTCCCGTGTCTTGAACCATATTTATCGTACATATCCTTAAATTTGTGAATTGTTTTGGCACACACTATTTCATTCGGTAGTGCATTCCACTGATCGATTGCTCTATTTGGGGAACTAAATTTCCTTACGTCTTTATCACCTCTCTTTTTATGCAGTTTTTTTGCAGTGTCCTCTTGCTGATGCTTCCCCATACGTTAAGTAATCATTTATGTCTATTTTCCCCTTCCCTGATATGCATTTATATAGCATAATCATGCCACCTCTTTTCCTTCTTTCCTCTAGTGTTGGTAGATTCAGTTTATTTAGTCTTTCTTCGTAGCTTAGATCCCTTAAGCTTGGTACCCATCTTGTAGCGGCCCTTTGAACTTTTTCAATCTTGTCTATGTGATTTTTTAGATGAGGACTCCAGACTAATGATGCATACTCCAGGGTTGGTCTGATGAATGATGTTATTTTTCTTAACATGTCTTCATTTATGTATGTAAACGCTATTCTCACATTGGCAAGCAGTGAATACATGTTCCGTACCTTCTCTGATGTGGTCAGCCGGAGATAGTCTGTTATTGACAATCACACCTAGGTCCTTTATTCTTTCTGATGTGTGTAGGGTTTTATTTCCTAATGTATAATCCCAATCAGGTCTTTTTCCACTTTTACCAAACTTGATTACATGACACTTGTCCACATTGAATTCCATTTGCCATGTATTACTCCATTCATGAAGTTTATTTAATTCTTCTTGCAGCTCTTTACAAGAGTCTGTGTTAGTAATTCCCCTATGTATATTTGCATCATCTGCAAACATATTTAGGTAGCGTTCATTTCCAGTGTTACTTTCTGTATCATTTATATACACTAAAAACATGATTGGTGCCAGCACTGAGCCCTGTGGTACTCCTCTAGTCATTTCTTTCCATGATGAGTAATTTCCCCTTAGTACTGTTCTCATTTTTCTTTTCATGAGAAAATCTTGCATCCAACAATACAGTATGCCTCGAATTCCTCCTTGATGGTACAGTTTCCATAAAAGTCTTTGGTGTGGTACTGTGTCAAATGCTTTCTTGAAATCTAAATAGATACTGTCCACCCATCCTTCTCTTTCCTGTAATGTGTCTGTTACTCTGTCATAGTAGCTCAACGGATTAGTAACACATGAGTTTCCTTTTCTGAAACCAAACTGTCTTTCTGTTATCGTACTGTGTTCTTCTAGTTGATTTACCCAAGCTTTTCTTATAAGCTTTTCTAATACCTTGCTTACAACACTGGTTAGTGATACTGGTCGGTATTTAAGTGGATTTTGTCTGTTCTCTTTCTTGAATAAGGGAACAATGTTTGCTTTCTTCCAAATATCAGGTAGTTTACCTTGACTCAATGATTTCTTGAAAATTAAAAATAATGGTTTACTTAACTCCTTTGCACATTCACGTAGCACCCAGCATGAAATTTCATCAGGACCATTTGCTTTTCCTTTGTCTAATTTACTTAGCTCCTCCTGTATTTCTTTTTCTGATGTTTGTATATCTGGTAGTATGTTCCACATAATCCCTCTCAAAATTTTTTTCCTCTGTAAAAACTAATTGGAAATTCTTGTTTAGTGCTTCACAATTATCCTTCTCTTGTGTATAGGCGATTCCATCGTCCGTAATGGATTGTATTTTATCTTTTATTTTGGTTTTGCCTCTGATGTAGCTGTAAAATAGCTTTGGTTGATCACTACTTTTATTTATGATATCCTCCTCAAACTGTTTTTGGGCTTCCCTCCTTATTCTTGTATAATCGATTCTTGCCTGTTTGTAATTATTATATGCCCTTTCACTATTGTGTCCTCTATCTATTCCACAACAAATCTCTTTTTTCTTTTGATTTTTTACATTTTGTATTGAACCATTTCATTATTTTCTTTTCTGCTTCTTTGTGCTGTGGGATGTACTTCTGGACTCCTATTTCATAAAGTTCACAGAATTTTTCATGTACAGTATAGCATTTAAATCTTGTACTCTAAGCTCCTTTTCCCAGGCAATTTCTAAGAAGTACTTCTTTAGGTCATGATACTTTCCCTTTTTATAGTTTAGGCTTTTTTTTGTAACTTTCATTGCTGTTATCTATGTCATAGGCGATCCTGAAATTGCAGTTTAGTACTGCATGGTCACTTTTGCCAAATGGAGGGTAATATATTAAATTGTCAACATCGTTTTCTTGCTTAGTAAATATGAGATCTAGCATTGAGGGCACATCGAGTCCTCTTTTTCTGGTGCTTTCCCTATACATGTTGCATTAGGAAAAACTCGTGCACAAGATCCAGGAGCTTTTGGTCTCAACAGCTTTCTTGGCGTATTATATATAGAGTATTCCAATTTATATTTGTGTTAAAATCTCCAGTTAGTATAATTCTTTTCGATTTCTCTTCCATTTTATGTAGTAATGCTCTTAAACTCTGAATTGTACTTTCCGCCAGGTCCTCATATTCGTCTCTTTCCCATGTGTTTGATCTGGGTGGCATGTACAAATTGGCTACAATTACTTTCCCTTCAGATGTATTTATCTCTACTGCAATCAGTTCTACTTGTGAGGGTATATCTAATTCTATTTCTTTGACTTTTAGATTTTTCTTAGTTAATATTATAATTCCTCCTTTTTTTAAGTTCCTATCTCTTCTCCATATATTATATTCCTGTAAGTTTAGTATGTCATTCAATATCCTTGGTGTTAATTTTGTTTCAGTTAGTGTGTGTGTATGTTCTTACCTAATTGTATCTTTACAGGAATGAGCCAAGCTTGTCCTGTCCCGTGTATTAAACAATCTTTATCTTACATATCCATAAATTTATGAATAGTTTTGGCACACACTTTCATTTGGTAGTGCATTCCACTGATCAATTGCCCTGTTTGGGAAACTGAATTTCCTTACATTTTTATCACCTCCCTTTTTATGCAGTTTTTTTGCCGTGTCCACTTGCATTTGCTTCCCCATAGGTTTTATACTTATTTATGCCTATTTTCTTTTTCCCTGTGATGCATTTATATAGCATAATCATGTCTCCACTTTTCTTCTCTCTTGTAATGTTGATAGGTTCAGTTTGTCTAGTCTTTCTTCATAGCTTAGATCCCTTAAGCTTGGTGCCCATCTTATAGCAGCGTTTTGTAATCTTATCTGTGGTTTGTGTTTTTTTTAGATGGATTCCAGACTACTGATGCATACTCCAGAGTTGGTCTAATCTAATGAATGATGTGATTATTTTTCTCATCATGTCATCATTTGAATATGTGAATGTTGCTGACATAGCAAGCAATGTATACATGTTCAGCATTGTCTCATTGATGTGGTCAGCCGGAGATAGTCAGTTACTGATAATCACTCGTAGGTCCTTCTCCATTTTTGCTGTGTATAGGGTTGAACATCCTAGCCTGTAAACCCAGTCTGGCCTTTTTTCCATTTTTACCAAATTTGATTACATGGCATTTGTCCACATTGAATTCCATTTGCCATCTATTGCTCCATTCATGAAGCTTATTTAATTCTTCTCGTAGCCCTTCAGAAGGGTCTGTTTGTATTATTGCATATTCTTCATTTTATTATTGCATCATCAGGAAACATATTTAGATAGCTTTAATTTCTAATGTTGCTGTCAGTGTCATATATACTAAAAACAATTGGTGCCAGCACCAAGCCCTGTGGAACTCCACTGGACACTTCTCTCCATGATGAGTAATTCCCCCATAGTACTATTTTCATTTACCCTTTTCTGAGAAATTCTTACATCCAGCAGTTCAGATTACCTTGGATTGCTCCTTAATGGTACAATTTCCATAAAAGTCTTTGGTGTGGTAGGCTGCTCTGTCAAATGCCTTCTTGAAATCCAAACTGATACTGGTCCATCAGCCATCTCTTTTCTGTAGTGTTTCTGCAACTCTGTCATAGTAGCTTAATAGATTAGTAACACATTATTTTCCCTTTCTGAAATTGAACTGTCATTCTGTTATATTGTATTTTTCCAGATAATTACCCAAATTTTTCCTATTAGCTTTTCTAATAATTTACAATGCTGTTCAGAGATACAGATCGGTAGTTAAGTGGATTTTGCCAGTTTCCTTTCTTGAATGGGGGAACAAAGTTTGCTTGCTTCCAAATATCAGGTAGTTTACACACTGAAGGATTCTTGAATATTAAATATTGTATATTAGTCTGCTTAACTCCTCTGCACATTCATGTAATACCCAACCAGAAATTTCCTCAGGACCATTTGTTTTTCCTTTGTCTAATTTGCTCAACTCTCCATGGACCTCTTGCTCCAGTGTTAGTAGCTATATTTGTTAATATGAGTGGGCATGCGTGTTCCTTTTCATCTCTCACAAATCTGCTTTCTTCTGTAAAAACTTATTGGAATTTTTTATTAGTACTGTACTTCACAAATGTCTTCTTTGATAGATTTTCCCTTCATCCATGGTGGACAGTATTTTGTCTGTGACTATGGTTTTGGTTTGGATGTAGCTGTAAAACAGCATTCAGTTGATCAGTACTTTTATCTACAAACTTCTCCTCAAACTGCCGTTGACCTTCTCTCCTTGTCCTTGTATAATCATTTTGTGCATGTTTATAGTTGTTTTATGCCCTCTCACTATTGTGTCTTCTTCAGTTCCACAGTAAATCTCTTTTCTATTTTGCTTTTCTACATTTTTCATTAAACCAATTCTTTATCTTATTTCTGTTTGTGTTTAGGGATATACAGTAATTTTGGAATCATGTTCCATAAAATTCTCAGTAATTTTTTATATATAACATTTGTATCATATCCTTTAAGCACCTTTCCCCAATCTGTTTCTATAAAGCACAGTGCCCTCACATGCTGAATGAGTTATGGGCAACAGACAAGCTTGTTCACTGTGAACAGCACATTGGAAAAATAGCATATGGGCAGCACTGCTCCCTCAAAGTCCACTTTTTGAGCCATAGAGAAGTACTAATGGGCCATGGCCTTCCTGAGGGACTCGGGGCTGTTCGGCCAGACTGCCTAGGGAACAACTACAGTACTACTAATGGGCACATTTCAAACATACACTACAAGTAACAAACACATGGTTATTTACCATAAATGGAGCAGATGGCAGTCCTGATTGGCTTGAATACAGGTGGTTGCGAGGCAGGGAGATAAACTTAGGGTGACCCCGCCACATCACCTTCCACTCCCTCGTTCCTGGCTGTCCCCAGTCCTACTCTCATCACTTGACTGAACCACTTCCCCACATGCCTCTACCTCATTCATCTCTTCTGTAAAACCTTCAAAATCCAAAGATGACACCACTGACATCACATCATCATCATCTTCCCCAGGAAGTGTAGCAGATGATGTAGAGGCAACTGGTGCCTGTTGTTCTGAGTTTGGTAATAGTGTGTGATAAATGTTTGTTTTCTTCCGTTGACATCCTTATTGTGCCCTTCAATGTAATAACGAAAAGTGGTCTCTACCCCACTGAGCACTTCTATGTCCTAAGGTGATCTACCAGGCAGAGGAGGGAGGTCTACCGGTATGGGAGATGGCGGTTATGGGCTAGTCTTTTCATTGATTTGCAAAAATTGCCAGTTAAATTTCCATTTTCTGTAAGAAAAGGCAATTTGCTGTTTCCCTCTTATTCCATTACCAGTTACTGAAAACCTTGTCATATTGTGGAGCACAATGCTGACTTATGAGAACTGCTTTGTATAAAATGTGAGTTGTATCTGTGATGTGACTTCATGTGTGCAGTATGATAATGATTTGTGTGCTTTACTCTGAAATGTACAGTCTTACAGGTCGCCGGCAAATATATCCTCTGGGGCCTTCACACACCTTCTGACACTAACACAGATGTTGTAAACTAACGGTAATAGCCAGTCCTATATATTACCCTCTTGAGGTACGGTACTGTATAGAAGCTTGATGCCAGGATAACATAAACCAGTAAATTTAAAGGTAGAGAGGTGCTGGAGAGGGATGTCTGTATGTGGTGGCACTGATATAGCTGGGCAAAACACTCTCAGCTTCCTCCCCATCCACTGAGGAGAGGATGCTGAATTGCAGGAAGTGGGCAGCTTCAGCCTGCAGTCTACCAGGATCATGTGCAGGTGAGTCTGGGGCAACATCATCAACAACAACAGCAACTTTGATAACAGCAAGGCTAGATAATCAGTCTACTTTGATTACAGTTAGAACATGATCAACAAACCTCTATTCACCTGAAGGGGAAGGAAATTCTTTCTAGGGTGTTACTCTCTCGGGTGTGTTCTAACCAGTGCACCAATAGTCAAGTACCGTTCATTTCAGGGAGAGTACAACTACAGAGGACCATTTTCAACATGCTGAATTGTTATGTAGATCTTTACCAGATGTGAATATGAAAATATATTAGTTAATGAAGTACAGTACCATAATAAATTTAAGGGTTATATGCACAAAGGTTAAGTCAAATGGACTGAAGAACTGTTGAGTTAGGATGGCGTTAGTAAATTATGTGAAAGCCATTAGAGTTTAAATGGGTGAAGGATTGGAGCCAGTCTGTGGTAAGGTCAGTGAGGAAGACTTTTTTTGTACTACATTTTCATGGAGCAGTAGCTGAAATGACTGTCTGGAGTATCTCCCTTCTCCTCCTCTTCCTTTTCTTCCTCTTCCTAACCTTATTTCCCATTATCATTAGGGATTGGGGTGCTGGAGAAGGACATTTTCGTACAGTGACATTAATATGATGACCCCTCAACTCCCTCACCATCCTCCAGAGGAGGATAGTGGACTGCGGGAATGGGAAATCTTCAGCCTGCAGTATACATGGTTTACATTCAGATAAACCTTGAGGCCACAACAACAGCAACAACAAGAAGAGGTGATACCATAACAATAACAAGGAGTGATGGTATTGCATGGAACATCAGTCGAAAGAGATTGAAATCTTAGTTGCAAGTGGTGGGCAGTGGGATTGCCTCATAGTTCATCTTTACACCACAAATTCAGATACAGTATTGGTATCTGGCTTACCTTAGGAACAGGAAAAAGTTAAAATAGCAATGTAACAATAAGTTAGCACTAATGGCAAACCTCCACAAAGTGAGGATACAAAAACAGTAAACTGATCCTGTAAATTTTACTGTTTTCCTTGAATGGTGATTGCAAGTATCTCATGCTTTATGACAAAGTTGCTAAAAGCATAGTGGTTAGGTGAGTAATTTTGTGTCAAGCAAGTTGTATTACAGGGTCATTTGGGATCTTGCACATTTGAAGCAGCTGGAAAATTTCATCTATTTCTCAACAAACTTTTAATTTCAGTGTATTGTGGGAAGAACATTGCACATTTGAAGCAGCAGTTTTTTTTTTCCAAACAATTTCAGGATGTTATGGAAAGAACATAGTAAGTGTAATAGAGTAGATTTGCAAATGCAGTTCTAATCTTGAGTATCCTTTATAAGTAGATATCAGGTAGCTGGGGGATCATATTGTGCCAAGTAATGAAGTGATATTTTTCACTAGGCACTCCTTAACCCTTTAACCGCGGGTGTCATTCCAGAATGACATCGACAAAACTGGACCAAACCGCGGGTGTCATTCTGGAATGTTCGTGAATATTTTGAACACCGCGCGTTTTTCCTGTGCGCAAATTGTCTCACGCAAGAGTAGCTGTCGAGTTCTTTCACGCCAGCCATCCCACACCTCCCTCTTCCCACCCTGAGGGGGCCCCCCCCACCCCTGCCCTGACACGCATCAGTCAGTATCTGTCCAGCTCTGTGCGTGATAATGGCGCTCCGTCCCGACTCATCGTCGCTCGCTTCCTCCTCGCAAATGATCAGTGCTAGTGTGCCTTCGACCTCTACACCGGTGAAGGAACTGCCGACGGCGAGGCAGAAGGGGTTGAGCACTCCAGAAATTAGAACAGAGCTGGACAAAACTGTAAGTACTACTCTGGATTGTGGCAGTGAGAGTGATACACTTACAGCAAGTAGTGACGATTTTGCAGTGATTGGTGGTGAACCCTTTACCATTGACAGTGACAGTGATGAAAGTGAGCGTGTAGTTTCCCCCCCACCACCCCCAACTTACTCTGGGAAAGGGAAGGCGCCTATGGGGAAAATTGGTGTTGCACGTGGGAAGGGAGTGAAGCACAGACTTACGTCTCCTACACCAGGCCCTAGTAAGCATTTCCCACCACTTTCCCGTTCCCCTAGCCCTATTGCCCTCACATCATCTTCATCTTCTGCCGTGCCCTCTCCTCAGTCTACATTATCTGAGGAATATGAATTCCCAAAGCCTGCACAGCGAGGGAAGGCAGGCCATGCAGGCAGGGTAAGCAGGGCAGGCCGGCCTAGAACAAAGGGGATGCGTGGCAGTTGGAGGGCAAAGCTGGGCGATAAGCGGGGAAGAAAGGGTCAAATTTCACCATGCACCAGGTCAGTAACCCCCCCGCCTGCCCCCCGCTCAGCTCCCTCACCCTCGCCACCCCCCCCACTCACCGCCCCCGCACTCACCCCCCTCCCGCTCGCCTCCTGCCTCACCCATTGCCTCCACCTCAGCTCCTTCTCACGGGGAAACGAGTGCAATCCGACCTGCCACTTCCACTGAACCACGCGCAGGGAAAGTTGATGCATTTGTTTGGTCTGACGGTGCAGATTTTCAGCCACACAATCCGCCGTTTGATATGACAAATGCTGGAATACAGCCTGCCTTTCCATGCAGCGCAGGAGATGATTTTGTTGACTACTTCCTGGCCTTCATGGATGACGAAATCGTGCAGCATGTCAGCGATGAGACCAATAGGTATGCAGCTCAGTGTGCAGCAGAAGGGCTGGGACCTATTGGCTCACCAAAGCAAGTGTCGTGGTTGCCTGTCGGGATCAGAGAGCTGTATGTGTTCTTTGCACTGATGTTCTTGATGCCCCATATCAAGAGACATGAGTTGGAGGAGTACTGGCTCGTGGATGACATTACTTCTATCCCAACATTCGGGAAGTATATGTCACAGGATCGGTTCCGACAGCTGCTAGGATACCTGCACTTCGCTGACAATGGAAACCCGTCCCAAACTGACCCTTTGTGGAAAGTGAGGGATTTTCTCAACAGGAATAGGGATCGATTTATGCGATTTTTCCGTCCTATGCAGAAAGTCGTCATAGACGAATCCCTGGTATTGTTCAGAGGACGTCTCAAATTCATGCAGTACATCCCCAGCAAACGCCACCGCTTTGGGATAAAGTTCTTTGTGCTGTGTGACTGTGAGACGGGGTATATCCTTGATTTCGTCATCTACTCTGCAAGCACAATGGACGTGAACAGGAAAGACCCCCTTGGCTTCTCTGGCTCCGTTGTAAAAGTGCTGATGGAGAGGTATTTTGGTGGGAATCATGTGCTGTACACAGACAATTATTACCCAGCACCGAAACTCTCCAAATACCTGGCTGAACACGGCATTGGCACTGTTGGCACTGTACGGAGCTATAGGAAAGAGTGGCCATGTTTCCCAGAAGCATCATCCTCATCCAAGGGAGATGTGCACCTGAAGAAGTCAGACAAGCTTCTGGCGATCAGGTGGCATGACAAGAAGGTCATGAATATGATCAGCACCATCCACAAGGGGGAATTGCAGAGAACTGGGAAGGTCAGCTACAGGACGGGAGAGCCAATCATGAAGCCTGATGCCGTCATTGATTACAATGTGAACATGAGACTTGTTGATAAGTCTGATATGATGATTGGCGAAATAGACTGTCTCAGGAGAAACACCCGATGGTACAGGAAGGCTTGCCTGCACATGCTCGATATGTGCATGCTCAACGCCTTCATGCTCTACAAGACACAAGTCGGGGGCATAAGGCAACCATCCTTGAGACAGTTCTCCAAGACTGTCGTGCAGCAGCTGCTTGCACGATTTGGTCAGGTGACAGCATTGATCCCGAGGCGACACTCTGACACACAACCTGACCGTCTTGAGTGCCGCAGTTACATGAGCCGGCACCAGCTTGTGAAATTGCCTCTTACCGCAGGCGGCAGGTTGTCACAGGGCCGCTGCAGAGTATGTCATAACACCACACGGAGGCCTCGGACGAGAAAAATGAGCACACACCAGTGCCAGGAATGCCAAGTCGCTCTCTGTGTGACTCCATGCTTTGCCGAGTACCACTCTCTGAGTAAATACTGAAAGTGACAGTGATATACAGTGATGCGACAGTGACGTGCTTTACCAATAATTGTATAATGGATAATGTAGTAATAAGGGATATTTTGCCTAGAAAAAAATGTAAATATTGGCCAGTATAATAAGTGATATTGTAATAAGAGAATCTGCGGCACTTGTGTAATTCTGTGATGCGACAGTGACGCAATATAGTAATAAGTGCAGTGTAAATATAATGTATATTGCCCAGATTATATGTAAAATAATATTAGAAGTTAGAAATAATGAAAAGATCGCCGCTAATCAAACGTCAGTGAGCGGGCGCAGCCGCAGTGAAGTGGGGCGCAGCCGCAGTGAAGTGGGGCGCAGCCACAGTGAAGTGCCTTTTATCTACCTCAGTGAACACAGAGCGGGTGTTTATCGTATGTGCAGTGTTCATATATGTTTATATTACTATTATCAGAGAGTGGTTGACATTTGGTACTGGTGTGTGGGGCGTAAAATAGTGATTTTACACCCCTCACTTCTAACGGCACTGCCCATCCTGTGAAAGTCAACAAAGTCATGAAACCAACATCAATGGAAAGCTGAAGGTTAGTACTTTCTAATGGTACCTTATTTTTTTCTCTAGCTTTATTCTGTGCAGAGTTATTAAGGTTTAAAGGTTTGTTTATATTTGGCTGAAACCCCCGCGGGAGAGGACAGTCAGGCCAAAACAGTGCCCGCGGGTAAAGGGTTAATCAGGTAACAGTGAGAAATTAGGCATGGTAGTTGTAAATGAAGACAGTGCTATGGTATTGTTGAATGTCATGTTAAAATGAACACCCAGATTGATCTGTTGTATAATGAATAACTGCACACCTTTATTGCATACTTCAACTGTAACAGTGCACATTAGTGCAGGGTAAGGTTTATTAGAGTTGTAAGTAACCTGGAGTAATGACTTTATGCAATGAATTATTAAGGAAACAGCTTTGACTGCATATGGTTCCAAGGGTGAAGGGTTTCCATTACTGAATTCATTAGATTACCAGCCTGATTGGGCACAAAATAAAAGAGAGGGTTACCTATGGAAGTAAGTTAATAAATGTGTGATATCCTTTTCTGCAGCAACTTGGAGGGTAATCCGCTGCAGTGCAACTGTCACATGGGCTGGCTAGCTGAGTGGCATTGCTCACTTGGGTCAGCTACAGGTGTACCCACATATCCTGCACCCCCATGCCTGTGGGACACCCTCATCACAAGTGTACTCAGTTCTCACTTTTGTGTTAAGGTAAATAGTGGAAGTTATATAAAATAGCCTTTCTCCCTCATTTATTTTCTGTGTTCGATCAGTTAGTTACTTGAGGTTTACTTCGTTTGAAACTTAGTTGTATGTACTTTTTTCATAATGTACTGGACTTGTATTTATTTGAAACTTAGTTTTATGTACTTTTTCATAATGTACAGGACTTGTACTTATTCTTTTTGTGATGAAGCTTCATAATTTATTTCCCTTTCCTTGATCTTTCTGGAATTCCACTCTCCTTCCTGGTCATCCTCTGCACCTTGTTCTTCCACCCATTCTTACAGCTCTTTATTTTTTAGCTTTTCTTTTCCTAATCCACCACTATAGGTCCTCCCTTATTTTTGTGTTGCACATCCTGATCTTTCTCTTTTTCCGTCTTCTTTCATACGTCCCCTTTTGATCCCCCCCCTCACCACCACCACCATTTTCCCCCCATGTTTTTCACACACTTAACTGCTCTTCCAGTTGTTTTTCTCTCAGTCCCTTCTCCCATGTGTCACTACAGTCCCTCCTCCCACTTGTACAATACACATACAGTATGTGTCCCATTTTCTGTGTCCTCCTACATCTTTTCATCTCTCCAGTTCATTCATTTACGTACCTCTCCCAGTGGATCCAATATTCTCTCCACTATTCCTTAACATTTTCATTTTCCTCACTGGTTGGTAGTACTGTATGGTTATTTCACTTGTTCGCCAGTTACGGCATGACGTAGAGTCTGCTGTGGTGCCCCTGTTAACTGGGTGGAGAGATGCAGGTGCAGCATCCATCCAGGAACCAAATCTTCACACAGTTCCCCACGCCTCACTGTGGTGAGGTATCATTGGCACATATAAGGGAACATGGTTCACTGCACAGGACAACCCTGTAGGAGCAGTTGCTTGCCTGCGGTTGAAGTCTCTGCTTGGTCAGACAGACTGGGGTTATCAACAACAATAGAAAACTTGTTCATAATTGCTGCAAGTTATTATGATTCCTCTCATCATCATATCATCATCATCATCATCATCTTATTTCCCATTATAGCAGTAAATTGAGTGGGGAAGATCAAGAAACAGGAACAAGAAAACATAAAATTAAAGTATAGTCAACTAAGTGCCCATTAAAATGGGCGAGTCATCCGTTCAGTCATAATTCAGACCTTCAAAGTTTTTTGCTTTACAGTTACAAACAACCACATTATTGTTTGAAACTCCTTCATGATGTAGTTTGAATAGGGACCATTCCATTATATGCATTAAAGTTAGGTGCAACCGTTGTTGTGCACCTTGTCAAATGTGTCATCCTTCTATTTTTGTCTTTTAATTCTTTTGGTTTTCCAGTTTCCATACTCTGCTTTCTCAGTAATTAAACTTAACAATCCAGCCTTCTACACGTCCTTCCACCTTCAAACTCACCACATACTGGTACATCCTCTTCACCGCCCTTTTCATGTCCATTCTTGCCGTATGACCATACCACTTCTACTCATACATTTCCTAATTCCACATATTTCATGAATTTCTGTATTTCTTTTCTCATCTGACCTGCACAACCCATGTACCTTCCCAAACAGTCCCATTTCTTAGCTCTAACCTGTGACTCTCTGATTCATGCCATGCCAATGTCTCATATCTATTCATTTTAAGCACTCACACACCTTTATTTAACTCCCTTGCAGTATCTCTTCACAGCCTTCTTTTAAGATCTTCATAGCATTTACCACACTTCCACGCACCAATAAGTTGTCCCAAATCATCAGAGATGTCTAAATCTGCCCTATTTCTGTGGTTTATAATAATTTTTTTTTTTTTCTTGACATTATCTTTTGTGGTAGGTGGAGGTGCTCACCATCCACTTACTCGATGTAGTGCTACTGGTGGGTGTCTGCCCTTTCCTCTCCTCCATCCTTCTTTCCTTCCATCCTCTTCTGTCTTTCTTTCCTTCATTCTTTCCTTGTCCTACCTACGGGTGACTTTACATTCCCTCTTCTGTCTTTCTTTCCTTCAATCTTTTCTCTTCCTTCTGCCTGTGAGTGACTTTACACTGAGTGACAAGCCATATGGTTTCCTGTACACCAGGAAACCATTTACTATGCTGGGTGGTAACCATATAACCAAATTTTGGCACCTGGTGGTTTAGTGGGTAATTATTGCGTTCCAGTCGAGGTTTATATCCAAGGGGTGGTTGGGGTTGATTGCTCATGTATTGCCACTCAGGGATGAGTGAGGTTGGTCACTCTCATCTTAAATGTTGGGACCAACTGCCTAGCCCCGGGCTCCTACGCTCCTCATGGGGCAGTGTAGGGTTGGATGATGGATGGATGGACATTATTTTTGTGTGAGTTATTTTGTTATCATTGTGGTGCACTTATAAGGATTGTAAGACTATTTTTTACTTGGCAGTCAACAAGTCTCTGTACTACACATATTTGAAGAGCACCTTAATTGGATGACAAACAACATGTGGATGGTTGTTGTTTTTGGATTAAAACCTAGAGTTCTTAAAGTCTAAATGATAAAAGAACAGATGTTTGGCCTATTGTAAAACCTCTGTAAGGTGGGCAGATTGAGGGTAAGGTTTCTGTCATAACCACGGTGTAGAGACTGTGCTCATGCTCAGCTTACTTTCCATGCTGTCTTCGTCACCTGGAAACTGGTGACACTCTTCCATCTTCATCATGTGTGTAGCTATATTTGATAGCCAGTGTCTGGTAGAGAAAGGTGACACCACCTGTTTCACCTTGAAGTATTTAGCATGTCAAAGTCTCAGGGGAATAATCCCCCCACCCCCCACTCTCTCTCTGGCCCACTGTAATTTTCAAGTATTTCCATTTTTCCTGCCCCCACTTTTAAGGATGCGTATTAATTTTAAAGCAGTTACAAGAATTACCGGGTACTGCATGAATCCAGTCAGTAGCATTAGCACTCGTATTTTGTTCCCCTTACCATTTTTTTTCGTAATATCTAACCAGTTCACACGTATAACAATGAATCGATTACATTTTCACCATGAAATTATGTAAAAAAATTTATGGTAAATGAGAAATAGTTATAGTACAGTGATAATGCCTTAGAATGACATTTGAAATGATGAATTCACAGTCACTTATTTAGCCTGTCACAAACACCCTATGGTTTCTTGGTGACAATGCTTTAGACAAGACAGTCTTTTAGATATGTTACCTGAATATTTGATGTTCATAACTGAACATAAATCTTTAGTAATTAATCTTATTATAGCCGAGTTCATAAAACTGTTCGCTCACAACATACTCTGCTTCCGTAAATACCCTAAAATAGGTATATTTATTCCTCCAGTCACTTCTTGCTGTCAGAATTCAACAGTTATCTGTGTTGCATATGTACCAAAATTACCTACTTTGAGATCATGAGTTTATATTGTAATACAGGTGGAATCACCACGCCTGTTTAGTAAAGAACTGCCATATTTTTCATCAGTGAGTTTTTTAGTGACTTAAATGGCCTATGGTCTTGACTGAAGGATATCCAGTGAAGTAATAGGACAACAGTTTAAGCATATTGAGGAACTGGATAGATCAGTTGAAAAACATAAAGACTACATACAAGTGGGAGGTGTCAATGCAATAAATGGAAATGGGGAGGATGGAATTACTGGGAATAATAGTGAAAAAAAAATGAAGAAGGAAAGGCATTACTAGAGACTGAAAAATTGTTAATTGTGGTCATAGTAAGTGGAACTACTAATAAATGTATAGGAAAGTGGACTAGGACAAATTATCTATCTATCTCTTGCCAGACGCCTTAATCCCATACAGGGTGGCCACAAACAGATCGCCTCCACATTGCCCTGTCCCCTGCCATTTCACTGCCCTGCTCCCAACTCACACCCCCCTCTCACATATATCCATACTAGACTATGTAATGGTTAACCAAATTCTTTATAATGAAATCACAGGAGTATTTTTTGACATCAGCAAGTGTTTTCAGAAACTTGATCTAAAATAAGCACTGTAATGAGGGAACTGTTGATGAAGCAGGGTTGTAATGTTTTAAATCAAATGATTTAAATCATGTGAGTTGAATTGATTTAAATCAGAGTAAAAAAATCATGATTTAAATCAAAATGCATTTTTTTTTTTTTTTTTTTTTTTTTTTTTTTTTAATAAACTAAAAATAAAGAAGACTGAGAATGTGGTGGATGTGTATTGTACAGATGCATCAAATCTGCTTGGCCTGTACTCTCTCTGTACTGGTCTTGATCAAGTCAGGCACCAGTGATTGCCTTTTGTTACAAGGCAAATTTTAAAAAGCAGGGGAAAGAAGGCTCTTTGATTACAATACTGAATGCTCTGGTTAGGAAAGCTTTCAATGCATCAGGTCTTTTCAAGTTGTACAGCAACTTTTGGTAATAAATGTATGATACCAAAGTATGATTTCAGTTTAACATTGATAAAGACATAGTACAAAAAAAACAAAAAGTTCATAGAAGTGAAAAAAATATATTTAATTTTAAAAAATTCAGTTAAGTAAAACAATAAATATAAATTTAAAAATCTGATTTAAATAAAATACTATAATTTATATATATATATATATATATATATATATACACACAGTACCCTCGCATCCAGAACGGTAATATTGTCATGCATGGGTCCCGTGTTGGACCAAAAACATGTTGGGAAAAATGAATTATGTCAGCAACCCTAGGAAAAGTCACCCTATATACCTACCATATACCTATTCATATTATAGTACTACTGTAATTATAATAAATGGTACTATACTATGAATGATAACTAACCTTTTAGGATAATGTTGGTGGGCTTGCTGGGAATGGAAGGTGGTATCCGAGGCTGTAGGTAGTCCTACTGGGTCCCCGGAGGATGGCTGCTGGTGTCACTAGCGGGTAATGGCTGCTGCTCCTCCTCAACCTCCCTCATAAATCCTTCGAAATTTCTCTCCCCTTTCTTCTGCCTCTCGATGAATTCTAGCTTGGTGGCCTGAGGGAGGTGCCGCTGCTTCTTGAGGTTCTCAGAAGGCTTCCTAGGCATCATGAGCTGAGTAAAATGCAGTAGCAAGGGCAGAAAATGTAGCGAGAAAAAAGCACCATCCAATGCGAATTATGCGACTGAGTGGCGCTGTGGCGGGAGAAATTTAAACAAAACCACGTGAGAGCAGCAGCATTTTTAATTGGGCGACGTCACGATAGTGGGCGGGGGAGGCTACTTGATTGGAAGTTTTGATTGGCTGTCAGCATCACGGGAACGTCCAGTATGACCGTGTTGGACCAGAGGTGATCGTGCTAAAGGCGAACTCTGCGGATTTCGCCCACTTCTCGGAGCTCCAACCATGTTATGCTTATGTACCCGTTTTACAGTATTTAAATTGTATTAAATCGTACTAATTTTTTGCTCCGTGCTGGACGCGAATCATGCTGGACAAACGCGTGTTGGACACGAGGGTATTTTATATATATATATATATATATATATATATATTTTAAAAATTGATTTTTTATTTATAAAAAAATCAAATTTTTTGCAAGCCTGGGATGAAGGGTGTAAGAGGTAGGAGTTGGAAACTGATGTATAAAATGAAAATGAACTGTACTTGTACCACTTACAGACCTTGGAAAATGCAAAGAAATAAAGGCAGAGGAGATTGTTAAACAAGGATCAGTGCTGGGGACAGTTATAAGTGCATTAACAATAGATTCCCTCACAAGAATGCTAAAAGCCATTAAATCAGAATGGAAAATAAATGATTTAAAACTATACCCATTCATAGTCCAAGATGACATAATGGCAATTAACAAGAATTATAAAATTCAGGCAGTTGTCGATACAGCAGATGTTTTAGAAATAAAAGGGAGTAGAATTTAATGAAAGAAAAACTAATGTAATGCAGATCAAAGGAAAGAAAGAACAAGAAGTCATGATGAATGGGAGAGTATTTGAAGGAACAAAATGTCAGAAATACTTAGGGAAAATAATAAAGGACTGTAATAGACAAGATACTGAAATTATAGAAAGGATAAAAAAAGGAAAAGATGCAACAAATAGAGTAATAAACCTGCTGAACAGAAATGAACTAAGAACAAAAAGAATAAAACTGGGCCTACAACTTTATGAAACATGTGTAATACCTTCTGTATTGTATGAGGAGAAGTTTCGAAACCCCTGTCTGGAAAATAGAATTGGAATATATTCAGACAGACTTTCTGAGAAAATTATTGAAAGTGCTGCCAACATCATCCAAATGTGCATTACTGCACAAAACTCAGTCAGTTGACACAAAGCAAACCAAAGAAAAATTGAATATTACATGAAACTGAATCACAGAGAAGGAAATAGACTGGAAGTGAAAATAATGAATAGTGAGAAAGAGTGCGGTGTTGAAAAGGAAGTTAAAGAACTCATGAGTATGTATGAAACAGAAATAGATATAATAAAGGGTGATATAAAGGAAGGGAAAAGGATACAAGTGAAAATAAAAGAAAAAAATTCTGAAGAAATAGAAATTGAAACGGCACTGAAAAGCAAAACGAGAGTGGGTAAATGATAATACTGAATACATACAAACTGAAATTTGAGGAAGCAAAAGAAGTATTTAAGATTAAGTACCATATAGAATGACCGACATCAAACATTATTATAAAAACAAACACAAAGATAATTTGATATGCAAAATGTGTGGAAAGGAGGAAAAAATTCAGTTCATTTATTTAAATGCATAGCTTACAGGGATTTAACAGTGACAATAAAACCAGAAGAACTGTAAAGGTACTACTAAAAAAGGATTGTGGAACACTAGTTAAAACGGTGAAGTAAGTGCTAAAAAGAAGGAATACAGTCATCAAATCAGGACAAACGCCACATGCAACAGTAGCGGTGCGGCCTGCACATGCA
This sequence comes from Coenobita brevimanus, assembly GCF_032717465.1. Lineage (NCBI taxonomy): Eukaryota > Metazoa > Arthropoda > Malacostraca > Decapoda > Coenobitidae > Coenobita > Coenobita brevimanus. The sequence continues at coordinate 7,655,705 of NC_137063.1, forward strand.
AGAGCAACAACAAAAACAACAACAGAACAAGAAGTTTCCAAACACTACCCTCTCTCATTAGGGCTGCTCCAGTATTCACTGCCCTGACTTGTTTCTCTTCTATAATTCCATCCATATACAGGTTGAACAAGCATGCAGACATGACACATTTCAGTTCCAGTCCAACATTCAGATAGAAAAATTCACTCAGTCCACCATCCACACCCACTGCAGACCTAGTGCCCTCATACATACTCTTCATGGCATTCAGCAGCTTCCCATTTACTCCATATAGTTTTAATATTTACCACATTCTATTCTTGTCCACTGTCACATGTTTTCTCCAAGTCCATGAAGGCTGAATTCCTTCCTTTATCTAAATTGCACTGATTCATAATGAATTTCTCATCTGACAAAGATCCCTAGCCCCTTCTCAGTTACTTGATGGCCAGGTGTAGGTAGATTGGAAAAGTAATTAAGGAGACACATTCCTTACCGAAGGCTATTTAAATTCCATCGAACAACTTCAAGATTCCCAGTCTCATTTCACTTACTTTGTGGCCAACTGTAGTCAGATTGGCTGAGCAGTTTTGACTAGTAACCAAAGAGACATTCAATAACTTGGCCCAGATTTTCAGTCATTTGTACCGTATATTATTTCACATTGCTTACTGGCAAAAATCTTCAGATGGCAACATTACAAATGACCTGCATGGGAAAGCAGATATTTTTGCCAGTACATTTGCCAGAAATTCTACCATAGACAATGCCAGCCAGAACGTCCCAGTACTAGAAATTGACTCTCCCAAAATTGTTCCACTTAATATACAGACAAGATACGTAAAATCCATCCTAGACAATTTACCTACCAACAAAGCTCCAGGCTCAGATGGAATTCTGCCAATTGTTTTGAAACAGTGTTCCCCTGTACTTGCCTCTGTTGTAGCTAAATTATTCAGACTATGCATACGTACTTCTTCATTCCCAAATTTGTGGAAAGAAGCCAACATCCACCCAGTTCTGAAGAAAGGTAGTTCCTCTGACCCCTCTGATTACAGACCAATAGCTGTCACATCTTCTCTTGGTAAGGTATTTGTAATTAATAAGCACATTGTTAAACATCTTCAATCCAACAAATTAATTAGTGATAGACACTATGGTTTTCGCCACGAAAGAGCCACCATTGACATACTCAATCTCCTAACTCATACCATCCATCAATCAATTGACCTACATGGAGAAACTCATGCAGTAGCCCTTGATATTTCTAAAACTTTCGACAGAGTATGGCACCGTTCCTTGTTGTCCAAACTCCCTTGCTATGGACTAACGTCTTTTGTCCTTTGATTTCCTCGTACTGTATCTCAGTGACAGTAAAATAAGAGTAAAAGTAGTTGATGCATATTCCAATTTCCACTCAACGCCGGCGTGCCGCAGGGATCAGTCCTGGCGCCAACCCTGTTCCTGGTTCATGTTAATGATCTCTTATCTGTCACCCACAATCCCATCCACTCATATGCAGATGACTCAACACTACATAGTTCATTCACACTCAGACACCCATTTACAGAGTCTAATATCTCTACCTTTTAACTCAGTACAGCCATCTCCATAAATCAAGACCTATCTACGATCAGTGAATGGGGACAAAACAACCTTGTCTCATTTAATGCTAGTAAAACTAAATATATACAGTTTACTAATAGACAGATAATGCCAGAATCATATATTACCTTCAGTGCTACTAATATTCCCATCTCCAAAAGTATTGAAATTCTCAGCGTCTCACTTAACAGTGCCCTCAGCTGGACCTCTCATGTTAGATCACTCGCTAAAACTGCCTCAAAGAAACTTGGATTATTGCACAGTGTCCGTAACTTCTTCACTGATGAGCAGTTAGCTATACAGTAACTTATAAGAGTCGTGCGCTCTCAACTTGAATATTGCTTACATTTGTGGAAGGGATGTGGAGAGGTTGCATTAAAACAACTAGACAAAATTCAGAACAAAGCTGTTAGAATTATTAACAACCCTGCCATTACAAATAAACTACCTCCCCTACAAGTAAGAAGGAATGATGCCTCCCTTGCATTATTTTACAGATATTTTTATGGCAAATGCTCAGACGAAGTTGCATCCATGGTGTCACCTCTCCATGCCTTCCCTCGTGCTTCATGAGCATCTGGTAGCGCTCATGACTGGAATGTCACTCAGCCATATTGCAGAACTTCTGCCTATCAGAATTCTTTCATTCCCTGAACTGCATCTCTTTGGAACTCGCTTCTCCAGAGTTATTTCCCTCCAAACTTCAACCTACAGCTGTTCAAGTCTAACTGTTACAGTTATTTTATGAACAGAGGACACCAGTAATCTGGTGTATGGACTATTATTATTATTTTTTGTGTGTGTGTTTCCTTCCTGTTCTGTTAAAAAAAAAAAAAAAAAAAAAAAAAAAAAAAAGTGGTATGACTCTAATTTCTAGTATGACAATTTAGCGTTCTAGGTGGAGATATGGCAATTTTAGGCCAGGTTATAGTAAAAGCACTTTAGTAACCAAGGACTTGGTAGCTAATGTGTTACTGGAAATCTTCATCATCACCAGACCCCAAGGTAGGTTGAGGTAGGGTCCAGAGAGGCAGAAAGCACTTGTTCTGAGATATTAACCAGAGTTTGCCCAAATGAATGAGCCACACTCAGTCAGTCACCACAAGCCCTTGCAATCCTGGAAGTGAATCCTAGTTCTGAAGAAGTGTTATAGATATGATGAAGCATAATCTAAATGACATTGGACCTGTTTTACCGTAACTGACCTAAATCTCTCTCTTTCTCTCTCTCTATATATATATACTGTATATATATATATATATATATATACACACAGTATATTGCTGAGCTGTAACAAGAGATTAACACAGATATGATGCTGGTCATGAAGTAGTGCTATGGATAGGATGTAGAGTTGTAGCATTTTGTTTCTGTCATTGGGTTACATGAAAATACTGCACAAAGACAAATTTTAGCTTACCTGTCAAACCAAGCAATCACACTCGGTGAGCTTGGCCTAAAATGCCCTGTCTTGAAAATGGGATTTTAATGATAAACCCTAGAATACAAGACTACTCTTTTCATTTAAATTTGGTCAGAAAGTAACAACTCTCCATTTTGCAAACTGAGCTGTAATGAAAGTCTCAATATTGGGTGCTATGCTCATTTTGGTTTAAAATATGTCGCAGCATCTTGAATTTTGAGCTTTAACAATAGATGAATACTATATTATGTTGCTAGTCATGAAGAAGTGCAATGGAAAGGATAGCTAACTAAAGCATTATCTTGTTCTGCTGCTGAACTGTGAATGGACTGCATAAGGCAAAATCTAGGGCAAGCAGAAGGTAGAATTAGTAGCATCATCTACTGTGTAATTGTGTCTACCCTATATGCAACTAAAATTTGTATTACATTTCTACAGTCATTGCAATGGTGTCCTGTGGTGGCGTTGGGTTAGTGTAGGCTTGAACAAAGTACCAAGATAGTATGGTTCCAAAGAGAGGGCAGTCTAATTGCCAGGTTGGAGAGGAGTGATGGGAGACTCCCTGGAGAATTCAAGTAGGAAGGAACCTTGACTGCTTGGAGGAGATTGGCAGAAGTCAGTTCAGATAAGTACAGTACTGTAGTGCATTTGTTTTAAACTGATAACTTCCCTAAGCCTTATCAGTTGTTAATGTAGTCAGGTAATTATGGAAGGTTGAATTGACCAAGGACATTCATTCCTTCATTTATAACCAAGGATGAGATGGAGGGAGGCATTGGAGAGAGATGGGAAATGGTGTGTGAGTTAGAGGGAGGACAGCCAAATGGCGGAGGACAGGGCAATGTGGAGGCAATTTGTGTCCACCTCCTACTGGATTAAGATGTCCGCTGATAGATAGATGATAGATAGCTAGATACAGTAATTGAATTTCAAGCAACCACACAGTACTGTTGTGGTGTCCAGTGAAAATAAACTTACTGTAACCAAGGAAACTACCTCCATAGTTATTAAGTTAATGAAATTTTGTATATTCAGTTAAGTATCAAAGTTGTGTGAGTGGGCCAGTTCAGTCAGGTGAAGAACGGATTACAGTATAGCTAAGCAATAAGAATTTTTACTGGCCAGATAATTTTTCTCATAGTTAAGAAATTGAAACGAGATGGAGGTAGTTTTTTAGCTCTAATTTTCTTATAGATTTATAGATTTTTGTCTTTTTGTAGTTTAATATAGCTTAATCCCTTGATGCCTGGCTGTTTATACCGTAGTCGTCCTCTCAGTACAGCCAATATTCCCATAATTGCTGGTTTTCAAACCAATATTCCTGGGAAAGTATAGCAGTTAGGGAAACAAATGAAAAACCATATTACTCAACAAGTCTTCTTCTTGAGAATAAAAGCTTCCCCAAGTCTGTAGGTGGTTGCATCGATGAGTAAGGACTTGAAGAAGATAAGTAACTTCTGGTCCGCAAGACAGGATGTATTCGTGCATGTGCACGCGGCCCCGACTTTGGCTTTGCTCTCAGCATAACATCTCCATAGTTAGATAAACTAGACACATTGGCGTCCAAGGCATGTCCTATGCCACTATCACTGAGCCCTTTCCTAATATCTTTGGGCAGAGGCCTGGCAGCGGTGGATGAGGCAAGGGGTCTGCGTAATGTGGGAATGGAATCAGACAAGGAGGAAATGAAGACATGGTTCTACACCTGGCAAAGTCACGGGACAGTCTGAAGCACACTTGCATGCACTGAAGAGGGTCTCTCCCTACCATTTGGTGGCAAGATCAAACAGGAGCCAGTTCAAACAGTGGCAAGAATGCACTTACAGCATATACCGACACCCAGCAGCCTCCGTCCACCTAAATTGTGACTGCATATCACATTTCCTGGTGGGTAGAGGTTAATGTCACAATGACATTGTCTATATATAGCCAGACACCACAACACCATAGTTCCATAAGGGGTGGCTGTTTGAGTTAGTGGTCTTACAGAGAGGGGCATTAACCCTCTGCCAACCCACTGGTTGACATATAAGGAACACGTATTGGTTGATTATATTGTTACCACCCAGTGTTGTAAATGATTTCCTGGCATACAAGGAACCATCCCCCTTGTTGCTTAATGTAAAGCCACCTGAAAAGAAAAGAAGAGTAATGAAAAACGACAAGAAAGATGGGAAAAATAGGGAGAGAGCAGGGCAAACACAGAAAAAGAATAATAAAGGTGAAGGAAGAAGTAGGCAGCACTACATCAAGTGAGTGGATGATGGTCGCCATCACCTTCCACCAGAATGACATTGCTTTGTTTCTACATTTGACACAGCGCTCCTTTGAGAAGTGTTTTGTTAATCTCGTTTAAATACTGATGTTAATTTAATAGAGCATAGAGTAGCCTGTTCAAGAAATGTATTGCAGAACAGTTGATTCAGCCTTTCAGTCTTAACATTTTTTTCCAGTGTGGATGAGGACAGATGTAAAATTATATCTGTGTAGGTGCAGTCATAGAAATTTAATCTGGTCTTGTTTCATTGTGCATCTGAAAAGAGTGGAGAATAACTGAGTGTGGAGGGTGAGAGATGTAAATGTTCAGGGTAGAGTTGAGAGAGAGACTGAAAAAGATCTGGGATGAAGTCATTGCGTCACTTCAGGGGTAGTGGACTGAATAGAAAGGGTGCAAGAGATTAAGCAGCACGGAGAGCAGCCATTTGGTAGTAGTAGTAGTAATAGTAGCAGTGGTAGTTGTTCCCTAGGCAGTTTGGTCGAACAGCCCCGAGTCCCTACGGAAGGCCACAGCCAAGACCAGCCTGTCCCACAGAGCTCTCAAGGAGAGTATGTTGTGTTGTTGGTGCAGGTGATTGTGTGCATTGCAGTCTTCCATAATGTGTTTAACCCCTTAAACGCGGATCGTCGCGTTTGCGACGCTCGGTGAAAAGGACATAATGGCGGATCGTCGCGTTTGCGATTCTAGTAAATTTTGAATAACCGCGGGCAAGCAGGCTCCAGCTGGTATTGTCTATCAGTACTGCCACCCATTGGTTACTTTTAGCACACTTGACCTTTGTACTACTGACCTCGGTTGTTGCCAAGTATCATTTTTTTTTACCCACCCACGCACCGCTGCCCAGCCCTCCCTCGTCGTGCGATATGGCAGCGTGCGGACAGCTCAGACGTGTCAATCTGCGCCTTCCTCTCGCAAGCACTTTATGCTAATTGGAAACGCTTGTTTCCCCAGTTGTCACACTAGCATTTTTTCCCGCAGTTTGCCCCTGTTTAGCGTCAGTCTACCAGAATCTTTGAAGGTGACACCATGTCAAAGTCAAGCTCTTCCGAGTCTGTGCCTTCCAGCCCTCCGAAAAAGGGCTTTGTGACCTCCACCCCGTACAAACCCTTACAAGGAACTGCTAAGGGCCTTAGTGACTTGGCTATAGGGATTGAGTTGTTGAAAGCGTCAATGTATTATGATAGTGACGTCGGTGTGTTATCTAGCCTTGCCGAGTCAGACACTCTATCGAGTGTTGAGTCTGAGGTGCCTGAAGTGACAATTCCTGTGCCCAGCACCTCAACAGGCAAGGCTCCAGTGAAAAGGGGCCTAGTGTATGGAAAGGGGGCCAAGAGGAGATGAAGTGGTGACCCCGCTTCCTAGCCATTGTCTTCCTCAGACCGGCCATTGTCCCCAACACCAGGTCACGCCGCTGCCATACCGCCACGCACTCCCAGCCCCATTCTCTCGTCGTCATCTTCAGCTGTACTTTCTCTGGAGTCTTCTGAGTCTCCTTCACCACCTCGGAAGGGAAGTAAGCAGTCTGGTTTACGTAGAGGCTTCCGTAGGCCCAGTGTCCGTGCTAGTAGGAGTAGAAAAGTGTCTCCTAGTGTAAGAGTTAGTGGTAAGGTTACTCGCACTAGGCAACTCACCACTCAGGCCACTGCGAGTGACCTTGAACCTTCGCGTTATCTCCCCACCACCACCACCACCACCACCACCACCACCACCACACCGACACGACCTAGCACAGCCTCTGCCACACGGCCTGCCTCACCCACTGCCACGCGGCCTGCCTCACCCACTGCCACGCGGCCTGCCTCACCCACTGCCACACGGCCTGCCTCACCCCCCGCTGCCCCCACCACCTCCCAGCCTAGGCAGGGCACTCTGGATGCCTTCGTGTGGTCTGAGGGCTCAGATTTTGTGCCAGAAGATCTGCCCTTTGATGCCAGTGGGTGTGGGATACAGGCTGACTTCCCTGTCCCAGAGGATGGTGAATGTCTGGACTACCTGTTGGCCTTCCTTGATAACGAAGTAATGGAGCAGATTTGTACCAAGACGAACAGGTATGAAGGGCAATCTGCTGAAGTTTGTGAAGATGAAGGTGAAGCTGCAACGCCATCCACGTCGCGGATGGCAGCATGGGTTCCTGTAACGATCAGGGAACTATTTGTATTCATCGGCTTGATGCTTCTTATGCCACATAACTGGAAGCACAAGCTCGAGGAATACTGGAGTGCTGACGATCTTTGCCCCACACCCATCTTCGACAAATACATGAGTCGTGATCGTTTCAGGCAACTCATGACTTACCTTCACTTTGCGAACAACGATGAGCCTTCCCAAACTGACCCACTATGGAAAGTGAGGGGAACCCTGAACCTGATCAAGGACAAGTTTACGACGTTCCTTCGGCCCTTCAAGAAAGTTGTGATTGACGAGTCCTTGGTTTTGTTCAGGGGCCGTCTTCGGTTCGTGCAGTATATTCCTAGCAAACACCACCGCTTTGGAATAAAGTTTTTCGTGCTGTGCGACTGCAAGACGGGGTTCATCCTAGACTTCGTTATCTACACCGCCAGCAATGTGGACTTGGACAAGACTGACCCCCTTGGATTCTCTGGTTCTGTGGTGAAAGTGCTTTTGGAAAAGTACTTTGGCGGGAATCATATCCTTTATACGGACAATTATTATACAGCTCCCAAACTCGCCAAGTACCTTTCAGAACACGGCATCGGATCCTGTGGCACTGTCCGTAGCAATAGGGCACACTACCCTGCCTTCCCCGAGGCTGAAGGATCAAAGTGGGGAGACGTGCACCTGAAAAAAACTGACAAAATGCTGGCGATCAGGTGGCACGATAAGAGAATCGTCAATGTGCTCACCACAGTTCACAAGGGGGAAATGCAAGCCACAGGGAAGGTCGACAGAAGGACTGGCGATCCTGTGATGAAGCCTGATGCTGTGATTGACTACAACGTCAATATGCGGCTGGTGGACAAGTCTGACATGATGATCGGAGAGATAGACTGCCTGAGGAGGAACCGTCGCTGGTACAGGAAGGTGTTCTTGCACTTGCTTGATATGTGCATGCTGAACGCCTTCATCCTGTATAAGATCAAGAACAGGAAGCCAGCAAACTGCTCTCTCCGGCGTTTTTCTAAGACTTGTGTGTACCAGCTGCTTCAGCGTTTTGGGCAGGTACTGCCATCAGGTCCCAGGCGCCACTCACACACACCTCCAGACCGCCTACAGTGCCAGGACTACCTTCAGCAACACTGCCTGGAGCCATTGCCTAGCACTGCCAAGAGGGGAAAAGCACTCAGGAGGTGACATGTGTGCAGCCACACTACCAGGCAAGACAGAACATTTAGGCACACCTCCTTGCAGTGCAAAGAGTGCAAAATTCCCCTCTGCGCTTACCCGTGTTTCTTTGACTACCACAGCCTGACTAGATATTGAAAATAAGGGTAAGAATCTTGAAAATAATACTGAGAGTGACAGTGATACTAGTGTTTAGTTTTCTTTTACGTACTGACAGTGACAGTCTGATGAGTGTAAATTAGTGTGTGTAGTTGTAAAAGCACTGACAGTGACAGTGATTTCAGTGTAAATAATTGTACATAGTAATAATATAAGTATTGAGAGTGACAGTCACTCCAGTGTAAGAAGTTGAAAGCATATGTTTCTATTCTATGTTTTGACAGTGACAGTTTGTTGTGTAGAAAATATTATTTTTATAACAAATGACAGTGACACTGATGAATAAGGCTAAAAACTGACAGCTAGAGTGAAAGTGAGCGATAGAAATGAAGTGCGAGTGGCCGACAGGAGCGAGAATAAAGTGCCTGCCGTAAGGCAGAATAAACTCGCGCCGCGGTGGTCTTTCTCATTCCCGCTTCACAATACTGGCAGTGACAGTGATTTTTAGGGCCGTAATAGTGCCAAGCGAGCCTTTGCGAAGTACTATGAAGGAAAATAATGTAGTATACGTGTTTTTAGCTGTGAAAAGGGAAATGTGTGTTCAGTGACGGGAAGATCGCCGCCGCGCTGCATGTCGGCCGTACGCTCCGTTCATTGTAGCCTTATTTTCAGTGCTTATTGTACAAATACGGATTCCAAACTACCAGTACGTTGTTGTATAAAGTGTACTGTGACAGATTGAGGCTGTGGTAGAGGGGAAACCGGGTTGCTGGAGGTGTGAAAGTGAAGACTTTGTTACCCAACTTTGCAAGTCTTCACAAATCCATTGGTAGACCATGAAGGCTCAACACCTGTCTCAGGAGAAAGCTGAATGTAAGTACTATATGCCATAAAAATTTTAATGTTCTAGGGTTAATCTCTGATTTTTGGCAAATATTTTCCCACAGGTACTCAGGCCCCGCTACAACCCCGCCACACAGGGGGGGATCGGCCATACACGGCCGCGTTTAAGGGGTTAATAAATAGTACGGGGTGCTGTGTTGCATCCTGGACAGGCATCAGCAATGGAGTCATCCAGCCTCTTCTTATAAGCATTTTGAAGCCTTTATAAATGAACCGATGAAGGAAATTTAGATTAGTTTTCTTTTTCTGAGCCCTTAGGTAGGTTAAAAAAAAAAAAAAAATTGGTTTTACGCCAGGTATCCCCGAAGGGCTAAGGTGTTGCCTCTGTGTAGAGGACTTTTGGACTGGAGCGTGTAGCATTTTATGACCGGATGCCCTTCCTGATGTCTACCAATGACCCTTGGGTGGATTCGATCCTCCGACCCTTCGGTCAGAGCGGAGCGCTTTAACCCACTGAGCCACGGCTGCTACCCCTTAGGTAGGTAAAGAGGTTGATACATATTTAAGTACATCTACTACTGTGTTTTCTCTATCCTTGTCTTCTGCACCCTGCCACACCCCATCATTAGGTGGAAAAAATCAGGATGATGAAAAAAAGATATACCAGATAATTCACTTTTTGCATTAGATAACTTAATAGGGAAGTAGCATTATATTGCATTAGAATAGATGCATTGGTTACTATGCAAATTTTGTGTGAATATTTTTCAGCGAGACTTGTTTACTAGACCACTTAATTTGTGGGTCCATGATTATCTGCTCCTGAATCTGGTGGACTCGAAGCTGAAATTACCCTTCTGCAGTCTACTATCCTCCTTTTGAGGGGTACATATGTACCTATATGGCAAAAATATAACTGCTAGACACCTTGAGATGAATGTGCTTCAGCATAAGGTTCAACTAGCATTGAGGTATCACTGTCATTGTAGTTTAATTAAAAGGGTTAATGAGTTTTAAAGCATATTTGTAAAAGGGATGAAGAGTTCTAAAGCATATCTGTACTTTAGGGCAGTGGGAGGGGAGAGGCAGCTTGATAGAGGAGGCAACACCACTGACATCACTAATACCATCTCCTTTGATATAGGGGAGCAACTCGGCTGGATGCTTAAATGGTGAGTATGGTACCCTTAAATGTGGTACAGCAACTTAATCATGTAGATGCCTGTCTGTTGAAATAACTATAATGGAGTGTACTTTACATCAACTTGTATGTTTGTTTGTTTGTTTGTTTGTTTGTTTTTAAATCTTGCTTTTCAAATAAGAATGTAATTTTGTGCCTCATTTAAAAATAATCATGTCATTGCTTTCCTAAACTCCTCACCAACATAAGAAAATAATATTTCTTGGCAAATAATAATGTTATTCCTTACTTCAGTTTAAAAATATCAGGTTATAGCTTTCTGAACCATCATAAGAACAATTTTTTTTATATTGCTTTCCTCACCAGTATAAGATTTTTTTTTTTTTTTTTTTTTTTTTTTTTTTTTTTTTTTAAGTGAATTAAAATCATGTTATAGCTTTCCTGACCAACATTTAAAAATTTATATAAGAAGAGATCAGGCATATTATTGATCAAACCTGAGGTAGTGAATCTAGAAGCATATTGCATTTATTTCTTATGATTACCCAGTACAGTACTTATCTCTGGGAGAATATCTTATATCTCATCACTGTTTTCATCATCTTCGACATTCATTGTTAGGTGCAGATGCTTGTAAATTTTCACAAGCTTTGTGACCTTCTCCACACCATGTCTGTTTCTCAGTTTTGACCACACATGGCCAAAGTTGAAAAAATCCTGTCAATGGATGCTGAGCTAGGAGGACAACTTAAGTCTTTGAAATATTGGCAGAACCCACATGGGAGTGTACCTGTCTTTGCTGTTCGGTGTTCCATAAGCATCCACCATGTAATTGGGCTGTCCATAATTAGGTATAAACATTATAATTGTATTTGTTTCATGCCACACTTTGAAAAAACCCACCCTTGCCTGTTTTGGGGGGGGTTATTTATTGAAAAAAAAAAAAAAAGAAAGAAAATCCCCCCAACCCTGAATGGGAGTGTAAGTGGCTGGGGAATGGCTGGGAGAAGGAGGGAGGTGAGAAGAGAGGAAGAAATCAGTAGGATGGAAGAAGTGGAAGCAATGAAGAAAGTCAAAATGGGGAAAGCCCCTGAACTGGAGTGTGTAGTGAAATGCTGAAGCATGGGGGAGCTGATAGTACCGGGTATTAGAATGGATATGGATGTGCAGATTAGCCTGGGAGGAAGGTAGAGTCCCAGAGGATTGGAAGTCAGGTATAACTATTCCTCTGTACAAAGGAAAGGGGGAAAAAGAAGTGTGTGGTAATCATAGAAGCATTTGTTTTCTTAGTATAATAGGTAGAGTATATGGTAGGATACTTATTTACAGGGGAATAACAGAGGAATTAGTTGAAGAAGATAATGGAGGTGGATAGACAAGGGATGTGGAAAGTATTAGGAATGTATGGAGTAAATGGGAAGTTGTCGAATGCCATAAAGTGTGTGTATGAGGGGGCTAAGGCGGCAGTGTGTGTGGATAGTGAACTGAGTGAATTTTTCTATTTGTTGGATTGAAACAGGGATGTGTCATGCCCCCATTGTTGTTCAAGCTGTATATGGATGGGGTTATAAAAGAGGTAAAGTACAAGGTAGGGCAATGGTTGTTGGAGTGACCCATATGAGAGAGGGCAGTGTTTGGAAACTCCCTGCACTAACTCTTGTTTGCAGATGATACTGTATTGTTAAGTGAAGACAAAGGGGAACTGCATGGCTTGGTGAATGAGTTTGGGAGAGTGTATAAGAAACAGAATATAAAGGTGAATGTAGGAAAGAATCAAGTTATGGTCTTTGAGAGAAATGAAGCCACTGAATGTACAGTGAGGCTGGATGAGGAGGAAATGGAAAATGTGAGTGCATTTAAGTACAGTAAAAGCCCTGTAATCCGGTCACCAATAATCCGAAAATCCCAATACTCCGAATTTGTGAAGGCAAAATTTTTCGAATTTTTATTGGCTTTATCTAAGGATTTATCTGGTCTGGACTTGCCCTTGGACTTGGATGTACCTGCCTGCAACTATTCATCTACATTTCTGTGTATTTCTGGTGAGTAAAACAATAACCCGAATCATTTTAAGTGTTTATATAATGATCATGTAAATATTTCTAATGTTTTAAAAGGCCCTCCCAATAGTCCGAAAGACCCTCGGTCCCCTGTGATTTGGATTACCGGACTTTTACCTTTGGTAGTGTGATGAGTAAGGATGGAAATATATAGAGTGAAGTGCTTGAAAGGGTACAACAGGGAAGGAAGGTTGATGGTTCTTTGCAAGCAGTGATAAGGAACAGGGAAGTGAGCATGGAAGTAAAACAAGTCACTGCATGACAGTGTTGTGATACCAACCCTAATGAATTAAGTGAAGCTTGGACCTTGTTGGAAAGACACAAGTCAAGAGTGAGAGCAGTGGAAATGAGTTATTTGAGAGGAGCATTTGGAGTTAAGTGGAGAGACACTGTGACAAATGAGAAAGTGCAGGAGCGTGGTGGTGTGGATGTGGGTGTGATAGAAAGCATTATGAGAAAGATATGAGGTGGTGTGGCCATGTGGAGAGGAGGGAGGGATTGGCGAGGTATATGAGAGAGGGGGGTGTGAGCTGGGAGCATGGCAATGAGATAGCGTTGGGCATGGAGGTGTTTTGTTTGTGGCCACCCCATACGGGATTGAGGCATCTGGCAATAGATAGACAGGTAGATTCACTGTGCATGTGAAGAGAAAGGAAAATAACTGAGTGTGGAGGGTGAGAGTTCACACTGTTGAGAGTAGAGTTGAGAGAGAGACTGAAAAAGATCTGGGATGAAGTCATTGTGTTACTTCAGGATAATGGACTGAATAGAAAAGGTGCAAGAGATCAAGCAGCATGGAGAGCTGCCGTTAGGTGATAAAGGCCGATGTACGCAAGTGTCTTGGAGCCTTTATAAATAAGCAGATGAAGGAAAATCAAGTAGGACGAAGAGCTACCATTAGGTGATAAAGGTCGATGTATGCAAGCATCTTGGAGCCTTTATGAATAAGCGGATGAAGGAAATTTTGATTAGTTTTTTTTCTGAGCCCTTAGGTGGGTAAAGAGGTTGAGGTATAAATTTAAGTACATCCACTATTGTGTTTTTTCTATCCTTGTCTTTTGCACCCTGCCTAACCCCATCATTAGTTGGAAAAATTCAGGATGAAGAAAAATTAAGATTCACCAGATAAATCACTTTTTGCGTTGGATAACTTGAATAAGGAAGTAGCATTATACTGCATAAGAATAGATGCATTGGTTACTATGCATATTTTGTGTGAATAATTTTCAGTGAGACCTGTTTACTAGAGCCCTTAACTCAGTTGTGGGTTCATGATTATCTGCTCGTGAAACTGGGGGACTTGAGGCTGAAATTACCCTTCTGCAGTCGACTGTCCTCCTTTTGAGGGATACGTAAATACTTGTATGGCAAAAATATTAGCTGCTAGACACTTTGAGGTGGATGTCCTTCAGCATAAGATTTAACTAGTGTTGAGGTTGTAGTTAAAAGGGTTATTGAGTTTTAAGCATCTAAATCATATTTGTGCTTTAGGGCAGTTGGAGGGGAGAGGCAGCTTGATAAAGGAGGCAACACCACCACCACCACCATCTCCTTTGATATAGGGGAGCAACTCGGCTGGATACTGAAACGGTGAGTACCCTTAAATGTGGTTCACCCAGTCTGTTGTAATAACCTTTGATGGGCCTTGTGGAGTGTACTATACATCAACTTTTTTTTCTTTCTTTCTTTTGCGCCACAGTACTAGCGTTTGGTAATTGTCAGTTGGTTGCAAAACTTACCTCGATAGATATTGGAAAGTTAGAATGCACTAAAGCTTATAGATAAATAAATAAATAGTTGCATGAGTATTGCTGAAAAAAAAAAAATTGCTAAATGACTAAATGGAAGTATCTACAGTTGGTGTGTAGTAGTTAAATGATAAGGCTAACAACCATATCTCTGGAAAATATCGTTTTCACTCTTCAACCCTGTGTGTGTTTCATTCTTAACTTTTCTGTATACTGTAATTTTAATAAGCTTTAGAGATTTGGAACAGGTGGTTAGAGATATTTTTTTTATTACCCCTTCACTACGATAAAATTTCTCCCAAGCTGGATAAAATCATTGTGGGTTGGCAGGAAAGAATTAAAACAAGTGACAGGAAGCTCCCTAACACCACTTCCTCAGCGACTTATTCACTGGGTTAAACCAAAGTCAGTTGGAGACCCCAGCATTTGAAAAGGAAATTAGTGTTGATAGTAAAGCATTGTCTTTTGTGCAATTTGTGAAGTTCCATTGGTACTTTAAATGTCTTCATTCAAATAACTTGATTTTATTCTTCGTGGACAGTTGGGTGCACTGGTGACATTTGGAGGTGTAGGAAGACTGCTGGGCCTTGGGATAGACTACTGCCCCCGAGAAATAGGCCCTGAAGCCTTTGCCCAGTGTTGGACACAAAAAAGAAAAAAGAAGAAGGTGAGAAGTGTGAACACTATGGGTAGAGTTGCGAGAGGCAGACCGAAAAAGACCTGGGACGAGGTCATAGCGTGTGGCCTTATGGATAAAGGACATTTGCGTGGCTGCCAGAAATTGAACAGCGTAGAGAACCGCCATTAGGTTACCAAGGCCAATGTATGGAAGCATGTTGGAGCCTTTATATACTATACAGTATTTCCAGATTATATTCATCTTAAACATTTTTAACTGGAGATAAATTCTTCATTAATCCTATCAGAACCATAAATCTTTGGTTGTAAAATTACCTGGTGATGGTAAGAATAAAACAAAAAATAAATCACTAAGGAAGAGGCGCTAGGGGAGTTAAGGAATTAATGTATATCTCAGTTTGAAGTCATTTTAAGGCTCATTTGAAATCTGAACTAGGTGGATTGCAGGCATAAATTGCCCTTCTACTGCAGATCACCATCCTCCTTCCAGGGGGTAGGGATATAAAGGAATGTTTCTATAATCTGGCATGTAAGCAGCTTTGTTATATTAGGCCCAACACATGGGGTCTTCAGCTCCTTAAGTAGGTCCATTAAAAAAAATTCTGCCTGTGACAGTGACTGACTTTCCCTCTGCCTGTGACTGTGACTTTCCCTCTGCCTGTGACTGTGACCTTCCCTCTGCCTGTGACTGTGACCTTCCCTCTGCCTGTGACTGTGACTTTCCCTCTGCTTGTGACTGTGACCTTCCCTCTGCCTGTGACTGTGACCTTCCCTCTGCCTGTGACTGTGACCTTCCCTCTGCCTGTGACTGTGACCTTCCCTCTGCCTGTGACTTTCCCACTGCATGTGACTGTGACCTTCCCTCTGCATGTGACTGTGACTTTCCCTCTGCCTGTGACTGACTTTCCCACCGCCAGTGTCTGTGACTTTCCCACAGCCTGTGACTGTGACTTTCCCTCTGCTTGTGACTGTGACTTTCACTCTGCCTGTGACTGTGACTTTTACTCTGCCTGTTACTGTGACTTTCACCCTGCCTGTGACTAATTTTTGCTCTGCCTGTGACTATGACTTCGACCCTGCCTGTAACTGACTTTCCCACTGCCAGTGAGTGTGACCATCCCACTGCCTGTGATTGTGAATTTCACTCTGCCTGTGACTGTGGCCTGAACTCTGCCTGTGACTGTGACTGACTTTCCTTCCACCTCTGCCTGTGATTGACTGACTTTCCCTCAGCCTGTGACTGACTGACTTTGCCTGTGACTGTAACTGACTTTCCCTTTGCCAGTGACAGACTGACTTTGCCTCTGCCTGTGATTGTGACTGACTGACGTTCCCTCTGCCTGTGACTGTGACTGACTTTCCCTCTGCCTGTGACTGACTGACCTTCCCTCTGCCTGTGACTGGCTGACCTTCCCTCTGCCTGTGACTGTGACTGACTTTCCCTCTGCCTGTGACTGTGACTGATTTTCCCTGTGACTGTGACTGACTTTCCCTCTGCCTGTGACTGGCTGACTTTGCCTCTGCCTGTGACTGGCTGACTTTGCCTCTGCCTGTGACTGTGACTGACTTTCCCTCTGCATGTGAATGTGACCGACTTTCCCTCTGGCTGTGACTGACTGACCTTCCCTCGCCTATGACCGACTGTCTTTTCCTCTGCCTGTAACTTATTGTTTCCTTATGACTTTTCTTCTGCCTATGACTGTGACTGACTTTCCTTCCACCTATGACTGTTTCTTTTTACCAGTGACTGACTGTTTCCTTTTACCAGCTACTGTGAAAAATATTTTCCTTCTGCCAGTGGTAAACGCAGTGTCCAGGCATCTTTCAGTGAATGGATTTTTTTTTTTTTTATGTACTGGGTAATCCTAACTTTAAAATACTACTCTAGGATTACCGGTACTTTTTTTTCAGTTAATTATTTTAGTTTAAACATCTCGAAATCTACAAAGCAATAGATAGATAGATAGATAGATAGATAGGCAGATAGATGAAGCACACACGGAGTATGGTGGATTATCTAAAATGTGTATGAAGAGTATAGAGAGCGAGAGACTAACGAGGAATGTATGTGAGGTTGAGGGGGGTGAGGGAGGGGCAGGCTGAGGGTGAGATGGAGGGATGGAGTAGAGAGGTATATGAGAGAGAGGTGGTGTAAGCTGGCGGAAGGACAGCGAAATGGCGAGGGACAGGGCAACATGGAGGCCATTTGTTTGTGGCCACCCCTTGCGAGATTAAGCGGTCTGTTAGTAGATAGATTGATAGTATCAGCAGTGTTTTCAGTTTTTGCTTTCAGTTAAAAAAAAATGACAAACAATTTATGAGACCCACCTGTAATTTGGCCATCATCATCATCCCTTCCCACTCCTAAATGCGATGAGTCTATACCAATACAGTTATTGAAAATTGTGGATGTGATGGAAGTTGAGATGGACTAGGAGAGTGAAGTGGAAGGGATTGAGGAGACGGGATGAAGTTGAGGGATCGAATGAACTGGATGAGGTGGGGGGATTGAGGAGACAGGATGAGGTGGTGGGATTGAGGAGACGGGATGAGGTGGGGGGATTGAGGAGACAGGATGAGGTGGTGGGATTGGAGAGACGGGATGAGGTGGGGGGATTGAGGTGACGGGATGAGGTGGGAGGACTGAGGAGACGGGATTAGTCGATGGGATTGAGGAGACAGGACGAAGTGGGGAGACTGAAGACAGGATGAGATGGAGGGATTATGTGGAGAGATATAATGAGAGAAGGTGCTGTGAGTTGGAGAAAGTCTGATGACGTGATGTGAAGGCAGTTTGTGAAAACAGTCTCAAGGATTAACATGTTTGGCTATTAATAGGAAAAGGAACTCTACTTGGATGTGGTTTTCAGTTGTTTGTCTTAGCTGCTGTATATTGTGTAGATGCCTGCTGGTCTAGTGGGCGAAGTTACTTTAGGTGGATGTGTTTGGAATGCTAGGTCTTTCAGGTACTGTATTTTACACTTCTGGATGTTTGGAATATGTTAATGTCTGTTTTAACTGGTGTGTTTGGATGTCAGGTGATCTAGTAGGTTAAGGTGCTCCCATTGTCTAATGCTTGGAATTTTTTAGGTGAGTGTGTTTGCTACTGTCTATTATTTAGCGTAGATGCCTGGTGGTCTAGTGGGCTAAGATGGTCCAGCTAGATGTGCTTCAGAATGTTAGGGTTTTAGATGCAGAATTTAAGCTTCTGATTTTGTGTTTAGATGGTTTAGTTGGCAGATATTTGAATGTTAAGTGTGTTATTGTGTATTTTGATTAGGTTAGTGGGTTTGGGTGCCTGGTGGTTTAGTGGGTTTGGGTGCCTATTAGTTTAGTGGGTTTGGGTGCCTGGTGGTTCAGTGTGTTCGGATGACTGGTGTGTTTGGGTGCCTGGTGGTTTAGTATGTTTGGATGCCTGGTGGTTTAGTGTGTTTGGGTGCCTGGTGGTTTAGTATGTTTGGATGCCTGATGTGTTTGGGTGCCTGGTGGTCCATTTGGTTGGGTGCCCAGTGGTCCAGTGAGTTTGGGTGCCCAGTGGTCCAGTGGGTTTGGGTGTCTGGTGGTCCAGTGGGTTTGGGTGTCTGGTGGTCCAGTGGGTTTGGGTGTCTGGTGGTCCAGTGGGTTTGGGTGTCTGGTGGTCCAGTGGGTTTGGGTGCCTGGTAGTTCATTGGGTTTGGGTGCATGGTGATCCAGTAGGTTTAGGTGCCTGGTGCCCCAGTAGGTTTAGGTACCTGGTGCCACATAAACCACAGCTTTGTGTTTAAGTTTTGGGAGTGGTTTAGATCCATCAGATTAAAACAAGTCAGTGTAAAACTTTTTTCTAAATTTGCAGGAGAGTTGACATAAAAAAAACGTTTGAAGATGTTGTCAAGATAGCAAGATCAACCCAACTGGGTGAAGGAAAATGCCTAACATTCCAAGAAGAATGGTAATGTGTTAAAACTGCATTATTATTATTATTATTTTTTTTTTTTTTTACTTGGCCTATAATACCACCTTGAATCTTAAGTGTTTAGTTATGACAGTAGATTACCACAGTAGTCTCAAAGAAGTGCTGTGGAAAGGATGCAGAGCTGTTACTGTCTCTTTTTTGCTACTGACCTAAGGGAATTAAGCTGCCAAAGGATAAATCTTGGCTAAGTTAAGGTGAAGAACTGTAGTTATATATACAGTAAGTCCTCGTGTGTGCTAGTCACGAAAAAGTGCAATGGAACATTAGTGAGAAAACTATAGTTGTATATACAGAAAGTCCTTGTTTAACATTTTTTTTTTTTTTTTTTAATATATATATATAAATATATATATATATATATATATATATATATATATATATATATAATGCAAGAAGTTTACTTATTTTTGTCCCTAGGCTCGATTATATGCTAGAAATGAGTAACTGCTGAATTATGTTGTCCTCAGGCTGCTTTAATCATGAACATGTCAGCAGGCTGAATTTGCCCCTTACCTGTAGTCCACCGTTATCCTTTGGGAGGATAATTAAGTATATGAGTGGCACCGAAGGGGATTCATGAAGATAACCCTCTCCAGTGCCTGTAAAGTGGGTTAGCGTGACTAGTAACCAGGGAGACCTGTAGTCCACCATTACCCTTTGGGAGGATATTGAGGGACGTTTTGTTTAATGGGATTGTGAATTGAGGGATATGTTGTTGGAACGCCAGTCTGTCTGGCCAAGCAGACTCGTCAACTGCAGGCAACAGCCCCAGCAGGCCCCCCCCCCCCCATCAGTGAATCAATGTTCCATTGTGGCTGACAGTGCCCTGCAACAGCGAGGCACGGGGAAAAGTTTGGAGGTTTGGTTCCTGGTTGGATGCTGCATTTGCATCTCACCACCCAGTTAACAGAGCTCCATAGCAGGTTCCATACAACCCCATTATCTGGTAATATGGTTACCGTCCAGCGTTGTAAATAGTTTCCTGGATTGCAGGAGGACACTGGGCTTGGCATTTGGTGTGGAACCACCCGAAGTGGAAAGAAAAAGTGACAGGAAGGAAAGTGAGAAATAGGAAGAGAGGAAGGCAAACAAACAGAATGGTAGGGGTGAAAGAAGTAGGCAATACTACATTAAGTGAATGGATGATATTCACCACCACCAACCACATGAGGGAATAGTAAGCGAGGGTGCTCATGAAAGCAACCCTCTCCTATGTCTGTAATTTTTTTTTTTTGGGCATGTGTGCAGTTCAGACAGGTCCCTATTCCCTTTTGTCCCTGTTGACTGCAGTGTGCAGTCAGATTGGAGGATAAAGTGATGATATTTATGGCTGGTGCAAAGGAAATGTGGCCATGTTTGGTTTGCCAAAAGGGTATGGGAAGTAAATCCATCTTGTGCAATATTTGTGATAAGTGGTTGCATAAGAGATGTAGTGGTATTAGAGGGTGACTGCGAGATAATGCTGTTTATTTGGAGTGTGTCGGGGAGAGCTTGAAGAGATTGTCATGTATGAGAGGATTGATCTTGCTGTTGAGTCTCTTGAGTTTGTGGAAGAGTTTTGTTATTTGGGGGACATGCTGTGTGCTGGCTAGCTCTGTGGCTAGGGTAAGGAGCGGCTGGAGGAAGTTCAGGTAGCTTTTGCCTCTCATGACATTGAGAGGGCTCTCCCTTAATGCTAAGAGATCTTTGTATGCATGTGTTAGAAGTATTTTGCTCCAAAAGTTAGACTTGGGTGCTTGTCCTCACCTCATTTCCACTTACAGTAATATGATCATGAGTATCATATTTTGAGAATTATTTGGTTGCTATGAAATTTTACTCTGAATGTAAACTTGGCCTAAAAAATTTTATCTTTCCAACTTGAATTATGAGTTGTAACCTTTAGATTCTTAAAACATGATGCTGCTATGAAAATTATTTTGTGCCATAGCATTGTCTTTCTATGCCTCAAGTAATGTGAAATCACTGGATAAGAATGAAAAATTGAGCTAAGTTGCGGTGAAAAGTATAAAATTGTTTTGCCTTGTTGAATGTGATTTTGTTAATGGATGTTTAACAGGCATCACAGCTAGTGCAGTATCTTTTAACCCCTTCAGCACCGTGATGTCTTTTCTCAGTTTATTGTTGCCACTCCCAGAGTTTAACAAGATTTATTGTTGCTGTCACCAGACGATTTTACTCAGCTTAGGAGGGATATCACATACTGAAGGCTACTTTATGTCGCCCCTTAAGCTGAACAAAATCTGGTTTCAGCAGGAATAAGAGCCATATAACATCGTGTGGCATGAACAGGAATAAAACAGATGTCATCGTTCTGAAGGGGTTAATCGGTCCAACCCATCCTGTGATGTATGCCATATCTTTTTTGTTTGTTTGTTTTTTGATGAGAGTATTGCTGTTGAAACTGATGTAAGAAAATATTGATATTTAAAATGATTTGATGCAAACACAGACTGCCTGGCTGCACTGAGGATGTTTAACAATGCATGTAAATAAAGACCTGCTCATCCCTTGTTATATGCCATTTCCACTCTTGTATAGCTCTGCTCCAGTTCTGCTGGGCAGAGCAATATTAGTGATGGTATGGAATGAGATGAGCAGGGCACATCCTTGGAAGTATTTTGAGGAAGGGCACAGGAATAAGAGCCCTGACCACAAAAATATGAACTGGCACAGCATGGTTTTTGAGTTCATATTTTTCTGAACTATTTATTGAGATAGTTTATTTTCCGACTCTACCTGTGTGTGCATTTGCTGCCAAAATAAACCCAATGTCTTCTACACTGTCTTTTGATATATCCCTTTTTGGTACATTAGTTACAATATGTGTATTTAAATGTGGACTTTGAAAACCTTACAGCAAAAAGAAATACCAATACAAAATAAAAATGGTACGAAGAAGAGATTTCATACTACAGATTATACAGAAAAGCCAACTGTGGACAGACATTGAGGGAGGATGATACGGAACTTCTGGACTTTTTCACATTCAAATTTAGGACTTTTAATATGATTTTAACATACAGATTTTGGACTTAGTATAATTTTGACATTAAGAGAGGATGACTTGACACTCACTTTGAGAAAACATCTCTGCACATAATAGAAAATAAGAATTGCAACTTTCTCAAATCGAAAAATACCGACATTCTGAACGACAGCATTTAGGGAATTGTAAAAATATTTGCACTTAGAAAAGATGAAACAGGATTTATGGACACATAAAAGCCAAGCCTGAACATAATATTAAGTCTAACTGCAGCCAAACACCATAATCCTGTAAGAGGTGGCTGTTCGTCTTTGAGTTAGTGGTTTTACAGGGAGGGACACTAACCCTCTGCCAACCCACTTGTTGACACGGAACGTGTGGGTTGGTTATATCATTACCACCCAGCGATGTAAATAGTTTCCTGGCTTACAAGAAACCATTAGGCTTGTCACTCAACGTCAAGCCACCTAAAAAGGAAAGAAGAGTAATAAAAAAGTGACTGGAAAGATGGGAGAAATTGGAAGAAAGAAAGTTAGACACTAAATGAGCAATAAAAGTGAAGGAAGAAATAGGCAGCACTACTTCGTAGGTGGATGATAGTCACCACCATCTACCGTCTACAATTCTGCTTGTGGTCTGATAATTACAGAAGCTAATTTAAAAATTATTATAATTAAAGAAATATATAAAATAACGTGTCAAATTACACAAGGGCCAAGGCATGGGAGTAAAGAGAGCAGGGCCAGTTTCAGAGCACAGCAGATTAAGGGTAGGGCTGGAATGGCCTGCAGGGCAGGATAGAGACAGAAGAAAAATGGCAGGGCATAGCAAGGGTGTAGGGGAGGGCATGACAATGAGGGTAGGGAAACGGTGCAGGGTAAAGCAAAGCAGAACAGGGCAGGGAAGGAAAGGAAAGAGTAGGACAGAAGAACAGAAGAGGACGACAGTAAGGGAAAAAAAGACTTAAGACAAAAAGACAGCTTTTAGTCGCCTCTTGCAACAAGCAGAGATAATGGGGAAGTATTCTTTCTCCTCCTCCCCTTCCACAGGGGAAAGTGCAGAGGAGGCATGGAAATGAGGGTAGGGAAAGGGTGCAGGGCAAAGCAAAGCAGAAGGGCAGGGAAGGAAGGGAAAGAGTAGAAGTTGGAGAGAAGAACAGAAGAGGAAGACAGTATGGAAAAAAGACTGGAGACAAAAAGACAGTTTTTGGTCGCCTCTTGCAACAAGCAGGGATAATGGGGAAGTATTCTTTCCCCTCCTCCCCTTTCTCAGAGGAAAGCAGGGCAGAGGTGGGCAAGGATGTAAGGCAGGGCAGGGGTGCAAGGAAGGGCAGGGCAAGGTAGAAATGGGTAAAGATGCAAGGCAGGATGGACACAACATGGCATACCATTCCAGGTAAGGACATGTCAGGGAAGGATAAGGGTGGAAGCAGGGCCGAGGATGGAATGCATGGCAGGGAAGTGATGATAGGGCAGGTCATGTCAGGGAGATGATGACAACAGGGAGAGGGGATGGCAGGGCAGGGATGGATGACAGGCCATGACAAGGATAGCAAATCAGATCACGAATTGAAGGGCAGGTTAAGTCAGTGCAGGATCGGGGGCAGGGCAGGTTAAGTCAGTGTAGGATCGGGGGCAGGACAGGTTAAGTCAGTGTAGGACAGGGGCAGGACAGGTTAAGTCAGTGTAGGACAGGGGCAGGACAGGTTAAGTCAGTGTAGGACAGGCGGCAGGGCAGGTTGTCAGTGTAGGATAGAGGATAAGGCTTGTCAAAGGAAATGGTCTGGTAGACAGTATGTGCAGGACAGGGCAGAGGGTAAAGCAATGCAAGGCAAGTCAGGACAGGGCAGGGCAAAGCAGGTTGGTTGTATGGTAGGGTAGGATGCAGGGTGATGGTGGTAGTGGTGGTTGAGTGGGTGGGTGGGTGGTGGTGGTTGTGGTGACTGAATGGGTGGGTGGGTGGTGGTGGTGGTTGTGGTGGTAGGGTGGGTTGTTGGGTGAAGGTAGTAGGGTGGTGGTGTTTGGTCGTAGGGTGGCTTGTAGAGTGGTGGTGGTGGTGGAGGTAGTAGGGTGGGTTGCAGGGTAGTGGTGGTGGTTGAGTGGGATGCAGGGGAATGGTGGTCGTGGTTGCACAGTGGGTTGCAGGGTGATGGTGTTGGTGATGGTGGCAGGGTGGGATGCAGGGTGGTCGTGGTTCTAGTGGGTTGCAGGGTGGTGGTGGTTCTAGTGGGTTGCAGGGTGGTGGTGGTTCTAGTGGGCTGCAGGGTGGTGGTGGTGGTGGTGGTGGTTCTAGTGAGTTGCAGGGTGGTGGTGGTGGTGGTGGTTCTAGTGGGTTGCGGGATGGTGGTGGTTCTAGTGGGTTGCGGGATGGTGGTGGTTCTAGTGGGTTGCAGGGTGGTGGTGGTGGTCACACGGTGGGTTGCAGGGTGATGATTGAGGTGGTGGTGTTGGTAGGGTGGGTTGCAGGATGACGATGATGATGATGGTGGTGGTGGTGGTGGTGGTTGTGGTGGTGGTGGTTGTGGTAGTTTACATGGTAATACTGGTGGTGGTGGTAGGGTGGCGGTGTTGGTTGTAGAGTGGGTTGCAGGGTGGCAGTGGTGGAGGTAGTGATGGTAACGTGGGTTGCAGGGTGGCAGTGGTGGTGGTGATGGTAAGATGGGTTGCAAGGTGGTGACGGTGATCGTAAGGTGGGATGCAGGGTAGCAGTGGTGGACATGGTGACGGTGGTGGTGATGGTGATGGAAGGGTGGGTTGCAGGGTGGTGATCGTGACTGGACGGGTTGTAGGGTGGTCATGGTGGTGGTGGTGGTGGTGATGGTAGTGGTAGTAGGGTCGGTTGCAGGGTGATGGAGGTCATGGTTAGATGGGTTGCAGGGTGGTGGTGGTACGATGGGTTGCAGGGTGGTAGTAGTGGCAGGGTGATAGTGGTGGTAGCAGGTGGTAGGGTGGTAGTGGTGGGAAGGTGGGTTGCAGAATGGTGGTGGTTGCATGGTGATCGTTGTGGTGGTATAGTGAGTTTCCAGGGCGGTGGAGGTGGTGGTAGAGTGAGTTTACAGTGCGGTGGAGGTGGTGGTAGGGTGGCTTGCAGGATGGTGGATGTGGTGGAAGGGTGGCTTGCAGGAGGATGGAGGTGGTGGTAGGGTGGCTTGCAGGGTGGTGGAGGTGGTGGTAGGGTGGCTTGCAGGGTGGTGGAGGTGGTGGTAGGGAGGCTTGCAGGGTGATGGTGGTGGTGGTAGGGGGGCTTGCAGGGTGATGGAGGTGGTGGTAGGGTGGCTTGCAGGGTGGTGGAGGTGGTGGTAGGGTGGCTTGCAGGGTGGTGGAGGTGGTGGTAGGGTGGCTTGCAGGGTGGTGGAGGTGGTGGTAGGGTGGCTTGCAGGGCGGTGGAGGTGGTGATAGGGTGGCTTGCAGGGCGGTGGAGGTGGTGGTAGGGTGGCTTGCAGGGCGGTGGAGGTGGTGGTAGGGTGGCTTGCAAGGCAGTGGAGGTAGTGGTAGGGTGGCTTGCAAGTTGGTGGAGGTGGTAGTAGGATGGCTTGCAGTGTGGTGGTCGAAGGTGGGTGCTTTCCAGGGTTTTGATGGTCATAGGGCGGGTTCCAGGACAGTTGTGGGTAGGGTAGGATGCAGGGTGATAGTGGTGATGGGGGAAGGGTAGGGTGGGCTGCAGGGTGGTGGTGGTGGGGTGTGTTGCAGGGTGGTGATGGTGGTGGGGTGTGTTGCAGGGTGGTGGTGGTGGGGTGCGTTGCAGGGTGGTGGTGGTGGGGTGCGTTGCAGGGTGGTGGTGGCAAGGGTTGGGTGGGTTGCAATGTGGTGGTGGTGGTAGGGTGGGATGCAGGGTAGTGGTGGTGGTGGTAGGGTGGGATGCAGGGTAGTGGTGGTGGTGGTAGGGTGGGATGCAGGGTAGTGGTGGTGGTAGGGTGGGATGCAGGGTAGTGGTGGTGGTAGGGTGGGATGCAGGGTAGTGGTGGTGGTAGGGTGGGTAGCAGGGTAGTGGTGGTGGTAGGGTGGGTAGCAGGGTAGTGATGGTGGTAGGGTGCATTGCAGGGTAGTGGTGGTGGTGGTAGGGTAGGTACCAGGGTAGTGGTGGTGGTAGGGTGGGTAGCAGAGTAGTGGTGGTGGTAGGGTAGGTAGCAGGGTAGTGGTGGTGGTAGAGTAGGTAACAGGGTAGTGGTGGTGGTAGGGCGGGTAGCAGGGTAGTGGTGGTGGTAGGGTAGGTTGAAGGATAGTGGTGGTGGTAGGGTAGGTAGTAGGGTAGTGGTGGTGGTAGAGTGGGTTGCAGGGTAATGGTGGTGGTAAGGTGAGTAGCAGGGTAGTGGTGGTGGTAGGGTGGGTTGCAGGATAGTGGTGGTGGTAGGGTGGGTTGCAGGATAGTGGTGGTGGTAGGGTGGGTAGCAGGATAGTGGTGGTGGTAGGGTGGGTTGAAGGATAGTGGTGGTGGTAGGGTAGGGTAGTGGTGGTAGAGTGGGTTGCAGGTTAGTGGTGGTGGTAAGGTGAGTAGCAAGGTAAAGGTGGTGGTAGGGTGGGTTGCAGGATAGTGGTGGTGGTAGGGTGGGTTGCAGGATAGTGGTGGTGGTAGGGTGGGTTGCAGGATAGTGGTGGTGGTAGGGTGGGTTGCAGGGTAGTGGTGGTGGTAGGGTAGGTAGCAGGGTAGTGGTGGTGGTAGGGTGGGTAGCAGAGTAGTGATGGTGGTAGGGTGGGTAGCAGGGTAGTGGTGGTGGTAGGGTGGGTAGCAGGGTAGTGATGGTGGTAGGGTTGGTAGCAGGGTAGTGATAGTGGTAGGGTAGGTAGCAGGGTACTGGTGGTGGTAGGGTGGGTAGCAGGATAGTGATTGTGGTATGGTGGTTGTAGGGTGGGTTGCAGGGTAGTTGGGGTGGTAAGGTAGGTAGCAGAGTAGTGGTGGTGGTAGGGTGGGTAGCAGGGTAGTGGTGGTGGTAGGGTTGGTTAAATGGTAGTGGTGGTGGTAGGGTTGGTTAAAGGGTAGTGGTGGTGGTAGGGTTGGTTAAAGGGTAGTGGTGGTGGTAGGGTTGGTTAAAGGGTAGTGGTGGTGGTAGGGTAGCTTGCACGGTAGTGGTGGTGGTATGGTGGCTTGCACGGTAGTGGTGGTGGTATGGTGGCTTGCACGGTAGTGGTGGTGGTAGAGTGGCTTGCACGGTAGTGGTGGCGGTAGAGTGGCTTGCACGGTAGTGGTGGTGGTAGAGTGGCTTGCACGGTAGTGGTGGTGGTAGAGTGGCTTGCACGGTAGTGGTGGTGGTTGAGTGGCTTGCACGGTAGTGGTGGTGGTAGAGTGGGTTGCAGGATAGTGGTGGTGGTAGGGTGGGTTGCAGGATAGTGGTGGTGGTGGGGTGGGTTGCAGAGTAGGGGTGGTGGTAGGGTGGGTTGCAGGATAGCGGTGGTTGTAGGGTGCGTTGCAAGGTAGTGGTGGTGGTAGGGTGGGTTCCAGGGTAGTGGTGGTGGTAATGTGGGTTGCAGGGTAGTGGTGGTGGTAATGTGGGTTGCAGGATAGTGGTGGTGGTAGGGTGGGTTGCAGGATAGTGGTGGTGGTAGGGTGGGTTGCAAGATAGTGGTGGTGGTAGGGTGGGTTGCAGGATAGTGGTGGTGGTTGGGTGGGTAGCAGGGTAGTGATGGTGGTAGGGTAGGTAGCAGAGTAGTGATGGTGGTAGGGTAGGTAGCAGGGTAGCGGTGGCGGTAGGGTGGGTAGCAGGGTAGTGATTGTGGTAGGGTGGTTAGCACGGTAGTGGTGGTGGTAGGGTGGGTTGCAGGGAAGTTGGGGTGGTAGGGTAGGTTCGTACCAGAGTAGTGGTGGTGGTAAGGTGGGTAGCAGGGTAGTGGTGGTGGTAGGGTTGGTTAAAGGGTAGTGGTGTGGTAGGGTGGGTTGCAGGGTAGTGGTGGTGGTAGGGTAGGTTGCAGGGTAGTGATAGTGGTAGGGTAGGTTGCAGGGTAGTGGTAGTGGTAGATTGGGTAGCAGAGTAGTGGTGGTGGTAGGGTGGGTTCCAGGGTAGTGATGGTGGTAGGGTAGGTAGCAGGGTAGTGGTGGTGGTAGGGTGAGTAGTAGGGTAGTGATTGTGGTATGGTGGTTGTAGGGAGGGTTGCAGGGTAGTTGGGGTGGTAAGGTAGGTAGCAGAGTAGTGGTTGTGGAAGGGTGGGTAGCAGGGTAGTGGTGGTGGTAGGGTTGGTTAAAGGATAGTGGTGGTGGTAGGGTGGGTTGCAGGATAGTGGTGGTGGTAGGGTGGGTTGCAGGATAGTGCTGGTGGTAGGGTGGGTTGCAGGATAGGGGTGGTGGTAGGGTGGGTTGCAGGATAGGGGTGGTGGTAGGGTGGGTTGCAGGGTAGTGGTGATTGTAGGGTGTGTTGCAAGGTAGTGGTGGTGGTAGGGTGGGTTCCAGGGTAGTGGTGGTGGTAATGTGGGTTGCATGATAGTTGTGGTGGTAGGGTGGGTTGCAGGATAGTGGTGGTGGTAGGGTAGGTAGTAGGGTAGTGGTGGTCAAGTGGGTTGTAGGGTATTGGTGGTGGTAAGGTGGGTAGCACCATAGTGGTGGTGGTAGGGTGGGTTGCAGGATAGTGGTGGTGGTAGGGTGGGTTGCAGGATAGTGGTGGTGGTAGGGTGGGTTGCAGGATAGTGGTGGTGGTAGGGTGGGTTACAGGATAGTGGTGGCGGTAGGGTGGGTTGCAGGATAGTGGTGGTGGTAGGTGGGTTGCAGGATAGTGGTGGTGGTAGGGTAGGTATCAGGGTGGTCGTGGTGGTAGGGTGGGTTGCAGGGTAGTGGTGGTGGTAGGGTGGGTAGCAAAGTAGTGGTGGTGGTAGGGTGGGTAGCAAAGTAGTGGTGGTGGTAGTGTGGGTAGCAAAGTAGTGGTGGTGGTAGGGTGGGTAGCAAAGTAGTGGTGGTGGTAGGGTGGGAAGCAGGGCAGTGATAGTGGCAGGGTAGGTAGCAGGGTAGTGGTGGTGGTAGGGTGGGTTGCACAGTAGTGGTGGTGGTAGGGTGGGTAGCAGGGTAGTGATTGTGGTATGATGGTAAGCACGGTAGTGGTGGTGGTAGTGTGGGTTGCAGGGAAGTTGGGGTGGTAGGGCAGATAGCAAAGTAGAGGTGGTGGTAGGGTGGGTAGCAGGGTAGTGGTGGTGGTAGGGTTGGTTAAAGGGTAGTGGTGGTGGTACGGTGCGTTGCACGGTAATGGTGGTGGTAGAGTGGGTTGCAGGATAGTGGTGGTGGTAGGGTGGGTTGCAGGATAGTGGTGGTGGTAGGGTGGGTAACAGGGTAGTGGTGGTTGTAGGGTGGGTTGCAGGATAGTGGTGGTGGTAGGGTGGGTTGCAGGATAGTGGTGGTGGTAGGGTGGGTTGCAGGGTAGTGGTGGTTATAGGGTGCGTTGCAAGGTAGTGGTGGTGGTGGTAGGGTGTGTTGCAGGGTAGTGGTGGTGGTAGCATGGGTTGCAGGATAGTTGTGGTGGTAGGGTAGGTAGCAGGGTAGTGGTGGTGGTAGGGTGGGTAGCAGGGTAGTGATTGTGGTATGGTGGTTGTAGCGTGGATTGCAAGGTAGTTGGGGTGGTAAGGTAGGTAGCAGAGTAGTGGTGGTGGTAGGGTGGGTAGCAGGGTAGTGGTGGTGGTATGGTTGGTTAAAGGGTAGTGGTGGTGGTATGGTGGGTTACACGGTAGTGGTGGTGGTAGAGTGGGTTGCAGGATAGTGGTGGTGGCAGGGTGGGTAACAGGGTAGTGGTGGTCGTAGGGTGGGTTGCAGGATAGTGCTGGTGGTAGGGTGGGTTGCAGGATAGGGGTGGTGGTAGGGTGGGTTGCAGGGTAGTGGTGGTTGCAGGGTGCGTTGCAAGGTAGTGGTGGTGGTAGGGTGGGTTCCAGGGTAGTGGTGGTGGTAATGTGGGTTGCAGGATAGTGGTGGTGGTAGGGTGGGTTGCAGGATAGTGGTGGTGGTAGGGTGGGTTGCAGGATAGTGGTGGTGGTAGGGTGGGTTGCAGGATAGTGGTGGTGGTAGGGTGGGTTGCAGGATAGTGGTGGTGGTAGGGTAGGTAGTAGGGTAGTGGTGGTCGAGTGGGTTGCAGGGTAGTGGTGGTGGTAAGGTGGGTAGTAGCGTAGTGGTGGTGGTAGGGTGGGTTGCAGGATAGTGGTGGTGGTAGGGTGGGTTGCAGGATAGTGGTGGTGGTAGGGTGGGTTGCAGGATAGTGGTGGTGGTAGGGTAGGTATCAGGGTGGTCGTGGTGGTAGGGTGGGTAGCAAAGTAGTGGTGGTGGTAGGGTGGTGATTGTGGTAGGGTGGTTAGCACGGTAGTGGTGGTGGCAGGGTGGGTTGCAGGGAAGTTGGTGTGGTAGGGTAGGTACCACAGTAGTGGTGGTGGTAGGGTGGGTAGCAGAGTAGTGGTGGTGGTAGGGTTGGTGGTATGGTGGGTTGCACGGTAGTGGTGGTGGTAGAGTGGGTTGCAGGATAGTGGTGGTGGTAGGGTGGGTTGCAGGATAGTGGTGGTGGTAGGGTGGGTTGCAGGATAGTGGTGGTGGTAGGGTGGGTTGCAGGATAGTTTTGGTGGTAGGGTGGGTTGCAGGGTAGTGGTGGTTGTAGGGTGAGTTGCAAGGTAGTGGTGGTGGTGGTAGGGTGTGTTGTAGGGTAGTGGTGGTGGTAGCATGGGTTGCAGTATAGTTGTGGTGGTAGGGTGGGTTGCAGGGTAGTGGTGGTGGTAGGGTGGGTAGCAGAGTAGTGGTGGTGGTAGGGTGCATTGTAAGGTAGTTGTGGTGGTAGGGTGGGTTGCAGGGTAGTGGTGGTGGTAGGGTAGGTTGCAGGGTAGTGGTTGTGGTAGGGTGGGTAGCAGAGTAGTGGTGGTGGTAGGGTGGGTAGCAGAGTAGTGATGGTGGTAGGGTGGGTTGCAGGGTAGTTGTGGTGGTAGGGTAGGCTGCAGGGTGGTGGTTGTGGTAGGGTAGGTTGCAGGGTGGTGGTTGTGGTAGGGTGGGTAGCAGAGTAGTGGTCGTGGTTGGGTGGGTAGCAGAATAGTGGTGGTGGTAGGGTGGGTAGAACGGTAGTGGTGGTGGTAGGGTGGGTTGCAGGGTAGTTGTGGTGGTAGGGTATGTAGCAGGGTAGTGGTGGTGGTAGGGTAGGTAGCAGGGCAGTGGTGGTGGGTTGGTTACAGGGTAGTGGTTGTGGTAGGGTGGGTTGCATGGTAGTGGTGGTGGTAGGGTGGGTTGCCCCGTAGTGGTGGTGGTAGAGTGGGTTGCAGGGTAGTAGTGGTGGTAGGGTGGGTAGCACAGTAGTGGTGGTGGTAGGGTGGGTAGCACAGTAGTGGTGGTGGTAGGGTGGGTTGCAGGGTAGTGGTGGTGGCAGGGTGGGTTGCAGAGTAGTGGTGGTGGTAGGTTAGGTAGCAGGGTAATGGTGGTGGTAGGGCAGGTAGCAGGGTAGTGGTAGTGGTAGGGTGGTTTGCAGGGTAGTGGTGGTGGTAGGGTGGGTTGCAGGATAGTGGTGGTGGTAGGGTGGGTAGAAGGGTAGTGGTGGTGGTAGGGTGGGTAGCAGGGTAGTGGTGGTGGTAGGGTGGGTAGCAGGGTAGTGGTGGTGGTAGGGTGGGTAGCAGGGTAGTGGTGGTGGTAGGGTGGGTAGCAGGGTAGTGGTGGTGGTAGGGTGGGTAGCAGGGTAGTGGTGATGGTGGTAGGATGGGTTGAAGGGTGGTGGTGGTAGGATGAGTTGCAGGGTGGTGGTGGTGGTAGGGTGAGTTGCAGGGTGGTGGTGGTAGGCTGAATTGCAGAGTGGTGGTGGTGGTGGTAGTGGTGCTGGTAGGGTGGGTTGCAGGGCAATGGTGGTGGTGCTGGTGGTGGTAGGGTGGATTGCAAGGTGATGGTGGGTGTGGCAGGGTGGTTGTGTTGGAGTGGGTTTGCAGGATGGTGGTGGTGGTGGCAATGGTTGAGTGGGTTGCAGGGTGGTGGTGGCGGTAATGGTGGTGATGGGAGAGTGTGTTGCTGGGTGGCCATGGTGGTGGTGGTAGGGTGGGTTGCAGGGTGGTGGTAGGATGGGTTGCAGGGTGGTGGTAGGATGGGTTGCAGGGTGGTGGTAGGATGAGTTGCAGGGTGGTGGTAGGATGAGTTGCAGGGAGGTGGTGGCATGGTAAGTTGCAGAGTGGTCATGTTGGTGGTGGTGGTAGGATAAGTTGCAAGATGGTGGTGGTAGGGTAGATTGCAGGGTGGTGGTAAGGTAAGTTGCAGTGTGAAGGTGGTAGGATGGGTTGCAAGGTGATGGTGGTGGTAGTAGGATGGATTGCAGGGTGGTGATGGTTGTGGTTGGGTGGGTTGCAGGGTAGCGATGGTGGTGGTTGTGTTCATGGTGGTACGGTGGGTTGCAGGGCAATGGCGATGGTGGTGGTAGTAGTGTAGGTTGCAGGGCAATGGTTGTCGTCGTAAGGTGGGTTGCAGGGTGGTGGTGGTAGAGTGGTTTGCAGGACGGTGGTGGTGGTGGTGTGGTGATGAGGGTAGGGTGGGTTGCAGGGTGGTGGTGGTGGTGGTAAGGTGGTTTGCAGGGTGATGGTGGTTGTGGTAGGGTGGGCTGCAGGGTAATATTGGTGGTAGGGTGGATCCAGAATAATGGTGGTAGGCTGGGTTCCAGGGTGGATCCAGAATAATGGTGGTAGGCTGGGTTCCAGGATGATGATAGTGGTGGTTGCATGGTGGGCTGCAGGGTGATGGTGGTAGTGGTGATGGTGCTAGGGTGGGTTAAGGGGTGGTGGTGGCTGGGTGGGTTGTTCAGTGATGGTGGTGGTAGGGTCGGTTGCAGGGTGGTGGTGGTAGGGGGGTTGCAGGGTGGTGGTGGTAGGGGGGTTGCAGGGTGGTGGTGGTAGTGTGGGTTGCAGGGTGGTGGTGGTAAGGGTTGTGATGGTAAGAGTTGTGGTGGTAGGATGGGTTGCAGGGTGGTGGTGGTGATGGTAGGGTTGCAGGTTGGTGGTGGTGGTGATAGGGTGGGCTGCAGGGTGGTGGTGTTGGTAGGGTGGGTTGCAGGTGATGGTGGTGGTAGGGTGGGTTGCAGGGGGCTAGTGGTTGGGTGGCTGTAGAGTGGTGGTGGTTGGGTGGGTTGCAGGGTGGTGGGGGTTGGGTGGGTTGCAGGGTGGTGGGGGTTGGGTGGGTTGCAGGGAGGTAGTGGTGGTGGTGTTGGTAAGGTAGGTTGCAGGGTGGGTAGGTGGTGGTGGTGGTGGTGGTGGTAGTAGTGTGGTGATGAGGGTAGGGTGGGTTGCAGGGTGGTGGTGGTGGTACTGTGGTTTGCAAGGTGATGGTGGTGGAGGTAGGGTGGGCTGCAGGGTAACAGTGGTGGTGGGGTGGATCCAGAATAGTGGTGGTAGTGGTGGTTGCATGGTGGGCTGCAGGGTGATAGTGGCAGTGGTGATGGTGCTAGGGTGGGTTGAGGGGGGGGTGTTGGTGGTGGGTTGTACGGTGATGGCTGTGGGATGGGTTGAGGAACTTGAGGGATGGTGGTGGTGGTGGTGGTGGTTGAGTTGGTTGTTCAGTGATGGTGGTGGTATGGTGGGTTGCAGGGTGGTGGTGGTGTGGTGGGTTGCAGGGTGGTGGTGGTAGGGTGGGCTGTAAGGTGGTGGTGGTAGGGTGGGCTGCAAGGTAATGCTGGTAGGGTGGGTTGCAGGATGGTGGTGGTAGGGTGGGCTGCAAGGTGGTGGTGGTAGGGTGGGTTGCAGGGTGGTGGTGGCAATGGTAGGGTTGCAGGGTGGTGGTGGTGGTAAGGTGGGCTGCAGGGTGGTGGTGGTGGTGGTAAGGTGGGCTGCAGGGTGGTGGTGGTGGTGGTAAGGTGGGCTGCAGGGTGGTGGTGTTGGTAGGGTGGGTTGTAGGTGATGGTGGTGGTGGTGGTAGGGTGGGTTGCAGTGTGGTGGTGGTGGTTGGGTGAGTTGCAGGGTGGTGGTGGTTGGGTGGGTTGCAGGGTGGTGGTGGTTGCGTGGGTTGCAGGGTGGTGAGGGTTTGGTGAGTTGCAGGGTGGTGAGGGTTTGGTGAGTTGCAGGGTGGTGAGGGTTTGGTGAGTTGCAGGGTGGTAGTGGTGGTTGGGTGGGTTGCAGGGTGGTAGTGGTGGTTGGGTGGGTTGCAGGGAGGTAGTGGTGGTGGTGTTGGTAGAGTAGGTTGCAGGGTGGGTGGTGGTGGTGGTGGTTGGGTGGGTCGCACGGTGGTGGTGATGGTGGTTGTGGTGGCGGTTGATGGTGGTGGATGGGTGGTATGGTGATGAGGAGGTGAGAGTAGATGGAAGGAGGAAGCCTAATACAATACGCTACATAACTACCGGTATAAACATACGAAATACCAAGACACACAGCAAATAATACTGAAACCTTTTTTCCATTTGTATTACTATATAATGCCCACAAGAGAGATTATTAGTTTAAATTTCACCTCCAGAAATTGCTTGTTAGAGTTGACAATAAAAATAAATAATAATAATAATAATAATAATAATAATAATAACAACAACAATAATAATAACTATTTTTAATCATTGTTCATATTGTGGAGGAGCTAAAACAAGTATCTGTGCATACTACATGCGATGGAATAGACCATGGACATAACATATCTGGATACAATAACCACTTGGGTTGATGCCCTATGTTGATTTCTGGTGATAATTTTGGGGGGATCAAGTTTGTAATACTGTAAACAGCTTTATGATAATGATCACACTAATATATTTTACGATGACAATAAACTCGTCAAAGTGTGCCCTTCCATTTCAGCAGTGGCTTATATCTTCCAATAAATGGTACCCACTCTCTCTGAACTGTATATGTATACAAACTCTCCTTGTATTGATAAGCATCATCTGATATGGCATCCTAAATGAGTGCTATTTCTGTGAAATGAGATACTGCCACAATCTGACCCTACAGAGCTCACCTGCAGTGGGATGTTTCGTGAACCAGGTTCCTGAACAACAAACTTGGTCTTATGATCCAATTATTACATGGCATTCAGTGTCAAGGCAATTTGGATGCACTAAATTCAGGACCCATGTGTGCAACATTAAAATACCTGCCAAAAAATTAGCTGTGGTAACAACTGAATCCCTATGCTAAGAAACAGTAATCACATATAGCACTATTCTTAGATGGCAACACAACCTCTGCTGGGGGACTACACAGAGGTGGGAGAGATCATGCACAGCAACCCTCCCGAGATGCTGTTCGTTATCTAGAATTTTGGAAACAAAGACCCCCTCCTGCACAGATATTTGTTGTAGCAACTGTGTATAGTCACTGCCCAGCAACTACAACCATTTAAAACCTACACTACACAATGTGCTTCAAAATCATCTGTTCTCATCCTCCACCCAACACTAAATTTCACAAACCTATCAGCCGTGTTCTTAAAAATAATCCCTTCCCTAAACTTTAACTTCCCATCAAAGAAGTTTTGATTTCCATCAAATATCCAGATTCCCTTGGAAGGGAAGGAAAATGTGCTGGTTGGTAGCCCTGTTAAGCTATAATGACCCATCCTGCTGATATTTGGTATGATGGAGCGTTAGATTTATAAACTCATACATCAAAACATGCATATCCTGTGCTGGAATATGAAAGCACAACACATTTAAGATGTGGCAGGTTGCCACCACATCCATACTGTTGGTTTGTATTCAGTCATAAATGCCATTCTGGCCAACAATGTAGCGGTGTTCACTCCTCAAGACAATATTTTGATAAAGTACATTCAAGGAATATTATTACCCTTAATGCTGTTATACACAGGTGTAAGAATCAATTGTTAACTTCCATCTCATGCACTCGCATGGTGGCGCCCACTTATTTTTTCCAGCTGGAAGACATGAGCCGAACCACTCATGTGACCTTTATGGCAGATTTTCCTTTTCCAGGCAAATTAACATGCAAAATGTTTCTTGAAAAAAAATCCTCGTGTGACCTTGGCCATAATGTGTAAGATTTGTCAGTGTCAGATTATATAAGAATGATGAATATCGCAGGTAGTATGTCGTCTGCACTGTTGGTCTTGCTAGACATCTCAGCCGACATGGGTAACACTTTTAAAGAGATACAAATAGCACTAAAAAAATCAGTATATCATTGGAAATTGTATTGATAAAACTGTACAGTACCTTTCATGGACATTTTAACCCATGGATTGTGAGCCACAGTTCAGGCTGGGTAGCGTCATGTTGCGAGCCACAATTCAGGCTGTGTTGGACCAGATGATGCCCTGGATGTTTTATCTTCAAGTTACAATAAACAAAAACAAATTCTTTTTTTTTCTTTATTCATTTTTCACTACTCCCCCACGTAAACTTATGCATAGCCCTACGCAAAGATGGAGAGATTTTTTTTTTTTCACCATATGATGTCCTGGATGTTTATCTTCAAGTTTATAATAAACAAAAACTAGAAAAAACTTTTTTCCTTTATTTTTTGCACACCACAGGGAGGGATAAAAAAAAATAAAGGCAATTGCACAATCCACGGGTTAAATATATTTAAAACAATAAACTACAAAAAAATGGACAAAAATTACAATGGACAAAAATTACAACAGGATTTTTTAAGGTACGGGTCAAATGATTCAGTCAAGTTCCAATAATTTTGGCTGCTCAAAGGGAAGACCTTGCCCTTCAAGAAGCTCAGAAAGAGAAAGTTTTTAAATACCAATTTGGCGAACGATGTCCTTCCTACGCATCTAAAAAGGAAGGAAAATATTAAAAATGTGGGCGTATTTTTTTCTCCTCCCCCAAACGACCTCCATTCCAAAGGAATGAATAAATGAATGAACAATGAGAAAAGCTAGCACCAAGCCTTGGGAGGCTATGTGGCACTAAGGTGGGAAAAGAAGGATGGATAATTAAATTAGATGCAAAATACACAGAGCAGGAAGAAAAGTAATAATATCAGAAAACAAAGGAGAGAATTACCAAGGAAATCGGTAAGCAACGGGGGGCGGGGTGATAAAGAGAGGGAGGAAAAAGCAGAGCGACGGATGTGGAGTAGGAACAGGCAGTCGAGAAAACGATGTCAGATAGTCAGGGGGCAGTTACAGCATGAACAAAGTGGTAGGGGGTCACCAGTCACCACTCATCAAGTGACCATGAGTGAGGCGGGTGTGACCCAAGCGAAGACGGGCAAGGACAAGTCTCCCATTGACAATTGGGATTAGTGGAAATAGACCAAGGAAGAACAGAAGGTTTAACGAGATGAAGCTTGTTGGTGACGTGGGAGTCCAAGAAAGATTGCTATAGAAGAGGCGAGTAAGAATAGGAAAACAATCAAGAGCAGGAATGGGTCGAGTAGAAGACGTGAGAGACCAAGCAGCACAACAAGCCACCGAGACTGCATGTTCATTATCGGCAATGCCAACATGACCATGGACCCACCAAAAATGAATCGGCTTCTTGCACACAGAAAAACAGAAGAGCCACTCCTGAATCTGGGTGAGAAGGGGATGAGAAGAAGTAGAGGCCCATAGAGAAGACGCCACACTGTGAGAGTTGGAGAAGATAACAATGGAGGAGGACGAGGAACGAAACAGACTTCAGAGAGAAAACAATAACATAAAGCTCCACTGTGAGAACACCTGCAACAGAAGGAAGGGAACTGGAAAAAGAAGACTTAGGGTAGACAACAGCAAAACCAACACTATGAAGGGATTTGGAACCATCGGTAAAGAGAGGAGTTGCAGAAGAATGAGACGACATGTGTTCAAGATAAAGGGAGCAGAGTGTGAATGGAGAATGACAGCGAGAACAAGGGAGAAAAGAACAGACCACTGGAGGAGGTAAAAGCCAAGGGGGGGAAAGAAACAGGATGAAAGGAAAGAATGGGTGGAAAGATGAAACTAATAGATGAAGAAGAGCAGGGAAACAGAGGGAGAAAGGAAGAAGGGCATGAAAGGCTGACTGAAAAGAATGACAGAGAGGGAGCAGGGTGGATCAATTTGTTGGAAGGAAACTGATGCAGACATGTATAAGACTTTACTGTAAGGAGAGAACAACACGAGGAGAGGGGAGGTGGAATGCCCGATTCGAAGCAGAGGCATACGGCTGGGGTTGACCGAAAGGCACCTATGGCCAAAAGTAGACCAGAATGATGAAGAGAATGAAGTTTCAAAAGAGTATGGGCAGAGGCAAAAGAATAGACTTGACACATATAATTGAGTTTAGAAAGAATGAGGACAGAGTGGAGACCAAGAAGCATGGTATGATCAGTGCCTCACAAAAGATGAGACAGAGTTTGTAGTAAGCGAAGGTGATGAAGGGTGGAAGAACGAGGGGAAGAAACATGAGCATTCCAATTCAATTGAGAGTCAAAGACAAGACCAAGAAAAGTTCCTGAAGGCTGATAAGGGAGAGGGGTGTCATACAGGTAAAGAGGCGGCTGATGTATAGTACAGGAATGGGTAAATAACACAGTACAAGACTTGGAAGAAGAGAAGCAAAAAGCATGAGTGGTGGCCCAAATGGAGGCTGCTGTAATGGCGGATTGAATAAGGGATTGGAGACGGGGAAGATCTGAATCCAAAGCAATTATAGCAAAATCATTGACATACAGAGAGGCGGAAACAGTAGGGGGTAGAGAAAAGACAATACTATTAATTGGACGTGGATATGATAGGAAGCATTAGGAGGAACATACTGAAGTGGTCTGGCCATGTGGAGAGGATGGAAGGTGAGAGACTGACAAGGAGAGTGTATGTGAGTGTGGTGGACGGGGGGAGAGGGAGGGGGAGGGCGAGGATGAGATGGAGGGATGGAGTGGACAGGTATATGAGAAAGGATGTGTGAGTTGGCAGCAAGACAGTGAAATGGCGGGGGACAGGACGACGTGGAGGCAATTTGTTTGTGGCCACCCCGTACGGGATTAAGGCGTCTGGCAATAGGTAGATAGATAGAAAAAGAGTGGTACTGAGGACACAGCCTTGAGGGATGCCTTCCTGCTGGGGAAAAGCATGCGAAAGATGGGCACCAAGACAGACAAAGAAGGTGCAGTGAGAAAGGAAATTTTGAAGAAAAACACCAATGTTGCCATGAAGACCAAGGGAATGAAGACAACGCAAAATATGATAGGTCCACGTAGTATCGTAAGCCTTTTCCACGTCAAAAAATATAGCAATGACAGACCAGCGAAAAGAAAAAGCAGAACAGATAAAATACTCCAAACAAACGAGAGGATCTAAAGTTCTGCGAGCTTTTCAAAATCCGAACTGTAATGAGGAAAGAAGACAATGGGATTCAAGGTGCAACATAAATCGGCAACTGATCATACCTTCAAGCAATTCGCATAAACAACTAGTCAGAGCAATGGGACAGTAGTCTTGAGGAAGACAACCTGATTTACCAGGTTTAAGTAATGGTAGAATGACCACCACATGCCAAGCAAGAGGCAAGAAACCTTCAGTCCAAATCCTGTTGTAATGGGCCAAAAGAAAAGACAGGGCACTGGAAAGAAAGATGTTTTAACAAACTATAATGAATACCATCAAGACCTTCACTGGAATCTTTACACAACTGAAGAGCGGACAACAATTCACAGAGAGAGAAAGGAGCATTGATAGCTCCCTTGGCAATAAAGTAAAAGAAATCAGGACAGATTCTGAAAGAGATTTAATACGCTGCAAATCTTGAGAAAGGTGGGACCCTGTACTTACAAGACTAAAATAACTACCTAGAGCTTCAGCAACCAAGGACGCATTTGCCACAGAACGACCATCTAAAGAGATTCTACAGATACGCGACCACAGTGCTGCAACAGGAATGTCCTCCAAAATGCTAGAAACAAAGGACGTCTAGATGTGGAGTTTGGCTTGATGGACAGTGCAGTGGAAGGCTGCAGATGCACACTGAAATATTAAGAGACTACAGGTACAGCCTGGTGTAGAACATCGACGACTGAAGCTTTTCCAGGCAGCACATTTAATACAGAGGGCACACTTTCATTCAGGAGTCCACCACGGCACAGTTGTAGCTGCAGGATGTCTGGTATTTCTAGGGATGGCAGTAAGGGCAGCTCCTAAAACCAGGACCAAGAAGAAATAAAGCAACTAGTGGGGAGAAGAAAAGGAGGAAGGAGGTAAAGAGGGGACCGTAATAGAGGAAAATAAGCTCCAGTTAGCCGCATGGAAATGCCAAAGAGTAGTACGAGGAACCAGACAGAAAGTGGTAAGGGAAATCTTGATAGAAAAGTGGTCAACTGAAAAAAAGTAATCCAGAACCAACCATTGGAAGTCAAGGGAAATAGGAGAACAAAGAAACTGATCGATGCAGAAAAAGGAATGAGTATGTAGGTCAAAGTGAGTAGGAGAGCTAGAACTGCGCAGAAACAGAGCAAACAAAGAAAGAAATTGTTCAAAGAGGCAACCCCAAGGGGTGACAAGAGTCACCTAATAAGGTATGACAGCAAATGATGTCATCAAGGAGGAGAATCAGAGGAGGAAGGGAAAGAAAAATCAAAATGAACAGATGAAGAGAAACAGAGAGAGTAGACAGTGACCCAGCGGCGAAGAAAAATACAGGCGGACGCATGAGGAACAGAGGAAGGAACAGATAGGGTTTCAAAAGGAACAGTTGCAGATAAGAACAGCAGAAGGAGGAGGAAGAAAACCGAGAGAAGTAAAACCTGGAATAGGAACAGGGGAAGCACAGAGAAAAGTTTCTTGGAGAGCTAGAAGCAGAGGATCACAAACGGGAGATGAGGTACTGTAAGGAAAGGCGATGGGGTGCAAAACCACATATATTCCATTATAGAAGGGTCATGAGAAGAAACATGAATTAAGACTGGGATGAGGGCAGCGGACGCATATGACGGTCATGGCAAGGGGAGACCAGGAGGCATAGGGAGACTGAGGATCAAAAGAGGAGACAGAAGAAACAGAAGTCATAGAGGGGGGAGGACGGATAGAGTTCAGGGGAGGGGAAGGATCGGGAGGAGAAGGAAGAGGAGTATGGGGGAAGGGAAGAGGGAGGTGGATGGACATCCAAAGAAACAAGGAAGGACATGGAGGAGGTATGGTGAATGTAGGAGACAATACCTTGAATGGTCTCTGTATCCATGGCAGATGAAACAGGGCGGGGGGACACGATGAGATGACCCGAGGGTGCTGTCAGGTGGATGAGTGAGAGGATGAGGTACTGAGAAATGTGGAACGAGAGGGACGTTTGGAAGGTTGGACAGGAGAAGTTGGGGGGAAGAGGCCAGGGATGAGAGACGGGGAAGCGCGAACACACTGACGTTTGTTTACAGGATGAGAAGATGATGTAGGAGAGGACTGAGAAGATACAGAGGCACAAGGAGGTGGGAGAGGAGGCAAGGAACAAAGGAGGGAAGGGGAGGAATCAGGAAGAGAAGAGCAGAGAAAGAATTAGATACAGGGATGGAAACTGACACACTGGAGGAGCTGGAGACTGGCAACACCATGGGAGGAGGACAGGCTACACATGCATTGGTAATGGCTGAATAGTGACCGAGGCTGTGAACTCTGCAATAGGCCTCATGAAGGGAGAGGCCAGTTTTCCAGCGGATGCTAGACACTTCTGCCTCAGTGAGATAAATGGGACATTGCCAGTAGGTGACAGAATGGCTACCCAGACAGTTAGAGCAGCATCGGATGGTTCAAGTGCAGTCTAAGGAAGCGTGACCAGTCAGCGCACAGTTGGGGTAGACAGCAGCTGACCGGCAGTATTTTGAAGGGTGGCCAAAGCACCAACAAGATGTGCATTGGCGAGGAGATGGAATAAATTCACAGATCTGGAGAACAGTGCCCCCAATATATGACCATAGGGGGCAGATTGTAAGAAATGAAGACAATTTTGATGACGTTGGCTGGTTCCTGTCGGCGTCCACGAGGAGGAATGGTAGAGTATTGTACTGAGCGTATTGGATGGCGCTGCTCAGAAAGAACGAGCTTATGTCGCTAGAGCATCCTGGCTGAAGGACACTGACAATGGTAGACAGACAGTGCCAGTGGCGGAATTAAGCTGGATATCTGGGGGTACGGAGATAGGTTGTCCCGAACTGCTGACCAGGGATGCCACCTTCTCAGCTTGGGCACCACTGTAGATGACAAGGAGGCGGGAGCCATTTGGACAGGCCAAGAAGGTGACATCCCTGCCTACCTGTCAAAGTAGAGACGGGTAGAGTGAGAGGTTGTCATCTGTATCATGAATATCGAAAAATTTGTCCATGTCTGTGAACTGAATAAACAGGAGGTAAGGGATGGGGCAGGCACATAGGAAGAAGGACGAGGTCGGGAGAGGGAGACAGAGGACACAGAAGGAATAGAGACTGGAGGTGAAGAAGGAAGGTATGGATGAAGTAG
This sequence comes from Coenobita brevimanus, assembly GCF_032717465.1. NCBI lineage: Eukaryota > Metazoa > Arthropoda > Malacostraca > Decapoda > Coenobitidae > Coenobita > Coenobita brevimanus. The sequence goes on from NC_137063.1 coordinate 7,698,023, forward strand.
GGCGATAGACGAGGAACTGACTGAGGCAGACAAAACAGGAGCTAGAGAACTGGAAGACACAGGAGGCAAGGAGGATGGGTTGGTTAATGGAACCGAACATGTACAAGGAGGGAAGGAAGTCGAGGCCATGGACCAAAGGGAGTCCTGGGCCATCACCATAATCGAGCGAGAATTTAACATAATCTATATAACTCAAAAAAGGCAGACTTCACCACCCCATCCCCCACCCACCACAAAGCCCAACGAGGGGAGGCTGATGTTGGGTCAAAACTCATCCAACAGCCCCAGGGATAGCAGATGAGGTACTCAAGTACACTGCTTGATGTGGGATGGCAACCACGAACCAATATGGTGCCCACCAAACAGTGCCCGCTTGACTAGCCAAGGTTGACTAAGCCAATACAAGGGCAGCCGATTTGCCCAGCAGGGCCACAATGGACAGCCCATCTTACCTCAACCTCTCCACCAAAGAAGAGTGTTGCCCACCACAGGGAACTACACCCTGCCCTGTGGTGGACTCAACTCCCAGATAGAGGGGCGCAGGGAATACATGGGAAGCCACGCACAGCAAACACGTGGAGAGGAAACTGTTCTGCCCAAGATGACAAGAGGGGCGGGGAATAGTAACATCACCAGAGGGCCTCCACTATCTGGTGATAGGAGAAAAGGATGAAGCAGTAGAATAAGAAAAAGAGCCCCGCAAAATTAGTTGAGGCAGCGATAGGGACCCAAGGAGAGGTGAGAGGATAGAGCAGAGTAAGAGACCCCACCATAGCTCCCCCACACATCAGGACCCGACTGACATCTCCGAATTCCCCCACGACAACAGCGAGCAAGGAAACGGGGGGAGGGGAACATTCCAAAGGAGCTGTGCTGAGAAAAGCATATGGTATTTCACAGCCTAGGTCACTGGCCCTGACCATCTGTCAATGACTGTGAATTCCTAGTTAAACAATATATTTTTTAAATTCTATTTCAGATTGTACACAGTCATTACCTAGACATACACTTGGCCACTACTGCCATCTAAAATTCCACATTGAGCTATATCCATCAAAATTCATCACCAAGACACATCCACCACTCATAAAAACACCCCTACCTAAATGACTCCCACTGTGCTGCTGAAAAGTATACAGTATTCCACAAAGTACAGGTCATCGTCTCTCAATCATCCACCAAAATCTGTGGTCAAGCCTTCTTTGTTTCAATTAATTAATTAACTTCTCTTATTTCAGACTCTACACAGCCACTACCCTACCCACACAAGGCCACCTACAGCCATCCAAAAATCTCCAGCCAAACAGGAGGCCTTCAAAAGCCATCATTAGATATCCACCTCTTCAGAAAACAACCCTACCATGAGAAACACTAGTACACCAGAAGCCCAGACTGCAGTGTGGTCAGCATCCTTTTCTGTTTCACCATCAGACAACCAGCCCTCAGAAACTACCCTACTCAAAGAGACGTGTAATGAATACACCTATACATACTCTCTCTCTCTCTCTCTCAAACTTGGTCTAAAATTGCCTTTTGCTCTCTTATGACTGCTGAGTTGTATGAATACAGTACATGATCACTAAAATATGATGTACCTCATGAAGAAATGCTATGGAAAGAATGCAGGTCTGTAATGTTTTCTTTTTCTTCCACTGGGCAATATTGAAAAAAAAAATGCAAAACAAAAATTTGTGCCAAGTTAGATTTAAATGTGTATCACCAGACTCTAACAGAGCCCTCACTTTTCTCTGCTTCAGTGCCACCACAAAAGACAACTCACAAACTATCCACTATGCTGACAACGCAATGCATCCTCCCAAACCACAACATACTCACCATATGTACCAGACTATCACAACAGACAATCCTTCAACATATGTCTTTGGGGCTGCCAGCAGATTTCTGTGGTCAGATCCCACTGGATTTATGTCTACAGATGAACCTGGGGTTTGCAACCATCACCATCAGCTAATTTTCATCCCTATATTATCCAGGGCCCTGCAGGGATGGGGGGATGTTAATGGTGCCAAAACACCAAAGCCTGAGCCCAGAGGGGCTTACAAACCATGCCACAGCTTCTTTACTGACATGTAGCAAATATTCTTCTAAAATTGCATAATCTTGATCTAATGTAATAGTTTTAGCCTATCATGTACTGGACACACAAAGAATGAAATATATTGTTAGTATTAAGTAGTCTGCTTCAAGGGAAAGAATGGGGAGAGGGGGAGACTGTCAGTTCAGATGATGGGAGAGTCGGGAGGCCTGAAATTACTTTTAGCACTAGAACACCACTGGTCTCTCTCCCAGGCCCTGATTCCATCCATATCACCATACCATCATCCCTTTCTTATTTTCCTGGTAAAACCACTTGACGTAGGAACCCGGAACAAAGAATGAACAAGCATTAAATTCGGAGAACAATTAATACCGTGTCCAGTGAAGTGGGTTAAGCATCATTATCATTATCATCATCATCCATACTTAATTCTTTTTTCCATATCATCAACATAACTTTCTTTTTTCTCAAGCAACTATCATCACCACACTTATTATTTTTATTATTATTATTTTTTTAATGAATGGAATGTACACTGTAAGTCTCATAAAACAAATAAAGAGGAAACCCTTGAGGGAGAAACTAGCCAGCTGCACAATCCCAATGAAAAATGGTTTAGAACCACTCATTCACTCCACCATTCAAATCCCAGAATCTTCAGCACGGCACACACACACACACACACACCATCGGGGCATCAAACATCCTTGCTCACTCCAACACAGATATTAAACCACTGTACGTTGGGTCTGGGTTAGTACTTGGATGTAAGTGACCGCCTGGGAAACACCCAGATGCTGTTGGCATCCCTACGTGTCAAGTGGGGTTGGTGGAGGATTAGTGCCTCTCTCCTGTAAAACAATTAACTCTTCTAGCCCTTGGCCACTCCCGATTGGGATACATGGCGTCAGGCAATGAATGAATGAATGAAAAAAATTTTTTTGATACTTTCTCTCTCTCTCTCTCTCTCTCTCTCATACCTTGAATACCACAAGTTTTCCAAGTAATTTGCTCTTAACTCAATAACTCCTCTAGTGACCGTAACTGGAATTCAGCTGTCACTGTTTAGTTTCTCAGCTTCACTTTCAGCTTTTTCATTTTGTGCTTGTACATCTTCAATTCAGCTGTCACTGTTTAGTTTCTCTTTTTCAGCTTTTCTATTTTTCTGCTTGTAAAATCTTTACACACAATCATAAACATTACCAAAATCTAATCAGCAAAACACCATTATTATAAATACCTAAAAGTGATCCCATAAACAAGGAGAAAGTATCAAAATGACAAGCCCTACCAATAGTACAAATAGGAAATAACCCTCAGAATTCTGAACCTCACAAGCATAAAAATCAACATAACCATCAACTAAATATAATGGTCCATAAACAAAACATAAAAAATGTCATCAAGAGCATACACAATGATTCTAGCCCTTGGAATCCTGACTTCACTTTTCCAAGCATAATGATCATCATCATGTCACCATCAACTAAAAGGGTCCATAAACCATAAAGTGGGAATGTCTCCAAAAGTAAGAGAAATATAAACAGCATACTTCAGTGAACAGCCCTTGGAATTCTAATCTACTTCACAAGAATAATGATATTTACTTTTAAAACGTCATAAACTATTGGCTGTTGTATAGAAAACTTAGCTGAGTATGTTCTGCTTAATATAATTATATTGCTTACTACACAAAATGCTCTGCACATAAACATATTAATGCCAGAGTTTCTGAGCTACCTTGAATCAACAGACCTTTGCAAGGGACATGACTAGCATATTAGTTTCTTTTCACAAGCTTAAAAAATAAATGGTAAATTTTAAACTATAAAAAAAGAAACTTCTACAAATTTTACTACTTTCAGTGATTTAAAGTTTACAAAAGTTTTTAGAAAATACTATACAGTTGGGCAAGTGGAATGCGCGAGAAAAATATTGGAGTATATGAGGAGACATCATGGCAGGATTCCCTGTAGTAAGCCCACTTATCTTTATGAATGAATCACTCAGAACCTAGAGCCTGTGCCAGGTGGAACATGATTGGCTGAACTTTTGAGTGGTGGTGATTAGCAAAATGTTTCTCATTATATTATACGTAAATGAAGGTTAATAACTAATAAGCGGTAGAAAACAATTTACAGAGAACTAGCACGGGTACCCGGGGTTGCACTGGACCAAAAAGGCGATCACTCTAATCCTATTTGTTGTAGTTCTAAATCTTTCTTTCTACTCCCAAAAAGACCATGGTACCTCTTATGCTTCTGCAAAGTTATAAGAGGTCCAGGAACTATTTCACCTGTAAACGCAGACTAATGTACAGTATTTGTGCGTAATTGCTTACTATTACCGGTGACCTCAAATGACCTCCAGGAGGTCCAACCTCACATAGCCTATGTCCAAACTGGAGGTCATGTGAGTCTCTGTGCCACCAAAAATTGGGCTGCTAGGTCCAGTCATACGAGCGTGTATTATCCGTGACTGACCTCAAATGACCTCTGACCAGTGACCTCAAATAACCTCAGAGGTCCAAACCTCACACAGCCTTTATGTGGAAACTGGATTGTCATGCGAATCTCC
>NC_137063.1:7702758-7822943 GCF_032717465.1 Coenobita brevimanus
TAGGGTTGGTTAAAGGGTAGTGGTGGTGGTAGGGTGGGTAGAAGGGTAGTGGTGGTGGTAGGGTTGGTTAAAGGGTAGTGGTGGTGGTAGGGTTGGTTAAAGGGTAGTGGTGGTGGTATGGTAGCTTGCACGGTAGTGGTGGTGGTATGGTGGCTTGCACGGTAGTGGTGGTGGTATGGTGGCTTTCACGGTAGTGGTGGTGGTAGAGTGGCTTGCACAGTAGTGGTGGTGGTAGAGTGGCTTGCACGGTAGTGGTGGTGGTTGAGTGGCTTGCACGGTAGTGGTGGTGGTAGAGTGGCTTGCACGGTAGTGGTGGTGGTTGAGTGGCTTGCACGGTAGTGGTGGTGGTAGAGTGGGTTGCAGGATAGTGGTGGTGGTAGGGTGGGTTGCAGGGTAGGGGTGGTGGTAGGGTGGGTTGCAGGGTAGGGGTGGTGGTAGGGTGGGTTGCAGGATAGTGGTGGTTGTAGGGTGCGTTGAAGGTAGTGATGGTGGTAGGGTGGGTTCCAGGGTAGTGGTGGTGGTAATGTGGGTTGCAGGGTAGTGGTGGTGGTAATGTGGGTTGCAGGATAGTTGTGGTGGTAGGGTGGGTTGCAGGATAGTGGTGGTGGTAGGGTGGGTTGCAAGATAGTGGTGGTGGTAGGGTGGGTAGCAGGGTAGTGATGGTGGTAGGGTAGGTAGCAGGGTAGTGATGGTGGTAGGGTAGGTAGCAGGGTAGTGATGGTGGTAGGGTAGGTAGCAGGGTAGTGGTGGCGGTAGGGTGGGTAGCAGGGTAGTGATTGTGGTAGGGTGGTTAGCACGGTAGTGGTGGTGGTAGGGTGGGTTGCAGGGAAGTTGGGGTGGTAGGGTGGGTTAAAGGGTAGTGGTGGTGGTACGGTGGGTTCCAGGGTAGTGGTGGTGGTAGGGTTGGTTAAAGGGTAGTGGTGGTGGTAGGGTGGGTTGCAGGGTAGTGGTGGTGGTAGGGTGGGTTGCAGGGTAGTGGTGGTGGTAGGGTGGGTTGCAGGATAGTGGTGGTGGTAGTGGCAGCATTGGGTAACAGGGTAGTGGTGGTGGTGGGGTGGGGTGCTGGGTAGTGTTGGTGGTAGGGTTGGTTGCAGGGTAGTGGTGGTGGTAGGGTGGGTAGCAGGGTAGTGATTGTAGTATAGTGGTTGTAGGGAGTGTTGCAGGGTAGTTGGGGTTGTAAGGTAGGTAGCAGAGTAGTGGTGGTGGTAGGGTGGGTAGCAGGGTAGTGGTGGTGGTAGGGTGGGTTAAAGGATAGTGGTGGTGGTAGGGTGGGTTGCAGGATAGTGGTGGTGGTAGGGTGGGTTGCAGGATAGTGGTGGTGGTAGGGTGGGTTGCAGGATAGTGGTGGTGGTAGGGTGGGTTGCAGGATAGTGGTGGTGGTAGGGTGGGTTGCAGGGTAGTGGTGGTGGTAGGGTGGGTTGCAGGGTAGTGGTGGTGGTAGGGTGGGTTGCAGGGTAGTGGTGGTGGTAATGTGGGTTGCAGGATAGTTGTGGTGGTAGGGTGGGTTGCAGGATAGTGGTGGTGGTAGGGTAGGTAGTAGGGTAGTGGTGGTCGAGTGGGTTGCAGGGTAGTGGTGGTGGTAGGGTGGGTTGCAGGATAGTGGTGGTGGTAGGGTGGGTTGCAGGATAGTGGTGGTGGTAGGGTGGGTTGCAGGATAGTGGTGGTGGTAGGGTGGGTTGCAGGATAGTGGTGGTGGTAGGGTGGGTTGCAGGATAGTGGTGGTGGTAGGGTGGGTTGCAGGATAGTGGTGGTGGTAGGGTGGGTTGCAGGATAGTGGTGGTGGTAGGGTGGGTTGCAGGGTAGTGGTGGTGGTAGGGTGGGTTGCAGGATAGTGGTGATGGTAGGGTGGGTTGCAGGATAGTGGTGGTGGTAGGGTAGGTATCAGGGTGGTCGTGGTGGTAGGGTGGGTTGCAGGGTAGTGGTGGTGGTAGGGTGGGTAGCAAAGTAGTGGTGGTGGTAGGGTGGGTAGCAGGGCAGTGATAGTGGCAGGGTAGGTAGCAGGGTAGTGGTGGTGGTAGGGTGGGTAGCAGGGTAGTGGTGGTGGTAGGGTGGGTAGCAGGGTAGTGATTGTGGTATGGTGGTAAGCATGGTAGTGGTGGTGGTAGTGTGGGTTGCAGGGAAGCTGGGGTGGTAGGGTAGATAGCAGAGTAGAGGTGGTGGTAGGGTGGGTAGCAGGGTAGTGGTGGTGGTAGGGTTGGTTAAAGGGTAGTGGTGGTGGTACGGTGCGTTGCACGGTAATGGTGGTGGTAGAGTGGGTTGCAGGATAGTGGTGGTGGTAGGGTGGGTTGCAGGATAGTGGTGGTGGTAGGGTGGGTAACAGGGTAGTGGTGGTTGTAGGGTGGGTTGCAGAATAGTGGTGGTGGTAGGGTGGGTTGCAGGATAGTGGTGGTGGTAGGGTGGGTTGCAGGGTAGTGGTGGTTGTAGGGTGCGTTGCAAATGTAGTGGTGGTGGTGGTACGGTGTGTTGCAGGGTAGTGGTGGTGGTAGCATGGGTTGCAGGATAGTTGTGGTGGTAGGGTAGGTAGCAGGGTAGTGGTGGTGGTAGGGTGGGTAGCAGGGTAGTGATTGTGGTATGGTGGTTGTAGGGTGGGTTGGAAGGTAGTTGGGGTGGTAAGGTAGGTAGCAGAGTTGTGGTGGTGGTAGGGTGGGTAGCAGGGTAGTGGTGGTGGTAGGGTTGGTTAAAGGGTAGTGGTGGTGGTATGGTGGGTTGCACGGTAGTGGTGGTGGTAGGGTGGGTTCCACGGTAGTGGTGGTGGTAGAGTGGGTTGCAGGATAGTGGTGGTGGTAGGGTGGGTAACAGGGTAGTGGTGGTCGTAGGGTGGGTTGCAGGATAGTGCTGGTGGTAGGGTGGGTTGCAGGATAGGGGTGGTGGTAGGGTGGGTCGCAGGGTAGTGGTGGTTGTAGGGTGTGTTGCAAGGTAGTGATGGTGGTAGGGTGGGTTCCAGGGTAGTGGTGGTGGTAATGTGGGTTGCAGGATAGTTGTGGTGGTAGGGTGGGTTGCAGGATAGTGGTGGTGGTAGGGTGGGTTGCAGGATAGTGGTGGTGGTAGGGTGGGTTGCAGGATAGTGGTGGTGGTAGTTGCAGGATAGTTGTGGTGGTAGGGTAGGTAGTAGGGAAGTGGTGGTCGAGTGGGTTGCAGGGTAGTGGTGGCGGTAAGGTTGGTAGTAGCATAGTGGTGGTGGTAGGGTGGGTTGCAGGATAGTGGTGGTGGTAGGGTGGGTTGCAGGATAGTGGTGGTGGTAGGGTGGGTTGCAGGATAGTAGAGGTGGTAGGGTAGGTATCAGGGTGGTCGTGGTGGTAGGGTGGGTAGCAAAGTAGTGGTGGTGGTAGGGTGGTGATTGTGGTAGGGTGGGTTGCAGGGTAGTGGTGGTGGTAGGGTGGGTTGCAGGGTAGTTGTGGTGGTAGGGTTGGTTGCAGGGTAGTGGTGGTGGTAGGGTGGGTAGCAAAGTAGTGGTGGTGGTAGGGTGGTGATTGTGGTAGGGTGGTTAGAAACGGTAGTGGTAGTGGCAGGGTGGGTTGCAGGGAAGTTGGTGTGGTAGGGTAGGTAGCAGAGTAGTGGTGGTGGTAGGGTTGGTGGTAGGGTGGGTTGCAGGATAGTGGTGGTGGTAGGGTGGGTTGCAGGATAGTTTTGGTGGTAGGGTGGGTTGCAGGGTAGTGGTGGTTGTAGGGTGCGTTGCAGGATAGTTGTGGTGGTAGGGTGGGTTGCAGGGTAGTGGTGGTTGTAGGGTGCGTTGCAGGATAGTTGTGGTGGTAGGGTGGGTTGCAGGGTAGTGGTGGTGGTAGGGTGGGTAGCAGAGTAGTGGTGGTGGTGCAAGGTAGTTGTGGTGGTAGGGTGGGTTGCAGGGTAGTGGTGGTGGTAGGGTAGGTTGCAGGGTAGTGGTTGTGGTAGGGTGGGTAGCAGAGTAGTGGTGGTGGTAGGGTGGGTAGCAGAGTAGTGATGGTGGTAGGGTGGGTTGCAGGGTAGTTGTGGTGGTAGGGTAGGCTGCAGGGTGGTGGTTGTGGTAGGGTAGGTTGCAGGGTGGTGGTTGTGGTAGGGTGGGTAGCAGAGTAGTGGTGGTGGTTGGGTGGGTGGCAGGGTAGTGGTGGTGGTAGGGTGGGTAGAACGGTAGTGGTGGTGGTAGGGAGGGTTGCAGGGTAGTTGTGGTGGTAGGGTATGTAGCAGGGTAGTGGTGGTGGTAGGGTAGGTAGCAGGGCAGTGGTGGTGGGTTGGTTACAGGGTAGTGGTTGTGGTAGGGTGGGTTGCATGGTAGTGGTGGTGGTAGGGTGGGTTGCCCCGTAGTGGTGGTAGTAGAGTGGGTTGCAGGGTAGTGGTGGTGGTAGGGTGGGTAGCACAGTAGTGGTGGTGGTAGGGTGGGTAGCACAGTAGTGGTGGTGGTAGGGTGGGTAGCACAGTAGTGGTGGTGGTAGGGTGGGTTGCAGGGTAGTGGTGGTGGTAGGGTGGGTTGCAGGGTAGTGGTGGTGGCAGGGTGGGTTGCAGAGTAGTGGTGGTGGTAGGTTATGTAGCAGGGTAGTGGTGGTGGTAGGGTTATGTAGCAGGGTAGTGGTGGTGGTAGGGAAGGTAGCAGGGTAGTGGTAGTGGTAGGGTGGTTTGCAGGGTAGTGGTGGTGGTAGGGTGGGTTGCAGGGTAGTGGTGGTGGTAGGGTGGGTAGCAGGGTAGTGGTGGTGGTAGGGTGGGTAGCAGGGTAGTGGTGGTGGTAGGGTGGGTAGCAGGGTAGTGGTGATGGTGGTAGGATGGGTTGAAGGGTGGTGGTGGTGGTGGTAGGATGAGTTGCAGGGTGGTGGTGGTGGTGGTGGTGGTGGTAGGGTGAGTTGCAGGGTGGTGGTGGTAGGCTGAATTGCAGAGTGGTGGTGGTGGTGGTGGTGGTGGTAGTGGTGCTGGTAGGGTGGGTTGCAGGGCAATGGTGGTGGTGGTGGTGGTAGGGTGGATTGCAAGGTGATGGTGGGTGTGGCAGGGTGGTTGTGTTGGAGTGGGTTTGCAGGATGGTGGTGGTGGTGGCAGTGGTTGAGTGGGTTGCAGGGTGGTGGTGGCGGTAATGGTGGTGATGGGAGAGTGTGTTGCAGGGTGGCCATGGTGGTGGTGGTAGGGTGGGTTGCAGGGTAGTGGTAGGATGAGTTGCAGGGTGGTGGTAGGATGAGTTGCAGGGAGGTGGTGGCATGGTAAGTTGCAGAGTGGTCATGGTGGTGGTGGTGGTAGGATAAGTTGCAAGATGGTGGTGGTAGGGTAGATTGCAGGGTGGTGGTAAGGTAAGTTGCAGTGTGAAGGTGGTAGGATGGGTTGCAAGGTGATGGTGGTGGTGGTAGGATGGATTGCAGGGTGGTGATGGTTGTGGTTGGGTGGGTTGCAGGGTAGCGGTGGTGGTGGTTGTGTTCATGGTGGTACGGTGGGTTGCAGGGCAATTGTGATGGTGGTGGTAGTAGTGTAGGTTGCAGGGCAATGGTTGTCGTCGTAGGGTGGGTTGCAGGGTGGTGGTGGTAGAGTGGGTTTGCAGGACGGTGGTGGTGGTGGTGTGGTGATGAGGGTAGGGTGGGTTGCAGGGTGGTGGTGGTGGTAAGGTGGTTTGCAGGGTGATGGTGGTGGTGGTAGGGTGGGCTGCAGGGTAATATTGGTGGTAGGGTGGATCCAGAATAATGGTGGTAGGCTGGGTTCCAGGATGATGATAGTGGTGGTAGGCTGGGTTCCAGGATGATGATAGTGGTGGTTGCATGGTGGGCTGCAGGGTGATGGTGGTAGTGGTGATGGTGCTAGGGTGGGTTGAGGGGTGGTGGTGGTGGTGGTGGGTTGTACAGTGATGGCTGTGGGATGGGTTGAGGAACTTGAGGGGTGGTGGTGGCTGGGTGGGTTGTTCAGTGATGGTGGTGGTAGGGTGGGTTGCAGGGTGGTGGTGGTAGGGGGGTTGCAGGGTGGTAGTGGTAGGGGGGTTGCAGGGTGGTGGTGGTAGTGTGGGTTGCAGGGTGGTGGTGGTAGTGTGGGTTGCAGGGTGGTGGTGGTAAGGGTTGTGGTGGTAAGGGTTGTGGTGGTAAGAGTTGTGGTGGTAGGATGGGTTGCAGGGTGGTGGTGGTGATGGTAGGGTTGCAGGTTGGTGGTGGTGGTGATAGGGTGGGCTGCAGAGTGGTGGTGTTGGTAGGGTGGGTTGCAGGTGATGGTGGTGGTAGGGTGGGTTGCAGGGGGCTAGTGGTTGGGTGGTTGTAGAGTGGTGGTGGTTGGGTGGGTTGCTGGGTGGTGGGGGTTGGGTGGGTTGCAGGGTGGTGGGGGTTGGGTGGGTTGCAGGGAGGTAGTGGTGGTGGTGTTGGTACGGTAGGTTGCAGGGTGGGTAGGTGGTGGTGGTGGTAGTGTGGTGATGAGGGTAGGGTGGGTTGCAGGGTGGTGGTGGTGGTACGGTGGTTTGCAAGGTGATGGTGGTGGTGGTAGGGTGGGCTGCAGGGTAACAGTGGTGGTGGGGTGGATCCAGAATAGTGGTGGTAGTGGTGGTTGCATGGTGGGCTACAGGGTGATAGTGGCAGTGGTGATGGTGCTAGGGTGGGTTGAGGGGGGGGGGGTGTTGGTGGTGGGTTGTACAGTGATGGCTGTGGGATGGGTTGAGGAACTTGAGGGATGGTGGTGGTGGTGGGGGTGGTGGTTGGGTTGGTTGTTCAGTGATGGTGGTGGGATGGTGGGTTGCAGGATGGTGTTGGTGTGGTGGGTTGCAGGGTGGTGGTGGTAGGGTGGGCTGTAAGGTGGTGGTGGTAGGGTGGGCTGCAAGGTGATGCTGGTAGGGTGGGTTGCAGGGTGGGCTGCAAGGTGGTGGTGGTAGGGTGGGTTGCAGGGTGGTGGTGGCAATGGTAAGGTGGGCTGCAGGGTGGTGGTGGTGGAGGTAAGGTGGGCTGCAGGGTGGTGGTGGTGGAGGTAAGGTGGGCTGCAGGGTGGTGGTGGTGGTGGAGGTAAGGTGGGCTGCAGGGTGGTGGTGTTGGTAGGGTGGGTTGTAGGTGATGGTGGTGGTGGTGGTGGTAGGGTGGGTTGCAGTGTGGTGGTGGTGGTTGGGTGAGTTGCAGGGTGGTGGTGGTTGGGTGGGTTGCAGGGTGGTGGTGGTTGCGTGGGTTGCAGGGTGGTGAGGGTTTGGTGAGTTGCAGGGTGGTAGTGGTGGTTGGGTGGGTTGCAGGGAGGTAGTGGTGGCTGGGTGGGTTGCAGGGAGGTAGTGGTGGTTGGGTGGGTTGCAGGGAGGTAGTGGTGGTGGTGTTGGTAGGGTAGGTTGCAGGGTGGGTGGTGATGGTGGTGGTAGGGTGGGTCGCACGGTGGTGGTGATGGTGGTTGTGGTGGCGGTTGATGGTGGTGGATGGGTGGTATGGTGATGAGGAGGTGAGAGTAGATGGAAGGAGGGAGCCTAATACAATACGCTACATAACTACCGGTATAAACATACGAAATACCAAGACACACAGCAAATAATACTGAAACCTTTTTTCCATTTGTAGTACTATATAATGCCCACAAGAGATATTATTAGTTTAAATTTCACCTCCAGAAATTGCTTGTTAGAGTTGACAATAAAAATAAATAATAATAATAATAATAATAATAATAATAATAATAACAACAATAATAATAACTATTTTTAATCATTGTTCATATTGTGGAGGAGCTAAAACAAGTATCTGCATACTACATGCGATGGAATAGGAGACCATGGACATAACATATCTGGATACAATAACCACTTGGGTTGATGCCCTATGTTGATTTCTGGTGATAATTTTGGGGGGATCAAGTTTGTAATACTGTAAACAGCTTTATGATATTGATCACACTAATATATTTTACGATGACAATAAACTCGTCAAAGTGTGCCCTTCCATTTCAGCAGCGGCTTATATCTTCCAATAAATGGTACCCACTCTCTCTGAACTGTATATGTATACAAATTCTCCTTGTATTGATAAGCATCATCTGATATGGCATCCTAAATGAGTGCTATTTCTGTGAAATGAGATACTGCCACAATCTGACCCTACAGAGCTCACCTGCAGTGGGATGTTTCGTGAATCAGGTTCCTGAACAACAAACTTGGTCTTATGATCCAATTATTACATGGCATTCAGTGTCAAGGCAATTTGGATGCACTAAATTCAGGACCCATGTGTGCAACATTAAAATACCTGCCAAAAAATTAGCTGTGGTAACAACTGAATCCCTATGCTAAGAGACAGTAATCACATATAGCACTATTCTTAGATGGCAACACAACCTCTGCTGGGGGACTACACAGAGGTGGGAGAGATCATGCACAGCAACCCTCCCGAGATGCTGTTCGTTATCTAGAATTTTGGAAACAAAGACCCCCTCCTGCATAGATATTTGTTGTAGCAACTGTGTATAGTCACTGCCCAGCAACTACAACCATTTAAAACCTACACTACACAATGTGCTTCAAAATCATCTGTTCTCATCCTCCACCCAACACTAAATTTCACAAACCTATCAGCCGTGTTCTTAAAAATAATCCCTTCCCTAAACTTTAACTTCCCATCAAAGAAGTTTTGATTTCCATCAGTATCCAGATTCCCTTGGAAGGGAAGGAAAATGTGCTGGTTGGTAGCCCTGTTAAGCTATAATGACCCATCCTGCTGATATTTGGTATGGTGGAGCGTTAGATTTATAAACTCATACATCAAAACATGCATATCCTGTGCTGGAATATGAAAGCACAACACATTTAAGATATGGGAGGTCGCCACCACATCCATACTGTTGGTTTGTATTCAGTCATAAATGCCATTCTGGCCAACAATGCAATGGTGTTCACTCCTCAAGACAATATTTTGATAAATTACATTCAAGGAATATTATTACCCTTAATGCTGTTATACACAGGTGTAAGAATCAATTGTTAACTTCCATCTCATGCACTCGCATAGGTGGCGCCCACTTATTTTTTCCAGCTGGAAGACATGAGCCGAACCACTCATGTGACCTTTATGGCAGATTTTCCTTTTCCAGGCAAATTAACATGCAAAATGTTTCTTGAAAAAAAATCCTCGTGTGACCTTGGCCATAATGTGTAAGATTTGTCAGTGTCAGATTATATAAGAATGATGAATATCGGAGGTAGTATGTCGTCTGCACTGTTTGTCTTGAACATCTCAGCCGACATGGGTAACACTTTTAAAGAGATACAAATAGCACTAAAAAAATCAGTATATCATTGGAAATTGTATTGATAAAACTGTACAGTACCTTTCATGGACATTTTAACCCATGGATTGTGAGCCACAGTTCAGGCTGGGTAGCGTCATGTTGCGAGCCACAATTCAGGCTGTGCTGGCCATGTATCACCGCTAACTTACCCACCCCTACGCAAACTTACGCATGGCGCTACGCAAACACAGAGAGATATTTTTGTTTTCACCAGATGATGCCCTGGATGTTTTATCTTCAAGTTACAATAAACAAAAACAAATTTTTTTTTTCTTTATTCATTTTTCACTACTCCCCCACGTAAACTTACGCATGGCCCTACGTAAAGATGGAGAGATTTTTTTTTTTTTTCACCATATGATGTCCTGGATGTTTATCTTCAAGTTTATAATAAACAAAAACTATAAAAAACTTTTTTCCTTTATTTTTTGCACACCACAGGGAGGGATAAAAAAAAATAAAGGCAATTGCACAATTCACGGGTTAAATATATTTAAAACAATAAACTACAAAAAAATGGACAAAAATTACAACAGGATTTTTTAAGGTACGGGTCAAATGATTCAGTCAAGTTCCAATAATTTTGGCTGCTCAAAGGGAAGACCTTGCCCTTCGAGCACCTCAGAAAGAGAGAGTTTTTAAATACCAATTCGGCGAACGATGTCCTTCCTACGCATCTAAAAAGGAAGGAAAATATTAAAAATACGGGCGTATTTTTTTCTCCTCCCCCAAACGACCTCCATTCCAAAGGAATGAATAAATGAATGAACAGTGAGAAAAGCTAGCACCAAGCCTTGGGAGGCTATGTGGCACTAAGGTGGGAAAAGAAGGATGGATAATTAAATTAGATGCAAAATACACAGAGCAGGAAGAAAAGTAATAATATCAGAAAACATAAGAGAGAATTACCAAGGAAATCGGTAAGCAACGGAGGGCGGGGTGATAAAGAGAGGGAGGAAAAAGCAGAGCGACGGATGTGGAGTAGGAACGGGCAGTCGAGAAAAAGATGTCAGATAGTCAGGGGGCAGTTACAGCATGAACAAAGTGGCAGGGGGTCACCAGTCACCACTCATCAAGTGACCATGAGTGAGGCGGGTGTGACCCATGTGAAGACGGGCAAGGACAAGTCTCCCATTGACAATTGGGATTAGAGGAAATAGACCAAGGAAGAACAGAAGGTTTAACGAGATGAAGCTTGTTGGTGACGTGGGAGTCCAAGAAAGATTGCTATAAGTTACGGAAGAGGCGAGTAAGAATAGGAAAACAATCAAGAGCAGGAATGGGTCGAGTAGAAGACGTGAGAGACCAAGCAGCACAACGAGCCACCGAGACTGCATGTTCATTATCGGCAATGCCAACATGACCATGGACCCACCAAAAATGAATCGGCTTCTTGCACACAGAAAAACGGAAGAGCCACTCCTGAATCTGGGTGAGAAGGGGATGAGAAGAAGTAAAGGCCCATAGAGAAGACGCCACACTGTGAGAGTTGGAGAAGATAACAATGGAGGAGGAAGAGGAACGAAACAGACTTCAGAGAGAAAACAATAACATAAAGCTTCACTGTGAGAACACCCGCAACAGAAGGAAGGGAACTGGAAAAAGAAGACTTAGGGTAGACAACAGCAAAACCAACACTATGAAGGGATTTGGAACCATCGGTAAAGAGAGGAGTTGCAGAAGAATGAGATGACATGTGTTCAAGATAAAGGGAGCAGAGTGTGAATGGAGAACGACAGCGAGAACAAGGGAGAAAAGAAGAACAGACCACTGGAGGAGGTAAAAGCCAAGGGGGGAAAGAAACAGGATGAAAGGAAAGAATGGGTGGAAAGATGAAACTAATAGATGAAGAAGAGCAGGGAAACAGAGGGAGAATGGAAGGAGGGCATGAAAGGCTGACTGAAAAGAATGACAGAGTGGGAGGAGGGCGGAGCAATTTGTTAGAAGGAAACTGATGCAGACATGTATAAGACTTTACTGTAAGGAGAGAACAACACGAGGAGAGGGGGGGGGCGAATGCCCGATTCGAAGCAGAGGCTTACGGCTGGGGTTGACCGAAAGGCACCTATGGCCAAACGTAGACCAGCATGATGAAGAGAATAAAGTTTCAAAAGAGTATGGGCAGAGGCAAAAGAATAGACTTAACACATATAATTGAGTTTAGAAAGAATGAGGACAGAGTGGAGACCAAGAAGCATGGTATGATCAGTGCCTCACAAAAGATGAGACAGAGTTTGTAGTAAGCGAAGGTGATGAAGGATGGAAGAACGAGGGGAAGAAACATGAGCATTCCAATTCAACTGAGAGTCAAAGACAAGACCAAGAAAAGTTCCTGAAGGCTGATAAGGGAGAGGGGTGTCATACAGGTAAAGAGGCGGCTGATGTATAGTACAGGAATGGGTAAATAACACTGCACAAGACTTGGAGGAAGAGAAGCAAAAACCATGAGTGGTGGCCCAAATGGAGGCTGCTGTAATGGCGGATTGAATAAGGGATTGGAGACGGGGAAGATCTGAATCCAAAGCAATTATAGCAAAATCATTGACATACAGAGAGGCGGAAACAGTAGGGGGTAGAGAAAAGACAATACTATTAATTGGACGTGGATATGATAGGAAGCATTAGGAGGAACATACTGAGGTGGTCTGGCCATGTGGAGAGGATGGAAGGTGAGAGACTGACAAGGAGAGTGTATGTGAGTGTGGTGGATGGGGGGAGAGGGAGGGGGAGGGCGAGGATGAGATGGAGGGATGGAGTGGACAGGTATATGAGAAAGGATGTGTGAGTTGGCAGCAAGACAGTGAAATGGCGGGGGACAGGACAACGTGGAGGCAATTTGTTTGTGGCCACCCCGTACGGGATTAAGGCGTCTGGCAATAGATAGATATATAGAAAAAGAGTGGTACTGAGGACACAGCCTTGAGGGATGCCTTCCTGCTGGGGAAAAGCATGCGAAAGATGGGCACCAAGACAGACAAAGAAGGTGCAGAGAGAAAGGAAATTTTGAAGAAAAACACCAATGTTGCCATGAAGACCAAGGGAATGAAGACAATGCAAAATATGATAGTATTGTAAGCCTTTTCCACATCAAAAAATATAGCAATGACAGACCAGCGAAAAGAAAAAGCAGAACAGATAAAATACTCCAAACAAACGAGAGGATCTAAAGTTCTGCGAGCTTTTCAAAATCCGAACTGTAATGAGGAAAGAAGACAATGGGATTCAAGGTGCAACATAAATCGGCAACTTATCATACCTTCAAGCAATTCACATAAACAACTAGTCAGAGCAATGGGACAGTAGTCTTGAGGAAGACAACCTGATTTACCAGGTTTAAGTAATGGTAGAATGACCACCACATGCCAAGCAAGAGGCAAGAAACCTTCAGTCCAAATCCTGTTGTAAAGGGCCAAAAGAAAAGACAGGGCACTGGAAAGAAAGATGTTTTAACAAACTATAATGAATACCATCAAGACCTTCACTGGAATCTTTACACAACTGAAGAGCGGACAACAATTCACAGAGAGAGAAAGGAGCATTGATAGCTCCCCTGGCAATAAAGTAAAAGAAATCAGGACAGATTCTGAAAGAGATTTAATACACAGCAAATCTTGAGAAAGGTGGGACCCTGTACTTACAAGACTAAAATAACTAAATAGAGCTTCAGCAACCAAGGACGCATTTGCCACAGAATGACCATCTAAAGAGATTCTACAGATACGCGACCACAATGCTGCAACAGGAATGTCCTCCAAAATGCCAGAAACAAAGGACGTCTAGATGTGGAGTTTGGCTTGATGGACAGTGCAGTGGAAGGCTGCAGATGCACACTGAAATATTAAGAGACTACAGGTACAGCCTGGTGTAGAACATCGACAACTGAAGCTTTTCCAGGCAGCACATTTAATACAGAGGGCACACTTTCATTCAGGAGTCCACCACGGCACAGTTGTAGCTGCAGGATGTCTGGTATTTCTAGGGATGGCAGTAAGGGAAGCTCCTAAAACCAGGACCAAGAAGAAATAAAGCAACTAGTGGGGAGAAGAAAAGGAGGAAGGAGGTAAAGAGGGGACCGTAATAGAGGAAAATAAGCTCCAGTTAGCCGCATGGAACTGCCAAAGGGTAGTACGAGGAACCAGACAGAAAGTGGTAAGGGAAATCTTGATGGAAAAGTGGTCAACTGAAAAAAGTCATCCAGAACCGACCATTGGAAGTCAAGGGAAATAGGAGAATAAAGAAACTGATCGATGCAGAAAAAGGAATGAGTATGTAGGTCAAAGTGAGTAGGAGAGCTAGAACTGAGCAGAAACAGAGCAAAGAAAGAAAGAAATTGTTCAAAGAGGCAACCCCAAGGGGTGACATGAGTCACCTAATAAGGTATGACAGCAAATGATGTCTTCATGAATGAGAATCAGAGGAGGAAGGGAAAGAAAAATCAAGAGGAACAGATGAAGAGAAAGAGAGAGAGCAGACAGTGACCCATCAGCGAAGAAAAATACAGGCGGACGCATGAGGAACAGAGGAAGGAACAGATAGGGTTTCAAAAGGAACAGTTGCAGATAAGAACAGCAGAAGGAGGAGGAAGAAAACCGAGAAAAGTAAAACCTGGAATAGGAACAGGGGAAGCACAGAGAAAAGTTTCTTGGAGTGCTAGAAGCAGAGGATCACAAACGGGAGATGAGGTACTGTAAGGAAGGGCGATGGGGTGCAAAACCACATATATTCCATTATAGAAGGGTCATGAGAAGAAACATGAATTAAGACTGGGATGAGGGTAGCGGACGCATATGACGGTCATGGCAAGGGGAGACCAGGAGGCATAGGGAGACTGAGGATCAAAAGAGGAGACAGAAGAAATAGAAGTCATAGAGGGGGGAGGACGGATAGAGTTCAGGGGAGGGGAAGGATCGGGAGGAGAAGGAAGAGGAGTATGGGGGAAGGGAAGAGGGAGATGGATGGACATCCACAGAAACAAGGAAGGACATGGAGGAGGTATGGTGAATGTAGGAGACAATACCTTGAATGGTCTCTGTATCCATGGGAGATGAAACAGGGCAGAGGGACACTGGTGAGATGACCCGAGGGTGCTGACAGGTGAATAAGAGAGAAGATGAGGTACTGAGAAATGTGGAACGAGAGGGACGTTTGGAAGGTTGGACAGGAGAAGTTGGGGGGAAGAGACCAGAGATGAGAGACGGGGAAGCGCGAACACACTGACGTTTGTTTACAGGATGAGAAGATGATGTAGGAGAGGACTGAGAAGATACAGAGGCACAAGGAGGTGGGAGAGGAGGCAAGGAACAAAGAAGGGAAGGGGAGGAATCAGGAAGAGAAGTAAGAGCAGAGAAAGAATTAGATACGGGATGGAAACTGACACACTGGAGGAGCTGGAGACTGGCGACACCATGGGAGGAGGACAGGCTACACATGCGTTGGTAATGGTTGAATGGTGACCGAGGCTGTGAACTCTGCAATGGGCCTCATGAATGGAGAGGCCAGTTTTCCAGCGGATGCTAGACACTTCTGCCTCAGTGAAATAAATGGGACATTGCCAGTAGGTGACACAATGGCTACCCAGACAGTTAGAGCAGCATCGGATGGTTCAAGTGTAGTCAAAGGAAGCGTGACCAGTCAGCGCACAGTTGGGGTGACAGCAGCTGACCAGCAGTATTTTGAAGGGTGGCCAAAGCACCAACAAGATGTGCATTGGCGAGGAGATGGAATAAATTCACAGATCTGGAGAACAGTGCCCCCAATATATGACCATAGGGGGCAGATTGCAAGAAATGAAGACAATTTTGATGACATTGGCTGGTTCCTGTCAGCGTCCACGAGGAGGAATGGTAGAGTATTGTACTGAGCGTATTGGATGGCGCTGCTCAGAAAGAACGAGCTTAATGTCGCTAGAGCATCCTGGCTGAAGGACACTGACATTGGTAGACAGACAGTGCCAGTGGCGGAATTAAGCTGGATATCTGGGGATACGGAGATAGGTTATCCCGAACTGCTGACCAGGGATGCCACCTTCTCAGCTTAGGCACCACTGTAGATGACAAGGAGGCGGGAGCCATTTGGACAGGCCAAGAAGGTGACATCCCTGCCTACCTGTCAAAGTAGAGACGGGTAGAATGAGAGGTTGTCATCTGTATCATGAATATCGAAAAATTTGTCCATGTCTGTGAACTGAATAAACAGGAGGTAAGGGATGGGGCAGGCACATAGGAAGAAGGACGAGGTCAGGAGAGGGAGACAGAGGACACAGAAGGAATAGAGACTGGAGGTGAAGAAGGAAGGTAAGGATGAAGTAGGACGATAGACGAGGAATTGACTGAGGCAGACAAAACAGGAGCTAGAGAACTGGAAGACACAGGAGGCAAGGAGGATGGGTTGGTTAATGGAACCGAACATGTACAAGGAGGGAAGGAAGTCGAGGCCATGGTCCAAAGGGAGTCCTGGGTCATCACCATAATCGAGCGAGAATTTAACATAATCTATATAACTCAAAAAAGGCAGACTTCACCACCCCATCCCCCACCCACCACAAAGCCCAACGAGGGGAGGCTGATGTTGGGTCAAAACTCATCCAACAGCCCCGGGGATAGCAGAAGAGGTACTCAAGTACACTGCTTGATGTGGGATGGCAGCCACGAACCAATGTGGTGCCCACCAAACAGTGCCCGCTTGACTCTAGCCAAGGTTGACTAAGCCAATACAAGGGCAGCCGATTTGCCCAGCAGGGCCACACTGGACAGCCCATATTACCTCAACCTCTCCACCAAAGAAGAGTGTTGCCCACCACAGGGAACTACACCCTGCCCTGTGGTGGACTCAACTCCCAGATAGAGGGGCACAGGGAATACATGGGACGCCACGCACAGCAAACACGTGGAGAGGAAACTGTTCTGCCCAAGATGACAAGAGGGGCGGGGACTAGTAACATCACCAGAGGGCTTCCACTATCTGGTGATAGGAGAAAAGGATGAAGCAATAGAATAAGAAAAAGAGCCCCGCAAAATTAGTTGAGGCAGCGATAGGGACCCAAGGAGAGGTGAGAGGATAGAGCAGAGTAAGAGACCCCACCATAGCTCCCCCACACATCAGGACCCGACTGACATCTCCGAAGCCCCCCATGACAACAGCGAGCAAGGAAATGGGGGGAGGGGAACATTCCAAAGGAGCTGTGCTGAGAAAAGCATATGGTATTTCACAGCCTAGGTCACTGGCCCTGACCATCTGTCAATGACTGTGGTCATCAACCAGTATTTTTTTAAATTCTATTTCAGATTGTACACAGTCATTACCTAGACATACATGGCCACTACTGCCATCTAAAATTCCACATTGAGCTATATCCATCAAAATTCATCACCAGACATCCACCACTCATAAAAACACCCCTACCTAAATGACTCCCAC
The DNA here is from genome assembly GCF_032717465.1 of Coenobita brevimanus. NCBI lineage: Eukaryota > Metazoa > Arthropoda > Malacostraca > Decapoda > Coenobitidae > Coenobita > Coenobita brevimanus. The sequence continues at coordinate 7,719,343 of NC_137063.1, forward strand.
TGTGCTGTGAAAAGTATACAGTATTCCACAGTACAGGTCATCGTCTCCAATCATCCACTAATATCTATGGTCAACCTTCTTTGTTTTAATTAATTAATTAACTTCTTATTTCAGACTCTACACAGCCACTACCTACCCACACAAGGCCACTACAGCCATCCAAAAATCTCCAGCCAAACAGGAGCCTTCAAAAGCCATCATTAGATATCCACCCTTCAGAAACAACCCTACCATGAGAAACACTAGTACACCAAGCCAGACTGCAGTGTGGTCAGCATCCTTTTCTGTTTCACCATCAGACAACCAGCCCTCAGAAACTACCCTACTCAAAGAGACGTGTAATGAATACACCTATACATACTCTCTCTCTCTCTCTCTCTCAAACTTGGTCTAAAAATGCCTTTTGCTCTCTTATGACTGCTGAGTTGTATGAATACAGTACATGATCACTAAAATATGATGTACCTCAATAAGAAATGCTATGGAATGAATGCAGGTCTGTAATGTTTTCTTTTTCTTCCACTGGGCAATGTTGAAAAAAAAAAATGCAAAACAAAAATTTGTGCCAAGTTAGATTTAAATGTGTATCACCAGACTCTAACAGAGCCCTCACTTTTCTCTGCTTCAGTACCACCACAAAAGACAACTCACAAACTATCCACTATGCTGACAACGCAATGCATCCTCCCAAACCACAACACACTCACCATATGTACCAGACTATCACAACAGACAATCCTTCAACATATATCTTTGGGGCTGCCAGGATTTCTGTGGTCAGTCCACTGGATTTATGTCTAGATGAACCTGGGGTTGCAACCATCACCATCAGCCAATTTTCATCTATATTATCCAGGGCCCTGGGGATGGGGGATGTTAATGGTGCCAAAACACCAAAGCCTGAGCCCAGAGGGGCTTACAAACCATGCCAAGCTTTACTGACATGTAGCAAATATTCTTCAAAATTGCATAATCTTGATCTAATGGGTTTAGCCTATCATGTACTGACACACAAAGAATGAAATATATTGTTAGTATTAAGTAGTCTGCTTCAAGGGAAAGAATGGGGAGAGGGGGAGACTGTCAGTTCAGATGATGGGAGAGTCGGAGGCCTGAAATTACTTTTAGCACTAGAACACCATGGTCTCTCTCCCAGGCCCTGATTCCATCCATATCACCATACCATCATCCCTTTCTTATTTCCTGGTAAAACCACTTGACGTAGGAACCCGGAACAAAGAATGAACAAGCATTAAATTCGGAGAACAATTAATACCGTGTCCAGTGAAGTGGGTTAAGCATCATTATCATTATCATCATCATCATACTTAATTCTTTTTCAATCATCAACATAACTTTCTTTTTTTTCAAGCAACTATCATCACCACCTTATTATTTTTATTATTATTATTTTTTTAATGAATGGAATGTACACTGTAAGTCTCATAAAACAAATAAAGAGGAAACCTTGAGGGAGAAACTAGCCAACTGCAATCCCAATGAAAAATGGTTTAGACACTCATTCACTCACCATTCAAATCCCAGAATCTTCAGCACGCACACACACACACACACCATCGGGGCATCAAACATCCTTGCTCACTCCAACACAGATATTAAACCACTGTACGTTGGGTCTGGTTAGTACTTGGATGGGTGACCGCCTGGGAACACCAGATGCTGTTGGCATCCCTACGTGTCAAGTGGGGTTGGTGGAGGATTAGTGCCTCTCCCTGTAAAACAATTAACTCTAAGCCCTTGGCCACCCCGATTGGGATACATGGCGTCAGGCAATGAATGAATGAATGAAAAAAATTTTTTGATACTTTTCTCTCTCTCTCTCTCTCTCTCTCATACCTTGAATACCACAAGTTTTCCAAGTAATTTGCTCTTAACTCACTAACTCCTCTAGTGACCGTAACTGGAATTCAGCTGTCACTGTTTAGTTTCTCAGCTTCACTTTCAGCTTTTCATTTTGTGCTTGTACATCTTCAATTCAGCTGTCACTGTTTAGTTTCTCTTTTCAGCTTTTCATTTTTCTGCTTGTAAATCTTTACACACAATCATAAACCACCAAAATCTAATCAGCAAAACACCATTATTATAAATACCTAAAAGGATCCATAAACAAGGAGAAAGTATCAAAATGAAAGCCCTACCAATAGTACAAATAGGAAATAACCCTCAGAATTCTGAACCCCACAAGCATAAAAATCAACATAACCATCAACTAAACATAATGGTCCATAAACAAAACATAAAATGTCATCAAGAGCATACACAATGACTAGCCCTTGGAATCCTGACTTCACTTTCCAAGCATAATGATCATCATCATCACCATCAACTAAAAGGGTCCATAAACAAAGGGAATGCACCAAAGTAAGAGAAATATAAACAGCATACTCAGTGAACAGCCCTTGGAATTCTAATCTACTTCACAAGAATAATGATATTTACTTTTAAAACGTATAAACTATTGGCTGTTGTATAGAAAATTTAGCTGATATGTTCTGCTTAATATAATTATTTTGCTTACTACACAAAATGCTCTGCATAACATATTAATACAGGTTTCTGAGCTACCTTGAATCAACAGACCTTTGCAAGGGACATGACTAGCATATTAGTTCTTTCACAAGCTTAAAAAATAAATGGTAAATTTTAAACTATAAAAAAAGAAACTTCTACAAATTTACTACTTTAAATGATTTAAAGTTTACAAAGTTTTAGAAAATACTGTACAGTTGGGCAAGTGGAAAACGCGAGAAAAATATTGGAGTATAAGGAGACATCTGGCAGTTCCCTGCAGTAAGCCCACTTATCTTTATGAATGAATCACTCAGAACCTAGAGCCTGTGCCAGGTGGAACATGATTGGCTGAACTTTTGAGTGGTGGTGAAGCAAATGTTCTCATTATATTATACGTAAATGAAGGTTAATAACTAATAAGCGGTAGAAAACAATTTACAGAGAACTAGCACGGGTACCCGGGGTTGCTGGACCAAAAAGGTGATCACTCTAATCCTATTTGTTGTAGTTAAATCTTTCTTTCTACTCCCAAAAGACCATGGTACCTCTTATGCTTCTGCAAAGGGATTATAAGAGGTCCAGGAACTATTTCACCTGTCGCAGACTAATGTACAGTATTTGTGCGCAATTGCTTACTATTACCGGTGACCTCAAATGACCTCAGAGGTCAACCTCACATAGCCTATGTCCAAACTGGAGGTCATGTGAGTCTCTATGCCAAAAATTGGGCTGCTAGGTCCAGTCATACGAGCGTGTATTACCCGTGACCTCAAATGACCTCTGACCAGTGACCTCAAATAACCTCAGAGGTCAACCTCACATAGCCTATGTCCAAACTGGATGTCATGCGAATCTCCATGCCAAAAATTGGGCTGCAAGGGTACCCAACATTGCCTGGGCCAAAAAGGTGAACACTCTGTGACCTCAAGTGACACAGATCTGAATTTTGATCCCCCTAAAACCATCCTTGGGTCACCCCGATTCAGAATATATATAGGCCTGGGGGTCTCTGGCCCTTGGTTTGGGTGCAACTGTAGGACATACAAACAAACATCCATCACGGTTCTTTTGTATATAAAGATACTATAGTATTCAACGAATGTACGTGGTGTATAACAGAGTATTGAGCGTTAGCCACACATCATTTACAATCACGTGGTGTCACTACCTGACCGCCTTCAAGATGTGATTGCCAATACTGGTCTCTGGACAAGATAATGAGTTGAATTAAAGAGGCAGATTTATTTTGATTTAATAATTTCAGGAAGAAATCAGTAGGATAGAAGTTCTGGAAGCAATGAAGAAAGTTAAATTGAGGAAAGCCCCAGGAATTGATGGAGTGTGTGGTGAAATGCTGAAGCATGGGGGAGAGATAGTAGTAGAATGAATGTGGAAGATGTGTAGATTGGCCTGGGTGGAAGGTAGAGTCCCAGAGGATTGGAAGTAAGATATAATTTTTCCCTTGTACAAAGGAAAAGGGGAAAAAGAAGTGTGTGGTAATCAAAGGGGCATTTGTCGTCTTAGTATAATAGGAAAAGTGTATGGCAGGGTACCCTTATTGACAGAGTTAGAGAAAGAACAGAGGAATTAGTTGGAGAAGAACAGGGAGGCTTTAGGAAGGGAAGAGGTTGTGTAGATCAGATATTCATTCTTAGATCTTTAGTGGAAAAGTTTCCAGAGAAGGGAAAGAAGTTGTATGCGGCTTTCATGGATTTGGAGAAAGCTTATGACAGGGTGGATAGACAAGGATTGTGGAAAATATTAAGAATATATGGAGTAGATGGGAAGTTGTTGAATGCTGTGAAAAGTATGTGTGATGGTGCTAAGGCTGCAGTGCGTGTGGATGGTGTACTATGTGAATTTTTCTCTTTGAAGGTTGGGTTGAAACAGGGATGTGTCATGTCTCCATGGTTGTTCAATCTGTACATGGATGGGGTAATAAAAGAGGTACAAGGTAGGGTAGTGGATGTTGGAGTGGCCCTGGTGAGAGAGGATAGTGTTTGGAAACTCCCTGTTCTGTTGTTTGCAGATGATACTGTGTTGTTGAGTGAAGACAAAGGGGATCTGCAAGGCTTGGTGGATGAGTTTGCGAGAGTGTTTAAGAAATGGAATCTAAAGGTGAATGTAGGGAAGAGTAAAGTGATGGTCTTTGAGAGAGGTGAAGTCAGTGAATGTACAGCGAGGTTGGATGGTGAGGAATTGGAAAATGTGAGTACGTTTAAGTACTTGGGTAGGGTGATGAGTAAGGATGGAGGTTTGGAGGGTGAAGTGCTTGAAAGGGTACAGCAGGGAAGAAAGGTTGCTGCTTCCTTGAAAGCAGTGATAAGAAACAGGGAAGTGAGCATGGAAGTGAAAAAGTTACTACATGACAGTACTGTATTGTGATACCAACTCTAACGTATGGAAGTGAGGCTTGGACATTGTTGGAAGGACACAAGTCAATAGTGAGAGCAGTGGAAATGAGTTATTTAAGAGGAGCCTGTGGAGTGACATGGAGAGACAGGCTGACGAATGAGGATATAAAGGAGCATTGTGGTGTGGATGTGGATGTGATAGGAAGCGTTATGAGGAACACACTGAGGTGGTTTGGCCATGTGGAGAGGATGGAGGGTGAAAGACTGACGAAGAGAGTGTATGTGAGTGAGGTGGAGGGGGGAAGAGGGAGGGGGAGGCCGAGGATGAGATGGAGGGATGGGGTGGAGAGGTATATGAGAGAGGGGGGTGTGAGTTGGGAGCAGGGCAATGAAATGGCGGGGGACAGGGTGACGTGGAGGCGATTTGTTTGTGGCCACCCCAAACGGGATTGAGGCGTCTGGCAATAGATAGATAGATACAATTTCATCCAATGATGTGTTGTTGTCAGCTATAACATTATATTCACTTGGACAGTTATCTGAATAAAACATGAATATCATTTATTTTTTGTATATAGATCACAAATTATTTTGAAGTGAACATTATTTTATAATCTTCTCTCTATCTAGCTACTGCCAGATGCCATAATCCTGTAAGGGATGGCCACAAACAAATCACCTCCATGTCACCCTGTCCCCTGCCATTTCACTGCCCTGCTCCTAGCTCACACACCCCTCTTTCATTTACTTCTCCACTCCATCCCTCCATCTCATCCTTGGCCTCCTCCTCCCTCTCTACCCCTCCACATCACTCACATATACTATCCTCATCAGTCTCTCACTCTCCATCCTCTCCATATGGCCAAACCACCTCAATATGTTTCTCCTAACGCTTCCTATCACATCCACATCCACACAAGACACCACAACAATCCCTCACTTCCTCGTTTGTCGGTCTGTCTCTCCATGTGACTCCACATGCTCCTCTCAAATAACTCATTTCCACTGCTCTCACTTTTGACTTCTGTCCCTCCAACGAGGTCCAAGCTTCACTTCCATACGATAGAGCAGGTATCACAATACTGTCATGCAGTAACTTTTTCACTTCCATGCTCACTTCCCTGATTCTTATCACTGCTTTCACGGAACCAGCAACCTTTCTTCCCTGTTGCACCATTTCAAGCACTTCACCCTCTTAACTTCCATCCTTACTCATCACACTACCCAAGTACTTAAACACACTCACATTTTCCATTTCCTCCTCATCCAACCTCACTGTACATTCACTGACTTCACTTCTCCAGAAGACATATCCCTTCATTCGCCATTAGATTCCGTTTCATACACACTATCCAAAACTCATCCGCCAAGCCTTGCAGCTCCTCTTCGTCTTCACTTACCAACACAGTATCATCTGCAAACAACAGTACAGGGAGTTTCCAAACATTGCCCTCTCTCATTAGGGTGGCTCCAACATCCACTGCCCTACCTTGTATCTCTTTTATAACCCCATCCATATACATATTGAACAACCATGGAGACATGACACATCCCTGTTTCAATCCAACCTTCAAACAGAAAAATTCACTCAGTTCACTATCCACACGCACTGCAGCCTTAGCACCCTCATACATACTCTTCACAGTATTCAACAACTTCCCATCTATTCCATATATTCTTAATACTTTCCACAATCCTTGTCTATCCACTCTGTCATATGTTTTCTCCAAATCCATGAAGGCCATATACAACTTCTTTCCCTTCTCTAGAAACTTTTCCATTAACGATCTAAGAATGAATATCTGATCTACACAACCTCTTCCCTTTCCAAAACCTGCCTGTTCGTCTCCAACTAATTCCTCTGTTATTTCCCTAACTCTGTCAATAACTATCCTACCATATACTTTTCCTATTACACTAAGACGACAAATGCCCCTACAATTACCACATAATTCTTTTTCCCCTTTTCCTTTGTATAGGGGAATAATTATACCTGACTTCAAATCCTCCGGGGCTCTACCTTCCTCCCAGGTCAATCTGCACATCTTCCAAGTCCACTTTACTACTATCTCTCCCCCATGCTTCAGCATTTCACCACACACTCCATCAATTCCTGGGGCTTTCCCCATTTTAACTTTCTTCATTGCTTCCACAACTTTCACCCTACTGATTTCTTCCTCTCTTCTCGCATCCCTCCGTCTCCCAGCCACTCCCCAGCCACTTATACTTGCATTACTTTCATTCTCTATGTTCAACAATTCGTTAAAGTGTTCTCTCCATCTACTCACTTTTTTTTCCTTCTCCACTAGTAATCTACCATTTTCATCTTTCACTCCCCAATAACTTCTTTGGCACCCTGTCTAACTCTATCTTTTTCCAGAACATTTTTTTACATTCTCTCCACTTTAGACTCAAATTCCTTCCAAATTCCTCATCCACTCTCTTCTTACTCTCTCTTACTAAACTTTTCATCTCTCTCTTCCTCTCTACATACAACTCTCTCTTCAGTCTCTCCACAAAACTCATGAAGTCCAATGTTGTCGATTGCTGCGGCTGCTTCCGTTTCAAAATAAAGTGATCCAGGGAAACCCACGGATTGTGCCTTTTCACTTTTTGTCACAGTACAGCGTGCAAGTAGCATAATTAGCAAGTTGTATGGACTGGTCACTGGTGCAACACGATCTGACTAGACTTGATTGATGGCGCAGGCAGGTGATGAGTGAGTGACACTCTGCTGATGCCCGGTAAACACTGCCACGATAATTTATTTTTCTTGCCATTTCTGCCACATTTAGGCCTACATGCCCACAGGTACTCCTAACTAGTTAATTACATAAACCTTTTAGTAGTGGAGTTTCCCGTTTAGAAGATAATGTGTCATGAGGTACACAAAAAAAGTGAAAATTTCGCAGAGCGGCACACATTTCTTCCTACCTTTCCTGCCTCCTCTCCTCACCCGTCCAGGTGCCAATGGCTCCCCGTGCGTAAATTCGAATATCTGTCTCGCACCTAAAGTAAAGTAAATCTTAAAAAGTATACGTGTATGCAAGACTTTTTACTCAGCATTGCATAGTTTTTCAGTTCTCCAATATGTGACATACCGAGTATTACACCCTGGATTAAACAAGTATTCGACATTTAAGATTCGCAATCTATTCTCGAACACTCACAGAAAGTTCGGGGGGGGGAGTCCCCCCCCCCTCTGGCTGCGCCACTGGGGGAAAGAGGCGATGGTTTGGACAGCACATTTTCTTGGAAAGATATGGGACATTGGGCCGTGAGGTCTCGCATGAAAGTGCAGGAGTTTGTTTGCTTCTACTACAATGAGCCGCCATGCTACAAATGCCACATGTTTCTATGCAGGTCATATTTCATGTTTCTCTGCACCTTCTATGCTATGATTTGAGTGTATATTGTAAACTCTACATCCATGAATGTGTCAAGCAGTGAATTATGCATTATTACTGTGAATCTGTGTTGCACATTGAAGATACGGATGTAAAAAAAAAAGAATGTTAACTCCCGTATGAAATTTGAGGGTACCCCTCAATTTAATATACAGATTCAGGATAATTCGGACAGTTGATGAGGGAGATGGTTCGTCAGTGTTAGAACTTTTCCTGCCTACAATATGTGTTAAAATAAGTCTTAAGTCAGTCAGTCTGAAAGTTTGAATAGATAAAATGAGAGATTACGTTTCTTTTGCAATCTAAAATAGAGGACTGAAAAGTGAGAAGTGAACTCAATATTCCAGAGAGAGAGAGAGAGATGTGGCCAATTATGCATCTGTTTAAGCAGAGTAAGAGATTAAGACTTATCTATAATTCTGATGAATTTAATTTCAGTTTAAGTAAAATATTTTTTTTTAACAATTATGAAGAGACTACTGTATTTTGGATGTTGGAGTCAGATTTATGCCTGAGAGAGAGAGAAATGGGGCCAATTAAGAATTATTTAAAACCAGAAAGTAGGTGGATAATGAAATTATCCATAATACTGGTGACACATATTTCAATTTTAACCCGCCATGCCCCGTCAACGTATGGGTACGTTGCAACATTTTGCATTTGCCAGTCCAGACGACGTACTGGTACGTCATGCAATTGCAAGGTCCCTAATTTGCACAATTTTCAATTTTCGCGCGTGATTTTTTGTACGTATACACGGGACACCTTCCTCTATTCCTCTACAAGATGGCAAGCAGGGACAATGCCTTACACCGCATAACCTCCCCCTCCCCTCCCCGCATGCCATTGTCTCGGCAATTCACCTGTTACCAGTGACCTGGCCAATAAAGACATTCAGGGCCAGAGTGATTCCCCAATCGATGACAATGTGGAGGACAAAGTTTACATAGCATTGGAGGAAGAAACAGTCAGAAATGATGATCAGGTAATGTGGCAAAAGAAGGTCAGGTATGGTGATGAGTTAGTGAGTGAAACAATGCTTATAACGCCTATATTACTGTTTGAAAACCAAGATACTCTCGTACTACATATAAATTTGTACCAAATAAATAAATCCCATGCATGAGTGGTGTGAAATAGTTACCCTCCCATAGAACTCGTTTTCTTTGGTGCCAGCCGTGAGGTCTCGCATGAAAGTGTAGGAGTTTGTTTGCTTCTAGTACAATGAGCCGCCATGCTACAAATGCCACATGTTTCTATGCAGGTCATATTTCATGTTTCTTTGCACCTTCTATGCTATGATTTGAGTGTATATTGTAAACTCTACATCCATGAATGTATCAAGCAGTGAATTATGCATTATTACTGTGAATCTGTGTTGCACATTGAAGATACGGATGTAAAAAAAAAAAAAAAGAATGTTAACTCCTGTATGAAATTTGAGGGTACCCCTCAGTTTAATATACAGATTCTGGATAATTCGGACAGTTGATGAGGGGGATGGTTTGTCAGTGTTAGAACTTTTCCTGCCTACAATATGTGTTAAAATAAGTCTTAAGTCAGTCAGTCTGAAAGTTTAAATAGATAAAATGAGAGATTACGTTTCTTTTGCAATCTAAAATAGAGGACTGAAAAGTGAGAACTCAAAATTCCAGAGAGAGAGAGAGAGATGTGGCCAATTATGCATCCGTTTAAGCAGAGTAAGAGATTAAGACTTATCTATAATTCTGATGAATTTAATTTCAGTTTAAGTAAAATATTTTTTTTTAACAATTATGAAGAGACCACTGTATTTTGGATGTTGGAGTCAGATTTATGCCTGAGAGAGAGAGAAATGGGGCCAATTAAGAATTATTTTAAAGCAGAAAGTAAGTGGATAATGAAATTAACCATAATACTGGTGACGCATATTTCAATTTTAACCCACCATGCCCCGTCAACGTATGGGTACGTTGCAACATTTTGCATTTGCCAGTCCCGACGACGTACTGGTACGTCGTGCAATTGCAAGGTCCCTAATTTGCACAATTTTCAATTTTCGCGCGTGATTTTTTGTACGTATACACGGGACACCTTCCTCTATTCCTCTACAAGATGGCAAGCAGGGACAATGCCTTACACCGCATAACCTCCCCCTCCCCTCCCCGCATGCCATTGTCTCGGCAATTCACCTGTTACCAGTGACCTGGCCAATAAAGACATTCAGGGCCAGAGTGATTCCCCAATCGATGACAATGTGGAGGACAAAGTTTACATAGCATTGGAGGAAGAAACAGTCAGAAATGATGATCAGGTAATGTGGCAAAAGAAGGTCAGGTATGGTGATGAGTTAGTGTGTGAAACAATGCTTATAATGCCTATATTACTGTTTGAAAACCAAGATACTCTCGTACTACATATAAATTTGTACCAAATAAATAAATCCCATGCATGAGTGGTGTGAAATAGTTACCCTCCCATAGAACTCGTTTTCTTTGGTGCCAGCCTGTTAGAAAACAGAGTCAGGTAAGGAGGTACTGCTACCTGGATCGAGTATTTTAAACCTCAGGTGAGCGATTTCTCTATGAAATTTCGATGTTTCTCACCAAAAGCGGAGGTTTTAGCCAAAAAAAAAAAAAAAATTGAAAATACCTCGGGATTGGGGAGTGTCGGACGTGCGAAATAGCTCAGGACGTGATGGGTTAAAGTATTATTTTTTAACAAATATGAAGATGTTCATTTGGATTCAGAAGTTTAATTTTGTATTTTAGGAAAATAAAATGTCACTGAACTGATAAATTTTGGTTTTTAGCCAACTGCAGTCACAATTTTAACAATGTGCCAAGTAATACATGTGGCCGAACCATCACCACTGGTAAGGCTGGTTCCAGGGGCTTCTGCAGGATTTTTTGTATCAAAATACACACACTCCAAGACTGATGAAGAGAGTGTATGTGAGTGAGGTGGAGGGGGAAAGAGGGAGGGGGAGGCCGAGGATGAGATGGAGGGATGGGGTGGAGAGGTATATGAGAGAGGGGGGTGTGAGTTGGGAGCAGGGGAGTGAAATGGCAGGGGACAGGGCAACTTGGAGGCGATTTGTTTGTGGCCACCCCAAACGGGATTGAGGCGTCTGGCAATAGATAGATAGATAGATGTGCTGTTATATCAAAATACACACACTCCAAGAAGGCATAGGCATATACTTACATGAGCTGCATGACTTACATCAAATGCATAGTGACAGAATGCATGAATCGATTCAAATCACTCAATCATCCTTGATCATGAACTGAAGCACTTTCGAATTCCAAGAGGGGGCAACTGCCTCCCCTTGCCCCCCCCCCTCCAGATGCCCACGGCTGGTTCGGATGACTTAGAAACTTGTCTTCCATTAACTATAGCTCAAAACTGAAAACAGCCAGGGGTTTGATATTATCAGACTGAAGACCCAAATGATGAGGCAATATTAAAAAATAAACACCATTACACTACTGCTTAAACCTGAATTTTTGGAAATATATCTTTAAAAAGTGTCCAAACCATCACCGCTCTCCCCTAATAAAGCAACAAAAAGTTTAGTATTAACTTACTGCCCATGCATTTTAACAGATGTGTCACAGGCATAATTATCCTAGAAACTGATGAAATATAATACCAATTTAAGACTCATTCCAGAAAGCATTGTCAGTTCTCTTTGTCAGAGGTCAATATCTATTAGTCTGATTCACTAGACTTCATTTCAGCAGCTTCGAAGATCATGAATAAACGAAACTACCAGCTAACAAGCTGCTCTTCTGTGCTATGTTGCCATTTACGTTTTACAGATTGCTAATGCTTATTACTCTATTACAGTCTACACTCCTTCATTTGTAGTATTCTCTCTAAATTGTTTCCTTGCACATATTAGTTGTTAACCTACATTTATATATAATATGATGAGAACATTTGCTTCACCACCACTCAAAAGTTCAGCCAATCACGTTCCACCTGACACAGGCTCTAGGTTCTGAGTGATTCACTCATAAAGATATGTGGGCTTACTTCAGGCAACTGCCAGATGTCTCCATATACTGTACAGTAATCCAGTATTTTTCTCGCACTTTCTACTTGCCCAACTGTACACTCAATCACTGAGTTACGTGGACACTTGGGGACTAGACAAGGACTGTGCTATTCAAACCTGCATTACTCAAACAATATGTTCACATGTATAATGGTGTGTTCTGGTGACTTTCCAAAACTCTCATTTTTACCCATTCTTACCATCCTATCCCACATAAACTACTCCCTACTTATACCCACCATCAGGTAAAATACTGAAACAGCTATAACTATTGTAGTTAAGAGAATAAAAAAAATAGCATTAACAGAAATAAAAGTTAGGCTCGGTACCTGTGTGTTGTTGATACATAGCTTCCCAGCACTTTCCCACCACCCTCAACCCCCAGTTTTGTTGTTGTCATAAAGTTTCGCCTTCTCTTGTATCATGCGGCCTTTGCTAGGGACATTGTTCTTTCCCTGATGATCCCCATAACTCCCTATGAGCTCCTCAGTCAGCTGCAAGACAACATTACGAACTTCACTGCTGCCAGGTTAGCATCCCCAGGGTTCTCACGCATGATCTTCTTTATCTTCTCCCGGTCCTTCCAAATCGTTTTGATGGTGCTTTCATTCATGCCATGCTTTTCAGCCATTTCTACCCGCCTCATTCCCTGCTCTAACTCCTTTATTATCTCATTTTCTGGGCATACATGAAGATGTGCCACTTTCTAGATGGCTGGGGCTGATCATGCAGAATGACTAAGAGTCAGCGTCCTCACTCGACACTCAAAAAAACATAATTCTGTACAGTACAGGTGAGATGCAAGACTTGCCCAGGACAAGTATCCAAGATGTAAGCCAGCCAATCACGGCAAGTCTGGTGAGTGACATCAATGCACGCGATTTTCAAATTTCATCGACGGGCCAGCTGACTTCCTGCATAAACTCGAGTTTTTCCCCATGTTGATTATGACCTGTCACATTATGCTGACCTTGTCAGAACAAAAACACATTACGCAACTACACAATACTCAAGGACTGACTGTATTTCAGGCCACTGGGGCACCACAAAATCAATTCACCTGAAGATGACAAGAAACAGGCACAATTTTCTACACCTTTACAAATAAGAAAAGTAAAAATAATGAACATACAGCATTACAGTTCAACAGGAATACAGGAATCCACTGATTATCCATCATAATTCAGCCAAAGTTTCCCCTCTATGGGGGGACATAACCCTTACAAAAGCCCTATACTGTACTGTATAACTACTAAAACAAAACAAAAAGTTTTCTTGATAAGCAGTACAGTATTTTACAACAAAATATACAGCTACTCTATACTGTACTCACTACACTACAGTACTGTAACAGATTTTGTTGATGTATTTAGTGGCATGCTGTTGGTTAATGCTATAAAAAATGCACACTGCTATAATTCACGAAGATTTGTGTTTGTCGGATGATGATGTAATGCAGTGTTACATAATGAGGAGTTTACTATACATATTACAAATGAAAGGGAATATAAATGCAGAAAAAATCTTACATCATTTCAAGTACTGTCTGTCTGTCTGTATACCTAGGCTGCTTCCCCCAAGGAAAGGGAGGTAGCCGAGACAGGACGACACACTCCCCATTTACTCATCCATTCAAACACATTCATTCGCATCTTAGCCCCAAAGGGGAGAACGGACAGATCCACACCGCACCACACTACAAAAGGGTCAACTGCGCAGTGCAATCAGTGACATCTGCAGCCGGGCCCGACAGCAGAGCTGGTTTACCCCTGCCACATCATAATAGACCCATCCCCTTACCCGCACCTGACCTGACTAGCTGATCAGACCAAATGCGGGAGAATATCCCCTCAGGGCTGCGTCATCATTTATTCATTCACAATTTCTCTCCATTTATTTCTGTCACGCACAGCCACTCTTCCTTGCTCAACAGACATCCCTCTCGCATCCAGCGCTCTCTTAACACTGTCCATCCATCCTATTCGTGGTCTCCCTCTCAGCCTTACACCTCTCACATCAGATCTAGTTATCTTTTTCACCAATCGCTCATTATCCATTCTCTCCATATGCCCAAACCATCACAACACCCTCTGCTCAACTCTACCAGCCATCTCCCGAACAACTCCTGTTCTTCGCACTTCATCATTTCACACTCGATCCATAAGCGTCACTCCACACATACTCCTCAGACACTTCATCTCCATTACATTCAAACTTTTCCTCTCTGCTACACCCATATTCCATGTTTCAGCCCCATATAACATTGTCGGTACCACAACACCCTCATACAATTTCTCTTTACATCCATTCTAAGCGAACGACATCTAAACACTTTTTTCATTCCTCCCAGCACCTTACCTACTTCATTCATTCTAAACTTCACTTCTGCATCTATTCTTCCATCCACAGCAACATGTGACCCTAAAAATTTAAAACATTCTACTTCCTCAAGCAACTCACCACTCAAAACTACTGTAATCACTCCAATATCCGATGTAATAGAGCCATGGGTAGGTCCGGATATTGGTTCTGTCCGGATATTGGGCCCCAGCTTATGGACTTGTACTTATGGACCCTAACTCAGAGAAACACCTATACAACTCCCTCTGGACATGCATAGCACCTATTTAAGACCCAAATCACACCAATAAGGCACATAAATGACTGAAATAAATGCAAAAGAAACATAAAATGAGGGTTTAGAAGTATGTTCATACATTAATAAACATTCTGGTACTTATGGACCCTAACCTAGCCTAACTCAGAAAAACACCTTCCTACTGCACATGCATAGCTCCTAACACCCTCTTCACACCAATAAAGGGCATTAAAGAGTGAAATGAGGTAAGTATAGTATGGAAAAAAGTACAGTATGAAACGGGCGGGAAATAATCGTTTTATTTTTTTATTTTGGGGGGTTTTCGGACCATTTTGGGAATATTGGATCCCAGGACGATTACTTCCGGGTAGTGGGGATGTTCGGATATTGGGCGTTCGGATATTAGAGTGATTACTGTATATTCATCCCCCTGCCATCTACCAACACAACACAAATAAAAAATATTAAAACACATAACTATAGTCATTTTGTTTTCATCTGACAAAACCTGGCAATTTCTAAAACTTAATAATTCATGGGTGCATAGAATTCAGTAATTCTTAGTGATGAAGTAGGGATGAACTTCCTTGGTTACAAGTCAAATAAACTTTCCAGTATGACTGTAGCTAGGCTACTTGACCATCAATCAAACTAAGAAGTTATGAATCTCTCTCAGGTGAAAAAGTGGCTAAAGTTTAACTGAAAAGAAATTTTTAAAAATGCCCACATCACCATATTATTATTGTCAGCCACAGGAAAAACACAGATATTAGCACAATAAACGTAAACCATAATAACAACAAACGTTTGTAAAAATGAAGCGAAAAAACAGAGTTACCAGGGTTGTCCAAGGACAGTGTCCTTTTTTGAACCAATTTGGCCTTTTATTTTCCTAAGCAAATGGACAGTCTAAAACTCTCCTTTTTATTCACATCCTGCTGTTTACAAAATGACGGCACTTTAAAAAGTGTTGTATACACTTATGCAGCCATTGCTGACATGCTGAACTGGCTGTTTGTAGGCTACTGGACACAGAATGTGGCCAGGAAGGACATGTAATATTAACACAGTAATGGACCAGAGAGGCAGGAGTGGAAGGGTGTTCAAGGGATGCTGGGCAGGAGGGTTTTGCCCACAACGACCAGGGTACATGGATGAATGTTGTCCCTTGTCTCAGGCTAGGAAAGTGCTGCTCCGATTACACTTTTATAGAAAAAAAAAATTGCAGTTTTTATTTACTGTGTACTTATAATACCTTGTGAATTCTTCATTTCACAGCTGCATGTAAATATATTCATTGAATGTGAGTGTTAGGACCCACCACCTCCTCTTGTTGCATTTGCATTTGGTATAGCTACTTTTACAACACCAAATATATCAACCAATCAACCAGTTATCAACATTCGCTCTCTCTCTCTCTCTCCCTCTCTCACAGTAAAAATGTACACATTATGTATACAGACATTTATACTAATGCACATGGATCAGTTCTTTTTTCCCTTATATTGTCCTTTTTTCATGGTGAGTCTGTCCTATTTTATGCTCAAGCATCTGGCAACCCTAGAAGGGGATCAACTAGAGATGTTTAGTGAAGGTAATCAACTCAATGTTATTCTTGGATATACAGTACCGTTCAGAATATGAAGGAAAACACCTCAAGGTGCTCATTAATCTTCGACATAAATGAACACAAACTACAGATGCTTGTAATTTTTTAATTTCTAAGTGCAATTCTGGGCATTAGCCCATCACTATTATTTTAGTGCAGAGGAGAAGACTCTGAAGACTGGAAAAAAAAAAAAAAAAAGGGCCAAATTCATTCATTCATTCATTCATTGCCAGACGCCATGTATCCCAAACGGGGTGGCCAAGGGCTTAGAGTTAATTGTTTTACAGGGAGGGGCACTAATCCTCCACCAACCCCACTTGACACGTAGGGAGAACGTTATGCCAACAGCATCTGGTGTTCCCAGGCGGTCACCCATCCAAGTACTAACCAGACCCAACGTTGCTTAAGATCTTAATTTTAAGATTCCTGTACATTGTGTTTAAATGACTGGAGGTCATAAGCAGTGGGAAATACAGACTGAGGAAGAAAATTCCATAGCTGACTTGTTGCCCATCAAAATCTTCCAAACAAGGACTATAGATGCATATTCTTTCCTGCGACAGACTACGCAGTACACCACTATGCAAAACTAACACATCATCACAAGAAAATAAAAATGAAGCAAAACCAATGTTAATATTTCAAGTAAGATTATAATTACATGCAAAACACCTATATTTAACATCAGGTAAAAAAGCAATAAGGCTGTTATCAGTTGGTCTTTTATATGCCATACTTATTTATTATTTTTTGGGCTGCTAATTCCTAAAAGTTTTACAAATATCTGTTGTCAATGTCCCAGGCTCATTTTAACTACTCCCAAGAGTTACAGTACAGTGAATGGTACAGAAACTAAACAATGCAATTTCATGATATAAAAGAAACAATATGAGCTTCAAGTAGATGAAAAATTAGCTCCAACATTATTCTTACAATGCAGATTATCCTCTAATAATTGTCCTTTTCACATGAGCGTGCATCTTACTGCCAGAAGTCTACCGTACTTTGGAAAATTACATGCATATATCCTTAGCAAAATTTCTCTGCTCATTTAGCAACATATCATTCAAGAAGCTAGATGATCAGTACACACACATAAGCTACAAAAGAACTGACACTGTTTTGCTTAGGAAGCAATACTGTATTGGCAAAAATGCTGAAACTGAAGGCAGTTCAGAGAAGTGGTTTGGTTACTGCACTACAGTACAACAGAGGAATCCAGGACCACAGCAACAGCAGCCTACTATTTACTTAACCATAATACATGACTGCCCATATATATCCCGTATGGAAATGGCTCAGTCTGCTGGTGTGGGATACACAGGTTTTGACAACTTCCAGAAATAAATATTCAATGTAACAGGGCATTAACATCTTTTCTCCGTAAATGCTGGCTAAATCAATACTGTGGTCATCCTACCGAAACCTGTCAAACAAGGGGTATGAACACGAAACAGTGAACCATTCCCTTCATTTTACAGACCTTGTGTCCAAGGAATAAACCCAACACATCAAACAGACATGGAGGGATGTCAGGGAGCGTACACCAACATACGATTGATGGAAACAGCATTTTGTTGGTTACCTGGCAGACGCTCTCTATAGGAAAGCCTTCCCAGACGAATGCCAAGCTTTCCACGAGTTCCTCCTGGCTGCAGCTGTCCTTTACTCTCCTGCTTATTAAGAAAACTTTCATAACTGCGTTTTTATCGTCCAAGCTGGAGCTGGAGTTTCGAAGCGCGTCTTGGGGCACTTGGTTTCTGTCAGCAAAAAACGGTTCAGTCAAGATACGTAGAACCGAAAAACTACACTAGTCGATCGCAATGTAAACAAAGGGGTTCGCCGAAGATGATCATCTGACGAACATGCAATTTACAGTACACCAATCAATATGAGTTCCTGATGGACGAGGACATGTTCTGGTTTTGTAGGGATTGCAAACCCCAGGTAAAAAGAAGACTGGTGAAGGTGGAAGCACTGGAAAAGAAGCTAGAAGTGGTGATAAATGAAAATGAAGAATTGAGAAAAAGTTTTAAGCAAAACCAGGTAAATGTGGATATGAGGTTAGACAATCTGAGAAAGGATGATTTTTTTTTTTTTTTTTTCTTTTTGTGTCCGACTCTGGGCAAAGGCTTCAGGGCCTATATCTCAGGGGCAGTAGCCTATCCCAAGGCCCAGTAGTCCTCCTACACCTCCACATGTCACCACTTCGGCGCTAACACTCACCGTCCATACTGAATACATGCTAGGGTTGTCTCATACAGGACTGGTGTATTGTTATTAGCGGGGGTATTTTTACATGTCGGCGGGTCATCTGGTAGATCAGGAAAGTCTGCCTTTTATGAAATTCAAATCCTTAAACTGTTCCCTGCCCCAGCCGGGATTCGAACCTGGGTCCATCAGGACTGCAGGCCGCCTCTCTACCGATTCAGCCACGCCTCCCCCATTGGGGAGGTTAAAGGAAAAATCATATTGGACATGAAGGAGGCAGAGGAAAAAGAGAGAAGGAAGAAAAACCTAGTAATATATAGCCTACCAGAACCTGAGAAGGAAAACCCGAGGGAGGCAATGGAGGAGGATATCAAAACCACCAGTGACATCATAAAGAAAGAGGTGGGGGTAGAGAACATTGAAAGAGAGGATGCTGTCAGGTTAGGCAATCCAGTGGGAAGGGAGGGAAGGAGTAGACCCTTGCTTCTAAAATTAAAAGAGGCAAAGATGAAATGGGAAGTACGTAAAAATGCTAGGAATTTGAAAAACACCAGAAGCCCCACTGCAAGAAAAATATCAATCACTTTAGACATGACCAGGGCTGAAAGAGAGAAAAACAAAGAGCTTTGGGAGAGGCTGAAAGAAAAACGTAATCAAGGATAAAGAGGGTGGTATATAAAAAATGGGGAACTGGTAAAAAATAGAAATGTTGGAAATCAATGAGAATTCAAGAACCAATCCTACTTCAAAATCAAATTACTAAATATACAGGGCCTAACAAAGGTAAAGAGTACAGAATTATACGAAATTGTAAGAGGTAAGCAGTTACTGTGTCTGATGGAAACTCAACTGAAATATGATAAAATAAGGATAAGTAACCACATGGTAAATATACAGAGTATGAGAGAAAAGGAGGATAAGAAAGGAGGTGGTCTGATGATACTGTATGAAGATAATCAAGAAATAAACGTGGAACAGGTAAAGACGCTAAACAAGGACATATTGTATTGTAACTGCCAAGTCAACAACCTGAGATTTAAACCGTTACTTGTGTACCTGCCAGTAGGGGATAGTGTGGCTGACAAACAACGAGGCAAAACAATAAAAGAAATCTATCTATCTATTGCCAGACACCATAATCGAAAATAAAATTAAAGAAATACAGGAACCCTTCATACTCCTTCGGGATTTCAATGGTCACCTAGCCTTCCTAGGAAAGCAGAAGGTAGATAGCACTGGGAAGGAAGTGATAAGATGGATGGAGGAGTATAATCTAATATTGTTAAATGGGGATCAGCGTTGTGAAGGAGAAACAACGTGGGAGAGAGGACAGCAGAACAGTGCTATTGATCTGGTTCTAGTTAACACTCTTATGTATGACAAATTTAATTACATGGTAATTGATGAAGGGAAAAACAGTTTGACCTATCAGATCACAACATGGTAGAAGTAGACTTCAGCTGCGAGCATGAAAAATCTTTCAAAAAGAACATGTGGCAAAACACAAAATACTATAGAACAGATGAGAAAACTATGAGCAGGTACGTGGAGGAGCTGGAGAGAAGCTGCAGAGAAGGAGAGAGAAAATATGGAGAAAATGGAGAAAATAATGAAAGAAAAGGCTGAGAGTTTCCTAACAAGAACATACAGGAGAAAGATAAATGAGAAAGGAACCACCCTGGATAAATAAGACAATAAGAGAAGAAATCAAGAAAAGGAAGGCAATAAATAGGGAAAAGAGGAATACTAAAGAAATAGAGGATAGAGAAAGGTTACATACTAGGTATACTGAGCAAAAGAACAGGGTCCAGGAATTAATCAAAGAGGCAATTAGTGATCATGAAAGGAAAGTAACAAGAGAAATCAGGGAAAGTAAAAATAACAGCAAAAAATTATGGGACCACATAAACAAGGTAAAAGGCAAAGAGTTAAGGAGGGAAAAAGAAACAGAATTATACAGTGCAGAGGGAGACCAACCAAATAGTAAGCAGGCAGGCCAAGAGCTGGAACGGTTTTGGAAAAATGTATACCAAAAGCATGATAACAATATAGCTAAAGTATGGAATGAGGAGGAGAGGGAGAATTTTAAGAACAAAAAAATAAATGTTGATGACACAGAGCTTGGAGGGTTGCTTTCCTTTCCAGACACAGTAAGAGAACATATGGATATGGCAATAGAGGTAGTAACAGGGGTAAAGCCAATGGACAAGCCAATTATTAGACTAGAGGGGGTAAAGAGATGTTTGCAGAAATTAAAGAATAAGAAAGCAGCAGGCCCAGATGAAATTAAACCAGAATGCTATAAAGTGCTAATAAGAAGTCAGGATTGTATGACAAAAATAACAATGTTTAAATAAAATAATTGAAGAGGGGGAGTTACCAGATAACTGGAAAAAATCTAAAACAATTATGATACCAAAGGTGCCTAAACCATCTGCAAAAGATCTGAGACCAATAGCCCTCACAAACATATCATATAAAATTTTCATGAATTTAATAAAGGAAAAAATGGAGCAGCAGCTCAAAATCAATAGGCTAGATGGTGAAATGCAGGCAGGCTTCACTACAGGCAGAAGGGTAGAGGACAATCTACTAATCTTAAAATATTGTATAGACACCAGCTGGGTAAATAAAACACCTTTAACCCGCCCCATCCCGACCACTTTTCCACCACTGACTCCCCCCCAATCCCGACCATTTTTGGAAAATTTTTTTTTTGGCTCAAACCTCCGCTTTTGGTGAGAAACATCGAAAATCCATAGAGAAATCGCCCACTTGAGGTTTAAAATACTCAATCCAGGTAGGAGTACCTCCTTACCTTACAGGGTTTTCTATCAGGCTGGCTGCAAAGAAAACGAGTTCTATGGGAGGATAACTATTCCACACCACTCATAAACGGTATTTATTTATTTATTTGGTACGAATTTATATGTAGTACGAGAGTATATTGGTTTTCAAACGGTAATATAGGCATTATAAGCATTGTTTCACTCACTAACTCATCACCATACCTGACCTTTTTTTGCCACATTACCTGATCATCATTTCTGACTGTCCCTTCCTCTAATGTTTGTCTTCCACATTGTCATCGACTGGGGAATCACTTTGGCCCTGAATTTCGTACCGTGGCATGACATGGCTTCACTGGCCAGGTCACTGATAACAGGTGAATTGTTGAGAAAAGGGCATGCAGGGGGGGGAGGAGGTCATGCTGGGTAAGGCATTGTCCCTGCCTGGCATCCTGTAGAGGAAAATGTCCCGTGTATACATGCCAAAAATCACTCACAAAAATTGAAAATTGTGCAAATTAGGGACCTTGAATTGATTCGCGTTTATGTACGTCGACGGGATTGGCAGTGACAAAACGTGTGGACGTTAATTCACGTCGACGGGACGCCGCGGGTTAATCATTGCAGCAGTGCATTTCTCAAAAGCATACGACTCCATTAAAAGAGAGAAAATTATAGAGGCACTAAAGGAAGTAAAGGTCCATGAGAATATAATAGACAGCGTCAGCAAAATATACCAAGGAGACAAAACAATGATAAATTTAAGCAAGGACATAAAAACTGAGATAGAAATCACTAGTGGAATCAGGCAAGGATGCACAGGATCAACAACACTATTCAAATTAATAACCTTCGTGATATTAAACCATCTTGAAAGTGTAGGCCTTGGCTATAGAGATAGAGTTGAAATCAACACCTTGTTTTTTGCTGATGATGGCCTACAATTTTCACAGACAATAACTGAGGCCAAAGCGAACATTAGAAGGTTAATAAATATTAGTAAAACCTGTGGACTAGAAATAAATAAAGCAAAAAGTAAATTCATTATATTCAATATGAAGGAGAAACCAACAGAAATAGAGGGTATAGAAGTGGTAAATTCAATTAAGAATTTGGGGGTAACAATAGTGGATTCTAAAGGCTGCTTTAAAGGAAATAAAGAAAACATCATTATGAAAGCACAAAGACTAGCAAACTTAACCTACTCTGTTATGGCTAGGAGCTGCAATAAAATTTTAATAGGTAAAACTTACTGGAAGAGCCTAGCACTCCCTGGAGTTCTGTATGCTGCAGGAGTAATTGATTTTAATAAAGAAGAAATAGACAAACTACAGAAAATAGAAAATGGGGTGTATAGAACAATGCTGGGAGGTAATATGAGCACTGCAGTAGGCTGCCCGATGGGCGAAGTAGGAGCCTCACTAATGGAAACAAAAATAAAGAGGGCAAAGCTTCAATATCTCCAAGGTATTTTAAAGAGAAGAAATAATGCACTATTAATTGAAATTGTAGAAGAGCTTAGGGAACGCAAGAGCAAGTGGATGAGGGAATGTGAGAAGGCACTAAAAGATCTTGATCTAAATTCAGAAGGGTTAAAAAATATAACAAAAGATGAACTAACCAAGAAAATATATGATGAGGACACAAAAAGGTGGAGAAAAGACATGGAAAATAAATCAAGCTTAGAAGTACAGTATATAAAAAATGGAAGAAATAGGTGGAGTAGATGAAATATATGATAATACACCAGCCTCCATAATTCTGTTTAAATGCAGATCTAATACACTAAATTTAGCAAACAGAAATAGATTCAAGGGAACTGAGACAAATTGTCCAATGTGTAATGCAGAGACAGAAGACTTGATACATTTTTTATTAGACTGCACAGGATATATGGAAGAAAGAACACAACTGGTAGAATTACAACAGCCATATATAGAAGAAAGAAACAGTATACTTGGGAACCTCCTATTTAATACAAGTGGTATTGAAAAAAAGAAATTAATAATATTTAAATGCTGGAAAAAAAGAGAAAGGAAAGTGAAGGAGCTCAGAAATTCAGGCGACTGATTATAGCTTACACGTAGTAAGAGAAGAGGAGGTGTGACCACAGAAAGACACAGAAGAAAGAGAAAAGAGAAAGAAGGAAATCGTTTAGAGGTGCCGTTGTAAAGGCAATACCTCAACATCACATCACATCACATCACGTATTCAACATAAAATCCAATCAATCAATCAATCAATAATTTCCTGTGGCACCCCACAGGATGCATTGGGCCTCAATGAACTCTCTCCACCAATATTTGTCTCTTGCCATCTCCTTCAGGTCCCACCAACACTCCTCTCCTGCTTCTTTTTTCATTGTCCTCAACCAGGTTTCCCTCGGCCTACCTCTACCTCTTCTTCCTCTAGCAGTCCACTCTGGCACATCCTGTATTAAACTACCTTCTTTTCTGTATATGTGCTCCAGCCACTTCCAGCGAGACAGTCTCACATGTTCATTAACTGGTTCCCCTCTCGTAATATCCCTTACTCCTGTACTTGCAACTCTGTCCTGCCACTTTACCCCAAGAATCCTCCTCAGTATTTTATTCTCAAATCCTAATACTTTCTGATCTGTTACAATTGTACTGTACCATGACTCATGCCCGTAAATTAAAATTGGTCTAACCATGGACTTGTAAATTTTCACTTTAGTATGTACCGAAAGCATATTATTATTCCAAACAGATTTCAATATTCCAACAGCTCGCCAAGCCTGTCTAATCCTCTCCTCAGTTTCATTGTTTAATGATCCATTAGATGATAATAATCGTTCCCAGATATTTAAAGTTTTCTACATTCTTCACCACATTATTCCCAATTACACAGTCGATTTGATTCTCCACGTTCATATTAATAATTTCAGTCTTTCCACAATTTATTACCAATCCCACTTTTTCTCCTTCCTCCACCAGACAATCAAGCACCTTCTGCATCTCGTAAATACTTCCGCAAATCAATACAATATCATCAGCATAGTCCAAATCCATCAGCTTCTTATTTTCTTTCCAGTTAATTCCTGCACCTGTTCTCCTTACAACCTTTTTCATAACAATCCATAACCAAAACAAAGAACAAAGGCGAAAGAACTCCTCCTTTAATCACTCCTGACCTAACTTTAAATGGATCACTCAAAGAACCACCCACCATTACCTTACAAAAAGTACCTTCATGCAGGCTTCTAATATTTACAAACTTTTCTGGTATACCATAGAATCTCATAATTTTCAACATAGCTCCACGTGAAACACTATCAAACGCCTTTTCAAAATCCACAAAACACATACTAAGTGGCATTTTCATCTCATTAGCTTGTTGCATTAGATGCCTTACAATAAAAACTGATCATTACAACCTCGACCCTTTCTAAATCCCGCTTGTTCTTCTCTTAAAATTTTATCAATTACTGGCTCGATTCTGTTCAACAAGATTTTGGAAAAGACTTTTGCAACTACAGGTGTCAAAGTTATCCCCCTCCAATTGACACGCACACTTAAAAATCCAATACACACCATAAATTCTTGCCAAAGGAATTAAAGATAAACAAGGACACACAAAAGGAGTATATAAAAAACCCAACAATGAAGGACCCAAGACCAGTAGCACTATTAAATACAGGCTACAAAACCTTAATATCAATATGAGAAAAATGAACAATACTTAAAAAAAAAAAAAAAAAAAAAAGGGAAATAAACGACCTACAAGTTGGACTTACAAAGGGAAGAAGAATATCAGATAACCTGTACATGCTACAGTACTGCATAGAAAATAGTTTTCAAAACAACAGTCCCCTAAAGGCCTATCACTAGGTTACAGAAAAAAGATGACAGAAACTTTGATGGAACACAACATCCACCCAAACATAATAAGTACAGTAGTAAACACCTATGTTCGGAACAACAACAACAGTATACCTAAAGGACAAAAACAAAGATTTTAAAGTGACAAATGGGATCGAACAGGGATGCAATGTCTCTACCTTACGTAACCGTTGTTCTTGTGGTTACCTACTCTGTTATAAAAAAGCTGGAGGATGAAGGCACAAGATATGGAGATGACAGTTTTAATATTTGTGGAATATTTTATGCAGGTGGTGGCCTTCTCTTTGCCCAGTCACGTAAAGAAGCAAGAGTTGCATAAAAAAAAACTAGAGGAGGCAGCAAAGGAATGTGGACTGAAACTGAACCGTGATAAGAGCAACATAATCTATAACTCCTTTTACTCACTGAACGAAGTAAAAGGAATTAAAATAACAGAAGACTGACTGAATATAATTAATATCTGACAGCGCAACTGCCAGGGTCATATGCCGCCGGAAATAACGGAAGGAATAAAGTATCTAGGTGTAACCATCAACAACAAAAGAAATTGTTTCAACACACACAAGAGTGAGAGCAATGAGAAAGCAAGGAAACTGTCCAACACCACCGATTCTGTTACTACCAGGTGTAACAGGATGATGACTGGGAAAACTTTAGGGAAAGGGCTGGCTATACATCCTATTCTCCTTGCAACAAAGTTAGTAAGCTTCACTAATGATGAAATAAATGCTTTACTGAAAATAAAAAATTAAGTGTATATAGAGGAATATCACATGCACCAACATACACGGCAAATAGCGCCGTAAGAGCAGAAACAGGAGCTTCACCCTGCACATCAATAATATACATACCATCAAATATTCACTTCACAATACATATGATAGAAAAAGAAGGAAATAAGCTCTTTAAACATTTTATCAAAGTATGAGGGAAAAACAGGATAAAGCAACTAAAGACCTACTTAAGACTAAATATAAGCATAACAGAAATTAGAAATATGACAAAATGAATTAAATAAGATCAAAGACTGGGATACCTTATTAAAATGGGAAGAAGAAGTAAGCACTAAAACTACTCTCAACCTCTACAGACAGTATAAACATAACACAAGAAGTAACATGGTTTGACAATACTGAAGGATCAAGCCTCCTAATAAAAGCTAGAACAAACACGTTACAATTGAACTGGAGGAAGGGACACCAAAACCAGGACACAACACGCCCACCATGTAGAGAATCGGAGGAAACACTTTCTACTTGAATGTCCCGCTTATGACGCCATTAGGAGAAAATATACCTGTATGCAAAAAACATATCAACATGGACAAGAGAAAATGGCTGAAGTACTATTATCAAAAAAAAAAAAAAAAAAAAAAGACACAGAAGGAAAGATTCATCACACACGTACGGAAGAAGTAAAATAATCAAACACAAAGAAGAATATGAAAACGGCGACGACGCAAGGGAGCCGTAGCAAATGCAATCTCAACACCGTAATGGACTGGACTGGTAGCCCTCATATGTGCCGAACCACCTGCACCCGAATTTTATGTACATCGTGCTAATTTCGTGATATTTGTCACTTACTTGTCCTTGTTGGCCATTCTCACTCTCCCTGAGCTGCG
Source organism: Coenobita brevimanus (assembly GCF_032717465.1). Classification (NCBI taxonomy): domain Eukaryota; kingdom Metazoa; phylum Arthropoda; class Malacostraca; order Decapoda; family Coenobitidae; genus Coenobita; species Coenobita brevimanus. The sequence goes on from NC_137063.1 coordinate 7,746,373, forward strand.
CGAAGACTGTTCCCGACCACGCTTGGGTGAGATACGAAGACGGTCTTGGTTTCGATAACAAATGCTTGGGCCGGCTTCGTATCACTTTGGCTGATAAAAACGACGCAGCTTGGTTTCACCAAAGCTGGCTTCGAATTCGATCCGTCAGCTTGGACGACAAACATGCGGCGTAATTGTCTTGCTAGGTACAGTTGGCTGAACTAGGTTAAATGGATTATAACATTTAGGTTAAGTTATATTACCGACGATTGTGAGGTTCAAGTTTATTTCAAGTATGCTTAAATTATCTAGAGATTCCCTCTGATATTCATATACAATGTGAGGTAGTTATGATAAAGGGGGGAGGAGGAGGAGGTCTAGGAGGGCGAAGCTCTCCCATTTACTAATCACACTCTCGTAGTTAGGTTCCATCGAAATTTATACCATTTAAATTATCCACATCGTGAGGTGGCTATAATAACTTGGGGGATCTGTGGAGATCAAGCCCTTTAGTTAGGTGACGCACTTTTCTAGTTGGGTTTCCGCCGAAATGTGTGGTAATCAAATTATGTGCATATGAGTATGTTTGGTGCACTTGCGCGTTCACTTGGCGGGATCGGCTACCTGGCTGTAGAGGGTGTTCAGGCGTATTTCTTTAATATCGCAAAATAGGTATATTTTGTTTCCGTTATTATTTTTTAATCAAATGTTAATTACTTACAATGTATCTCATAAAAATCTTAGTTTCCTTAAGAACGTAGGCTTGAAGAAAACAGTTTGAATTGCTGCCTCACAATCGTGTTGTTTTACCGCATACTCTTTTTAGGATGTAAAGATCTGACGCCATGGAAGCAACTGGGCGATATATCGCTCGTGAATGGTCACTCTTCTATAGTATGGACTAAATGAGAGGCAAGCTTCCAGTTAGAATGAAAGGCGCATGTTGACTGAGAAAGGCAAAAGAATTTGGCTAGGCAGCGTGTTCTTGGGAACAAAAAGGCGGACCCTAGCAAGGCAAGACTGGTAACCTGCAGGACACACGGCATGGACCATCCTGGAGGAACCCAGCACCCTGAACCGCGACAAGGGGTTGGGAAAAGACAAGGAGGCGGGCAGACGCTCAGTAGCGTCTGTTCGTCCTCCCCTGGTCCAAAACACAACAAATTAGGAAAAGAATGCTATACAGCAAGCATGTATTGTACAATATGAAAAAAAAATATGTAAGAAAAAATGATAAAGGTAAAACCTTCCCCCAAAACAAAACCCCGATGACAGGCCAGTAGCCAAGGGGGCCGGGGTCGAAAGGGTTGGAGGAACCCCCCCCCCACCTGCCTAAAGGTTCACTTTCTCACGGTCTGTTATATATATATGTTATGCTGAGTGTTTTTAGGTCGACGACTCGTCCTAAAAACACTAGCGACTGAGCGGGGTCCTCTTTCCGGACCGGAAGTAAAGCACCAACAAAGGAACAGGACATAAAAACCAGACAGTATACCTTAACACATCTATTGCCTTAATTCTAAACCGTTACAATATAACACAGAGTGATATTTAAGATACAGGATACAGGGACACAGAGTTAGACTGATATCACAAAATACAGTTGCACTTAACACACGATATGATACATGTATACCAATGTCTTTAATTGGAGATACCCGTATTTCATTTAAAGCCAAAACATATATGCACTTGAGAACAAGAGGTATAAACAAGGTTAAGAGTCCGTGGGGGAAATACTACTATAAAGAAGACAGGGTGCGGATCGCGACACTTGACACAGTCACCTAGTCGCGGCGGCACTTTACACAGGCCCTTGACGGACTGTCATGTTTGCCCGTTCCTCACCATGCTGTGGGGAGAATATTCCACAAACAAAACTTACACAGGCTTTTGATTCTCCCGCGCACCCTGGTCTTCATTCACAATTACTGAAAGTTCTTTTATTCTGGGGCATGTATGATTACTTTCTATGATTGGCGATCCCAGTACTTTTCTATTTTGCCGGGTCTCGAGTTCTTTTAGGTTAATAACAATTGTCACTGGTTCTACGTGAGTCGCACTCTGTCACTGTTCACTGTTCTTTTTCCCCTGGCTTATTTTTGGTATAAGGGGCGTCACTTATTTACCCGTGTTTCCTGGGTTTGATACACTCTGTCGTCGGGGCGTGAGGAGAGGGCCCTAGGGGTACTCTGCCTGCAATGGGCAACGCACTACCCGCAGGGGAGTCACTGCCCGGGTCCTGGTCGTCGGTGAGGTGCAGGGAGGCCCTCCTGTCTGGGGGCCTCGACCTGAGGGGAGGCCCTTACCTAGGGGCCTCGTTGGTGGGGTGCAGGGAGGCCCTTACCTCGGGGCCTCGTTGGTGGGGTGCAGGGAGGCCCTTACCTCGGGGCCTCGTTGGTGGGGTGCAGGGAGGCCCTCCTGTCTGGGGGCCTCGACCTGAGAGGTGGCCCTCGGGACTGGGGTCAAACAGCTGGAGGAGGCGGGCCTGGCGTCTGCGGCTCCACGGGGTGAGGGAGTCGAGGTCGTCCTCGCCTGTAGTCTGCTGGGCTCGCCTGGGGGTCCTGGGGGTGCGATCGTCTGCTGGGAGAAGCGCCGTCAGGGTTGGACTGCGGCCTCGTCTCCATCTGGTGTCTGTAAAAGACAGAGATTTCCCAGGTGTGGGAGGCAGGTCCAGTCTCGGACTTTGCCACCACTCTGGCGACACCTCCGGGGCAACACTCCCGGGTGGTGACGAACAGTTCCCACAGGGGAACGAGATAGGAAGAGGGTCCACGGAGACCGTGTCCTTTCCTATGTGCAGGGAGGGAAGCACAGAGGCGACTCTCTCTCCTGGGTTTGCTACAGCCGTGGCTCCAGGTCTTCTCACCCTGGGACCCACTTCTAGCTGTATTCTAGGGCCTCCTGCCCTTGGAGTGGCTAAGGGGCCTCTCGCCCTTGTGCACTCTTCTGGCCATAGCCTTGGGCCTCCTGCCCTGGGAGTGGCTAAGGGCACTGACGCCCTGGTGCACACGTTAGGCCGAAGCCTAGGGCCTCCTGCCCTTGAAGTGGCTAAGGGCACTGACGCCCTGGTGCACACGTTAGGCCGAAGCCTAGGGCCTCCTGCCCTTGAAGTGGCTAAGGGCACTGACGCCCTGGTGCACACGTTAGGCCGAAGCCTAGGGCCTCCTGCCCTTGAAGTGGCTAAGGGCACGAACTCCCTGGTGCACATGTTAGGCCGAAGCCTAGGGCCTCCTGCCCTTGAAGTGGCTAAGGGCGCAAGCACCCTGGTCCACACGTTAGGCCATAGCCTTGGGCCTCCTGCCCTTGAAGTGGCTAAGGGCGCAAGCACCCTGGTGCACACGTTAGGCCGTAGCCTTGGGCCTCCTGCCCTTGAAGTGGCTAAGGGCACAAGCACCCTGGTCCACACGTTAGGCCGAAGCCTAGGGCCTCCTGCCCTTGAAGTGGCTAAGGGCGCAAGCACCCTGGTGCACACGTTAGGCCGTAGCCTTGGGCCTCCTGCCCTTGAGGGTGTAACTATGGCCGTCGCCAAGACGTTACTTGGGACTGAATCCTGTTCAGTCCCACCCCACTGCTGACGATGGTTGTCCCGCCTTCAAGGTCGTTGTCGTTCTTCGGCCACCTGGCGTCGGGGCAGTTGCGGGGAAGAGGGGCTCAGGTCAGTAGTGGACGGGTGACCCTCTTGACCTGGGTCACTAGCCCCCCCATTGTGTCCTTCTGGGGTGGTGGTGTGGTGGTGGCCCGGTGGTGGTGGTGGTGTGGGGGTTGGCGGGGTGGGTGGTCCGGCGGCGGGCATTTTAATATATATATATATATATATATATATATATATATATAGATATATATATATATATATATATATATATATATATATATATATCAGTGCATAAAAGCCACTCTGTTGTTCAAAAGTTTTGTGCTGCTTCTCAACGTTGCCTATGTATGCACCCAGACCCCCACAGCAAGCATGCAGCATACCATTGACCAGCCGGCTGCTATGCAAGTCCAGATTCAGCAGAAACCCCCTCCGCCCCCTCCTCCTTCGAAAAGTCTGGCTGTGGGCCTGGATGAGGCTAGAAGAGTGAAGTCGCAAACAGCACCTGGGAATAGAGACATCGCCAATTTTGGTTCCAGAGAACGGAAACTAAATAGGAAAAAATGTTAAAACAGAAATGCCTCACCCACCTGAACTAAACAAGCTTATCAAAAGGGATGAAAAAGGGAAAACAGATAGAGATGAGAAGCTTGGAAGAAAAGAGAAGAATCAAAGTGAGACTACACTATAACATGCTAGTAAACGCTTAAAAAAAAAAAATCACGTTATGGAGACCAATGGACACCCACACAAACCAAAGCTGAAGAACCTGAAATGTGGGAGCATCTGCAGTGGAGCGAGCGCACACACACACACACACACACACACACACACACACACACACACACACACACACACACACATCAAAGCAAAATAAGGTTAGCGAGGGCTGCACTATGCATAGTTGGCAGGGTAACTCGCTCGAAGAGAATGCCGCCGGAGACAACAAGCACGTGAGTTATGCATAGGTTTCGTGTACGAGAACACTGTTGTGGGCAGGGAGGTTCACTTCAATTATTTTTAGTGTTTGTCTGACGTATTTCCATATCGATGTGCTTTTCTTTTCGACCTGAGTGATTAAGTGATCTGAGAGCCTAATCTATGTATGGTATGGTTAGACCGCTCATAGGCACTAAACTCGGAGAGGCAATTAACTGCGATGTATGTGGTGAACTACTCGACACATGAAAACTGGAAAGCTGTACCTCCACACAGGGATGAACAAGACCCTATTTGAAGCAGGCAACCATGCTGGGGACTCGGCTGAGCACATTCTGTCTCTGGAAATTAGTGTTTATTCCTGAGAAAAGAGAAGTCTCAGGGACACTGAGATATTGTGAAAAACTGTGTTTGTTTAAGAACACAAGAAAGTCTTGTATAAGATTGTTGCCAGCTGAAACATGAAGGAATTGAATTATTAATTCATTAAGATTATATTTTTGGTAGGTGGGGACGCTCACCATCCACTCACACGATGTAGTGCAGCTCTCGGGTGACTGCCCTTTCCTGTCTTTCTTCCTCCCTTCCTCTTCTGTCTTTACTTCCTTCATTCTTTCCTCCTCCTTCTACCTATGAGTGACTCTACACTGACTGACAACCCAAATGGTTTCCTGTACACCAGGAAACCATTTACAATGTTTGGTGGTAACCATATAACCAAATTATGGCACCTGGTGGTTTGGTGGGCGGTTAAGGTGCTCCAATCGGCTTGAACCTGTGCAGGTTTCTATCCAAGGAATGGTTTTTTTTTTTTTTTTTTTTTTTTTTTATGTGTCCGACTCTGGGCATAGGCTTCACAGCCTGCTATCAAGGCCCAGCAGTCCTCCTACATACCATACACCTCTACATGTCACCACTTCGGCGCTAACACCCACCGTCCATATTGAATACATGCTAGGGCTGTCTCATACAGAACTGGTGTATTGGTATTAGCGGGGGTATTTTTACGACATGTCGGCGGGTCTTCTGGTAGATCAGTAAAGCCTGATTTAATGAAATTCAAATCCTTAAACTGTTCCCTGCCCCAGCCGGGATTCGAACCTGGGTCCGTTGGGACTGCAGGCCACCTCTCTACCGATTGATGGGGTTTATTGCTCAAGCAATGCCACTTAGCGATGAGTGAGGCTGGTCACTCTCATATTAAATGTCAGGACCAACTTGCCTGGCCCCGGGCTTCTACGCTGCTCGTGGGGTAACATGGGATTATGATGATGATGATCATCATCATGATGATCATGATAAAAGTCTATCTATCTATCTATTGCCAGACGCCTCAATCCCGTTTGGGGTGGCCACAAACAAATCGCCTCCAAGTCGCCCAGTCCCCCGCCATCTCACTGCCCTGCTCCCAACTCACACCCCCCTCTCTCATATACCTCTCCACCCCATCCCTCCATCTCATCCTCGGCCTCCCCCTCCCTCTTCCCCCCTCCACCTCACTCACATACACTCTCTTCGTCAGTCTTTCACCCTCCATCCTCTCCACATGGCCAAACCACCTCAGTGTGTTCCTCATAACGCTTCCTATCACATCCACATCCACACCACAACGCTCCTTTATATCCTCATTCGTCAGCCTGTCTCTCCATGTGACTCCACAGGCTCCTCTTAAATAACTCATTTCCACTGCTCTCACTCTTGACTTGTGTCCTTCCAACAACGTCCAAGCTTCACTTCCGTACGTTAGAGTTGGTATCACAATACTGTCATGTAGTAACTTTTTCACTTCAATGCTCACTTCCCTGTTTCTTATCACTGCTTTCAAGGAACCAGCAACCTTTCTTCCCTGCTGTACCCTTTCACGCACTTCACCTTCCAAACATCCATCCTTACTCATCACCCTACCCAAGTACTTAAACGTACTCACATTTTCCAATTCCTCACCATCCAACCTCGCTGTACATTCACTGACTTCACCTCTCTCAAAGACCATCCCTTGACTCTTCCCTACATTCACCTTTAGATTCCGTTTCTTACACACTCTCCTAAACTCATCCACCAAGCCTTGCAGCTCCCCTTCGTCTTCACTCAACAACACAGTATCATCTGCAAACAACAGTACAGGGAGTTTCCAAACACTATCATCTCTCACCAGGGCCACTCCAACATCCACTACCCAACCTTGTACCTCTTTTATTACCCCATCCATGTAAAGATTGAACAACCATGGAGACATGACACATCCCTGTTTCAACCCAACTTTCAAAGAGAAAAATTTACTTAGTTCACCATCCACACGCACTGCAGCCTTCGCACTATCGTACATACTCTTCACAGCATTCAACAACTTCCCATCTACTCCATATATTCTTAACACTTTCCACAATCCTTGTCTATCCACCTGTTATATGCTTTCTCCAAATCCATGAAAGCCGCATACAACTTCTTTCCCTTCTCTAGAAACTTTTCCACTAAAGATCTAAGAATGAATATCTGATCTACACAACCTCTTCCCTTCCTAAAGCCTCCCTGTTCTTCTCCAACTAATTTCTCTGTTCTTTCTCTAACTCTGTCAATAAGTATCCTACCATACACTTTTCCTATTATACTAAGAAGACAAATGCCCCTATGATTACCATACACTTCTTTTTCCCCTTTTCCTTTGTACAAGGGAATAATTATACCTGACTTCCAATCCTCCGGGACTCTACCTTCCTCCCAGGCCAATCTGCACATCTTCCACATCCATTCTACTACTATCTCTCCCCCATGCTTCAGCATTTCACCACACACTACATCAATTCCTGGGGTTTTCCCAGATTTAACTTTCTTCATTGCTTCCACAACTTCTATCCTACTGATTTCTTCTTCTCTTCTCACCTCCCTCCTTCTCCCAGCCATTCCCCAGCCACTTATACTCGCATTACTTCCATCCTCTATGTTCAACAATTCCTTAAAGTGTTCTCTCCATCTGCTCACTTTTTCTCCCTTCTCCACTAGTAATCTTTTTTTTTTTTATGTGTCCGACTCTGGGCATAGGCCTCACAGCCTGCTATCAAGGCCCAGCAGTCCTCCTACATACCATACACCTCTACATGTCACCACTTCGGCGCTAATACCCACCGTCCATATTGAATACATGCTAGGGATGTCTCATACAGGACTGGTGTATTGGTATTAACGGGGGTATTTTTACGACATGCCGGCGGGTCTTCTGGTAGATCAGTAAAGCCTGATTTAATGAAATTCAAATCCTTAAACTGTTCCCTGCCCCAGCCGGGATTTGAACCTGGGTCCGTTAGGACTACAGGCCACCTTTCTACCGATTGAGCCACCGCCTCCCCCATTTTTATCTTTCACTTCCCTGCTAACTTCACTTCCACCCTGTCTTACTCTTTTCACCTCTTTCCAGAACATTTTCTTACAGTCCCTCCACTTTACACTCAAATTCCTTCCTAATTCCTCATCCACTCTCTTCTTACTCTCTCTTACTAATCTTTTCACCTCTCTCTCTCTTTGTACATATAACTCTCTTCCGCCTCTCAACTTCTTTCACGCCCCTATTTCTCATCCATTCATTGTATGCTTTCTTCTTTTGTGCCACAGCCTGTCTCACCTCTTCAGTCCACCACGCTGTTCCTTGCAACCCCCTCCGTCTTCTCTTCCTTCCACACACCACATCACATGCTGCGCATATTTCTTCTGTAAAAATCCTACACACACCTTCCACGTCTCCCATCTGCTCCAATTCATATTTGCCCAGTCGTTCCTCCACTTCTCTCTTATAATCTGCCTTTTTCTCATCCTCTTGTAACCTTTCCACTCTCCTTGCAACTACTCCTTCCTCTCGTCTTTCCCTTCTTCTATTCCTCCATCCTACTTGAATTCTAATTCTGGCCACCACCAAGCAGTGGTCAGAAAGTCCACTCCCCCAACCTCTATGAGCTCTTGCATCCATTACACATCTTCGCATCCTTTCATCCACACACACATAATCAATCATTGCCTTCCTTTCATTCAGTTCACCACCCACCCTTCTCATCACTCGCCATGTATACCTGTGGATCATTTTATGCCTGAAGAGGGTATTGGCTATCACCAACCCCCTCCCAGCACAAATGTCCACTAACGCACTCCCATTCTCATCTATCTCAGCAGGCACACCCCACTCACCAACTATTCCATCCACCTTCACATTCCCAACTTTACCATTCATATCACCAATCAAAAACACTCTCTCATTCCTTCCAAACTTTTCCATGCACACTTCTACATTTGTCCAGAACTCTTCTCTCACTCTTCTAGCACGATCTTGCGTTGGCGCATACACACACACAATCGCCCACATTTGTGTTCCAACTTTCAACTTTACCCACACAATCCTTGACCCAACTGATCCATACTGTCTTATGCTCTTCTTCCATCTTTTACTCACAACTATACATACTCCTTCCTTTGCCCTCTCATTCTCACCTACTCCTGCACATATATCCCATCCATACTCCCATTCTCTCACACTTTCTCCTCTCCATTTTCAGTTATTCCACATACATCCACTTTCGCACCCTCAAGCACCTGGACAATCACAATACACTGATGATAAAAGTAATGTTATTTTATCCCAGTCAGAAGTAATGGACAAGTCAGAACCCAGATGTGCTATAGCCTGTAATTACTTAAGTGGCTGCTACGAAGGACATCGTGAGAAGCAGACAGAAAAACGAAGACATCAGTGTATAGTGATCAGGGCTGATGAGCACCTCAGAAGGTCATAGATGAGTAGAGGTAAGAGAAGGTGCTGAGAGGACAGAACCCTGAGGATCACTACTAATCAGGGTTTTAGAAAAAAGAAAAAGAAAAAGAACAGTGGCTCTCTACTACTGCAGCTACAGAGCGACCAGACAGAAAGCCTGAAAATTATGAAGGCAAAGAGAAAAGGGCAGAATACGTATTAGGCGGCCTGGAGGTTAAAGACTTGCACTAGACTTGGTCAAAAACCTTTGAAATGTCCAGCACAATGGTAAATGTATCATCAAAGTCCCGGATAGAGGATTTCTAAGAATCTGAGAGGGAACTAAGATCGCCAGTGATGCATTTTTGACAGACTCCAGACTAACGGTTTGAAAAGTTGTTTCATACTTCTCGCATTAAGAATATATTAAAAAAAAAAAAAAAACGAAAAAGGAAGAAAAAGCAGTCAGAGAGTACAACCCCACGCCCTACAGTTGGCCTAAGGCTGCACCTATGATCCTTTTCTGTGACTCTGACCTTAAACCAGTTATTCTGAAACTAGAAAATACATCCTTGCCTGACCCTCCACTAAGTTTTATCCAAACTGAATGAAGTGTTTAAATTGACCTCGCCCTGTGACCTTGACCTATTACTTATTGTTCTCAAAATAAAATAATTTCATCCAGGTTTGGTCCAGATCGAATCATAGTTGTTTGAGCTAAAAAACTGAACATTCGATCTTGCTCTGTGACCTTTCCCTCAAGCTGATTGTCCTCAACACGGAATCACTTCATCCTTTCCTGGCTGTCAATTCTTCCAACACGTCTGGACTAAATTAGATTAAAGCTGTGTGAAATCACATTGCCCGTGACTAATAACCTATTATCTTTTTCGGCCATAAGTAAATATTAATAACTTATTCCACAGACGGTCCTCAGTCATTATTCAAAGTTTGGTACAATTCATTATTTTTTCACATAATTTTGCTAACAGGCATACAAATGAACAGAAGGACAGCAAAAAAAATCAAATAAAAGGCACAACTACCTCGCGCTACGTGCTGGGGTGTTAACAGCGGTTAAGGCAATAGGGCGAGAGACTTGGAAGTGGTCACCGTTCTCCAGAATGAGAGCAAGTTTCCAGCAAGATGGAAAAGTGCATGATGACAGACAAAGGTAGAAGAGTTTTCCAGCTATCACACATGGAAGTCCAGTCCTTGAGAACATCAGGTGGGACTCCATCAGGAATGTATGCCATCTTTGGTTTAGAAGACTGTAATATAATAAGATAACATTACAGCAATGCTTCAGTATAGTAACTATCCTACTCCTTCTGAGACCTGCTTACTGGGTGAAAATATCAGCAAATGTGATTGGTGGGTTCGCTCACCATCCACTCTCTTGATGTATTTTTCCACTCGGGTGCCTATCCTTTCCTAACTTCCTTCCACCTTTCCATCCTTCCTCATCTGTCTTTGTTTCCTTCATTCTTTCCTCTTCCTTCTGTCTACGGGTGACTCTACACTGAGTGACAAGCCAAATGGTTTCTTGTACACCAGGAAACCATTTACTACGCTGGATGATAACCATATAACCAAATTATGGCGCCTGGTGGTTTAGTGGGCAATTAAGGCCCTGCAATGGAATTTAGCCGGAGCAGGTTTATATCCAAGGGGTGGTTGGGGTTTATTGCTCAGGTAATGCCACTCAGCGATGAGTGAGGCTGGTCACTCTCATCTTAAATGTCAAGACCAACTTTCCTAGCGCCGGGCTCCTACACTTTTCATGGGGCAACACTGGATTAGATTTATTATGAATGATTGATTGAAGAGAACTCGACTACGTTGACAAGTGGTTAGTGTATATGAAAGCGATGGTACAATCAGATCCATGGAATCATAAGGGCATGACCGGTTCCCTCAGCAAGTGACATTTAGATGAATGAAGAAGGTTAGCGGCAGGGAGTGTAGACTACGCCGCGCCAGTAGCAATGTGGCGCGGGAGAGGGCGAGGTGGTGTGGGGAGTGAGTCAGTCACAACCCAGGAGTTAGGGAGGTCGGCCACGGTGTGTTTGCAGGTCCCGCCCCTTGCTTGCTGCTCTCGTGTGTGTGTGTGTGTGTGTGTGTGTGTGTGTGTGTGTGTGTGTGTGTGTGTGTGTGTGTGTGTGTGTGTGTGTGTGTGTGTGTGTGTGTGTGTGTGACTCGCCCCTCCCCCTCCCCACTCTTCGTCTTCCTCTCGCTTCCTGGCTAATCTCTGTATCTCCCGCCACCTGGCCTTTCCACACGGTGTGACACTGGCTAAGAGTATGATGTGGTGAGGGTTGTGTGTGAGAGCACTGATAAGAAGCTGTTACCATTGTTTCAGCTGTTGTTATTACCCAAGATTTTAAGCTCCCATTACAACCATAGGAGTTGCAATTTAAAACAAGAATTTGAGTTCATGTAAGAGATGATAAAGCAAAAAAAAAAAAAAAGGTAATATATACATGACTGTAATACCAATGAAAATGGGTAATTAGCAAACTGAAAGAAGACAGGTGCTCTCAGTAACAAAGCTCAAGACATCTAGTATTCAGTCGACCTAAAAAAAAAAAAAAAAATCATCTTTCTGTGGCCGCCTCATTGCTAACTTCCATTTATAGGATCAATATAATGTAAAACTAGACGAAAAGGTTGGAGTCAACTCTCGGGCTCCATAAATATGTAAATGACGGCACTTGATTTTTTTATGGTGAGTGTCTTGTGTTGATCGATACTTGAGGCGAGCGAACTGAGAATCACAGTGTAAACAAACAGGCGTGAGAGAGAGCGCTGCTGCCCCCTGTCGGCGCGCCAAGATGTTCCCGAGGTGGTGGCTGGCCCTGGGTGTCCTGGGGGCCCTGGTGGTGTGCCGTGCCGCCGCTGATGGCCCAGGGGAGGATGCAACTCCCTGCCCCCGCCCGTGTGTGTGTGACGGAGTGAGTGTCAGCTGCAGCCACCGCGGCCTCACTGCCATGCCACGCCCCCTGCCTACCCACGTCCAGCGCCTGTGAGTACAACCACTGCCCCGCCCCGACCCCCCACACACACATCGGCCAGCCCCCCATGCACACACACACACACACACACACCTACTCCCTCACGCACACTCTGCCCAGTCCTGCCCTCACATAGTCCCTACTCCCCTCCAAACGCCCCCCTATCCCCGCTCCGCACACACCCTGTCCCGCTGCCACCATACACACCCCGCACAGCCCCGCTCCCTCCCACACACCCTACCCCGTTATACACACACACACAGCCCCGACCCCCTCCACACATGCACCTCCTTTCTACCCGCACACATCAAGACCGCCCCTGACACACACACACACACACACACACACACACACACACACACAAAACAATAACCCCACCTTCATATTAACCCCAGCCCCACACTGCCCTTATTACCGAAAATGACCACACCCCCACACAAACCCTACCTAAACACTAACCCCATCCCCACACTTACCTACCTAAACACTAACCCCATCCCCACACTTACCTACCTAAACACTAACTCCATCCCCACACTGACCCCACCCCCACACTAACCCCATCCCCACACTGACCCCATCCCCACACTAACCCCACCCCCACACTAACCCCATCCCCACACTGACCCCATCCCCACACTAACCCCATCCCCACACTAACCCCATCCCCACACTAACCCCACCCCTACACTAACCCCAACCCTACATTAACCCCACCCCTACACAACCTCCCCTCTCACACTGACCCTACCCCCACACTGACCACATCCCCACATTGACCTCACCCCTACACTGACCACACCCCCACACTGATCCCACCCTGTCCCCACACTTTCTTGACCCTCACACTCACTCCACCCTCAGACTGATTCCACCCTACCCTCTCTCCACACTCCTCCCACCACCACACTCACCTCACCCTCACAATGATGCCACCCCACCCCACTCCCACATTAATCCCACCTCATCCTTACCTCCATCCCACGCTAATTCCACCCCCACACTAACTCACCCATTCCAACATTAACCCACCAACCCCTCACACTAAACTCACTTATCCCCACTGTCACACTAACCCATCCCAACCCAACGTTAACCCACCCCACCCCCACACTAATCCACCCCACCCCCACACCGACTCTATTCCATCCCCACACTAATTCATGCAATCCCCCGATACACCCCACCCATTCCCCACACTGACCCGCCCCACTCCCACACTGACTCCACCCCACCCAACCTGACTCTCATAGTCCCTCCCATTTTTATCTTAGTCCCTCCCATTCTTATCTTAGGACCTCCCATTCTTATCACAGGACCTCCCATTCATATCATAGCCTCTCCCATTCTTATCATCGGACCTCCCATTCTTATCATAGGCCCTCCCATTCTTATCATAGTTCTTTCATTCTTAATTATGGTTCCTCCCATTAAAACCCCTCCCATTCGTATCATATCCCCTCCCATGCATATACTCCCTCCCATTCTTATCATAATCCTTCACATTTTTATCATAATCCCTCTCATTCTTATCAAAATCCCTCCCACTCTTATCATAGCCCCTCCCAGTCTTATCACAGCTCCCGCCATTTCTATCTTAATCCTTTCCACTCATGCCATAGTCCCTCTCAGTTTTATAAAAGTCCCTCCCAGATTCACTCTCACCGTTTCCGGCTTCCGTTGAGTATTGCTGTTGTTATCACCTGCTATATCCAATGTCATGTCTGTCAACGTTAAGCAAGCACGTTCGTCGACAGCGAGACCTGCGTTGTGACATGAAACCGTCAAAAGAGGGGGTGATGAAACAGGCGACGTGAGCAAAGGAATGGGTAGAATGGGCTGGAATTCTGGTATGCTGAGGGGCTGGGGCAGGAAAGCATATCATGAGGAAATGGGTGTAGTAGGATTAGTGGTTTGAGTGTAGTAAAAATTTATATCAAAATATTCTCTAAGACTGAAAGTGTCAGGGAGGATGGGACAAAGAAATGGGTGGGATGAGCTGGAACTGTGGTGGGGTGGAAATGGGTGCTGTAAGATTAATGTTTTACGTGTAGTGACGATGTATTTCAGAGTTTTCTTCAACAGTAATACAAGAAGAACGAGATAAAATTGAACTGATCTCATATACTTGGCATCTTGTGACACAGGTGATGAATATATGGACAAGCCACCTGGACATTTTGTTATTTAAAAGGGTTCTCATGCGTTGCATACAGGGTGGTCTGCATATTGTGCCCTCCAGTGTTCTGTGTTGCGGGGATGGTTTAGCTCTGCTGGTGTCAAGAATGAAGATATTTGGGCTACTTCATAAAAGTTACTAATCAACTCTGCAATCACGGGACGGAAAGAAGCAGACACTATAAAGCATGAAAGGATTATGGGAAAGAGAGTAAGATAAAAGGTACACATTGATAACACTGGGTGAGCCGTTCTTGCAACACACGAGAAGTGGGGTGTGCCTTATAAAAATCACTCTGTATACTGAAGGTCGGGAAAGCAGCAGGAATGAATGGAATTGCAATAAAGGGCCCTAGAAAAGAGGATGATATTGTTATTTCATACTTGGGTGAAGGATGATGCAGTACTAATACCCATGACAAAGAGCATGAACAGTATTTTGCTGCTTTATAAGGGAAAGGGTGACGAAAAGAAATGTTCGATTCTTAAGCTATAAGTATGTTGCTCATACCAGATAAGGTTTACCCAAAACATCATACGAAAAAGCAGGGAGGTTTTAGGTGTGGCAGGGTGTGTTGAACCAGGTATTTGATGCAAGAAAGTGCATGTGAGAAGTATAGAGAGGAGACTTATCTGTATATCTGTATGTAGTTTTAGTTACATGGAAAAGGCATATGACGAAGGTGACAGAACGCTTTGTGACAAGCGTTACAAAGTACAGAGTGGGAGGGAAGCTTTGGGACGAATCGATTCAGATTAAAATGGAGTTGTATGAGGGATGCATCATGTCGCCATGGTTATTCAGTGTGTTCATGGACAGGGTGGTGAGAGAGACAAATGTAAGGATACTGGGAAGAGGGGCAAATTTAAGGAATGTTGATATGGAAGGAGAGGAGGCTGGGAAGTAAACCAGCTATTGTTTACAGACAATACAACATTGGCTGCAGACTCAGAAGGAAATTTTCAGCAATTAATATCTGAAACTGGAAGAATATGAGAGGGTAGACAGCTGAAAGTAAATGCAGGAAAGAGTAAGCTGATGAGCTGTAGATGAGAAACAGATCCGATCTATATGAGGGTAAATATAAATCGGAAAGATTAGGAAGAAGCGGAATACTTTAGGTATTTGAGAGTGGACATAGCAACAGAAGAAACTCGAGGAGCTAACTTAAGCCGTAGGAGTAGAGAAGGGTTAAAGTATTAGAGGCAGCTCGTACAAGAGTAACTAAACTAATTGTATAAGATAAGGACAGTAAAGAAGAAGGTATAGTGGTACCAGCACTGCTGTGTGGATGTGAAGCTTGGGACCTCAATACTAAGGGCTGGAAAAGCCTAAAATATATATCTGGAAGGAGAGGGTGTGACAGGGTGAGGAATGACACTGTTAGAGGGAGTTGTGGAGGCAGACGTACCAACTTATATGAAGAAAATCAGTGATAAGCGGCTGAAAAAGAAGCTGTACCGATCAGAAGTGAAAGTGAGAGGAAGTGGGATCCCACAAAGGTGGAAAGATAGTGTGAAAGAGACTTATGAAGCATAGAGGTCCGAATACTAGGTGAGAGGTGTGTACGGATTACAGGAAATTGGAGTGTCGTGCTTTACGAAAGTATGACTCGCTGTCGGAGGTATATAACGGGCAAGAGGTAAAGCGACCTGTTTAAATCGTAAATCGACAAGACCTGGTTTTGCTGTGGGTGGATTGAAATTGCTGCAGTGACGTGAAAACCACTTCATAAGACAGTTGAGAGACTAAATGTGAGTGAACAAGACTGCATTATCCTCTCTTCGGGCACCACCATGCTGGAGAGGATAACAGAAGCATGTACAAATGTAGGTATGTAGGTTATGTATGTACTAGCTCAGGTATCCGCCGCTGCTGGGCAAAAATACTAATGCTTCCGGTCAACTCACTTCTCTCACTCTTTTTGACCCGAACATATCATTCCGTTCTTTATGACTCTCTCTTACTAATCTCTTCACTTCTCTATTCCTCACTACGTATAACTCTCTCTTCTGTCTCTCAACTTCCTCCACGCCCCTGTTTCTCATCCACTCACTATATGCTTTCTTGTTTTGCGCCACAGCCTGTCTCACCTCTTCATTCCACCATGCTGTTCCTTGCACTCCCTTTCGTCTTCTCTTCACCCGACGCTCCACCTCACATGCTGCACAGATTTCTTCTGTGAATATCTTGCACACACCTTCCACGTCCTCTAGGTGCACTACTTATTTTTGTCATACGAAACCGTCGCTTATATTGACTGTATCGAGAATTTCTTCGACGAATTTCAAACAAAAAAAGTGCTTCAGCTCCGTAAGTCAACTTGAACTTTACGGGGTCAACGGTGGTAATGTTCTCCTTCCGGTCAACTCACTTCTCTCTTTTTGACCCGAACATAATTATCACCCCGTTCTTCATTCGTCCCTCATCCCATACTCTACCCCAAAAATAGCCAGGGTACCCCCTCAAAATAGCCATGATCTTGGCCAAAAATAGCCAGATATTGGCCAGGAAGAACGAGTAAAAGCAGAGGATGGAAGGATGTTAAATGAGATGGATGCAGTAAGGAAGAGATGGGCAGAGTATTTTGAAAGATTGTTAAATATAGAGGAGGAAAGAGTGGCCGAGATTGGGGCGGATGGAAGGGTGCAAGGAATAAATGTGTTGGGAGAGTTGAATGATTCTTTGATCACGAAGGAGGAAGTGGAGAAGGCAGTGAAGGAGATGAAAACAGGGAAAGCTGCAGGTATGGATGGGTGTGCTGTGGAATGCCTGAAGGGTGGTGGAGTGACTATTGTTGACTGGTTAGTAAGATTGTTGAATGTGTGCTTTGAGAAAGGTATGGTGCCAATTGACTGGGCAAGTGCTTGTGTGGTCCCGTTGTATAAAGGCAAGGGTGATAAGTATGAATGTACTAGCTTTAGGGGTATAAGTCTGTTGAGCGTTGTAGGTAAGGTGTATGGTAGAGTGTTAATTATGAGAGTTAGAGAGGGTACAGAGGGAGTGATTGGTGATGAGCAGTGTGGCTTTAGGAGAGGGAGGGGATGCGTTGATCAGGTGTTTGCTGTGAGACAAGTGTGTGAAAAGTATTTAGCGAAAGGCAAGGATGTGTTTTGGGCATTTATGGATTTAGAGAAAGCGTATGATAGAATTGATAGGGAGGCTTTGTGGACTGTTTTAAGATTGTATGGACTTGATGGTAGGTTACTAAAAGGGGTGAAAAGTTTTTATGTAAATAGTAGAGCGTGTGTAAGAGTGGGAAATGCTGTGAGTGATTGGTTTCCCGTGAGAGTGGGGCTGCGACAGGGATGTGTGATGTCGCCTTGGTTGTTTAATATTTACATGGATGGTGTTGTAAGGGAGGTGAATGCAAGAGTTTTAGGTGGAGGTCTGAGTCTGGTGAATGTTGATGGTGGAGAGTGGAATCTAAAGCATCTGCTGTTTGCAGATGATACTGCACTGGTGACTGATTCAGAGGAGAGATTGAGACAGTTGGTAGAGGAGTTTGGAAGGGTGTGTGAAAGGAGGAAATTGAAAGTAAATGAGAATAAGAGTAAAGTGATGAAGTGTACGAGGTTGATAGATGGTAGGGGGATGAATATAGTTTTGAATGGTGAGTTGCTTGAGGAGGTAGATTGTTTTAAATATCTAGGGTCACATGTTGCTGTGGATGGAAGAATAGATGCAGAAGTGAAGTTTAGAATAAATGAAGTAGGAAAGGTGCTGGGAGGAATGAAAAAAGTATTTAAATGTCGTTTGCTTAGAATGGATGTAAAGAGAAGGCTGTATGAGGGTGTTGTGGTACCGACAGTGTTATATGGGGCTGAAACATGGAATATGAGTGTGGCAGAGAGGAAAAGTTTGAATGTAATGGAGATGAGGTGTCTGAGGAGTATGTGTGGAGTGACGCGTATGGATCGGGTGAGAAATGATGAAGTGTGAAGGAGAACTGGAGTTGTTCGGGAGATGGCTGGTAGAGTTGAGCAGAGGGTGTTGCGATGGTTTGGGCATATGGAGAGAATGGATAATGAGCGATTGGTGAAAAAGATAACTAGATCTGATGTGAGAGGTGTAAGGCTGAGAGGAAGACCAGGATGGATGGACAGTGTGAAGAGAGCGCTGGATGCGAGAGGGATGTCTGTTGAGCAAGGAAGAGTGGCTGTGCGTGACAGAAATAAATGGAGAGAAATTATGAATGAATAAGTGATGACACAGCCCTGAGGGGATATTCTCCCGCATTTGGTCTGATCAGCTAGTCAGGTCAGGTGCGGGTAAGGGGATGGGTCTGTTATGATGTGGCAGGGGTAAACCAGTTCTGCTGTTTGGCCCTGCTGCGGATGTCACTGATTCCATTGCGCAGTTGACCCTTGTGCGGTGTGGTGCGGTGAAGATCTGTCCATTCTCCCCTATGGGGCTAAGATGCGAATGAATGTGTTTGAATGGATGAGTAAATGGGGAGTGTGTCGTCCTGTCTCGGCTACCTCCCTTTCCTTGGGGGAAGCAGCCTAGGTATATAGATAGAATAGATTTAACCACCAGAGTGGTGACTCTTACTACTTTGCCCCACTCCCTCAAACCATCGGTCTTTTTGGTCTTAAAACCTTCCTTGGGCCATAAGGATTCCAGATATGTAGGTTAAGGCCAGGTAAAATGAAAATTGAGGGAGTAGCTCGTGAACAATCAGACAGACAGAAAGTGCCCTTTATATAGCAGATGTATGTATGTATGAGTACCGTATAAAAGGTTCGTTAGCTGTACGTGTTCAGGTCGTGTTGACACGAACTACCTACAGCCGCCAGCCACGCTAATGAAGTAATTTCTTCGAGTTATGAAGTAATATATTGCATCTCGTGTGTGTCCACCGACGTCCTTATTATCTTCATCAAAGGCTTCATTTTTCCCCTCCATTAGGCGTCCATATTTAGCCGCCAACGAGTTTTGCCAAGAAGTATTCTATTGCGCTCAAGTCCGTGTTTTCTTTGGGTTATATTTATGTCTGATGAAAGGGATTGGTTTAATAGCATCGCGGGGTTGGTGATAATGTATTGTAGTTTATTTAATGCGCAAAGCTATATTAGTTATCAAGACACCGTTTGGGATGATGATACCAATACATTAATAATTATTATTGATAATGATAACACTAACAGTCCCGTAGCCAGGGGGTGAGGTGCGTACACTCACCCCCTCTCCCATGACCCGTGAAGGTCCACCTAACGGAAATAACAAACACATATACAGGCATACAAAATATAAGGCACAAAATCACAACTCTGTCTCAATGGTTGATTATGGGTTCCAGTTATCATCAGTTTCGATAATTTGCACTAACACGTCGCGGTGATGAGTGGCGACTTGTCATCTTTGATTCTCATTTGTTAAGGCTTTTTGACAGATATTGTCTTTCTCATGAATCCTTTCCCTCCAGCCATCCTCTTGCAATATCAGTCATACCCTTGTGAAAGAGAGCTGCTGAACAAGCTTGTGGTTTCATTGGTCTGCATTGCTGTATATTTATATTTCCTAACTTATTGATATTAAACAATGATGTATTGAAAGAATTTCGGGCCGAAATAAAATGTTTTAACTTTTTAACTTGTGATACAAGCCCCCACCCCATCCATTCCTCCAAAATAGGGAAGAAGATAGATGTAAGCAAAATTTAGACTGTCAAGGAACAGCTGTATTATCAAGAGGAGTCCTGAAAGCTTAGTGCCTGATGATATTACACAAGCACGCTGCTGGACACGGAGGGAAATGATGTTGCACCAAAAGAATAGATTGTAGCTAAATCTCGGTTTAATACGACACTTCAGGTTCAGTCCAGATTAACTAGTTTTCGCGTAATTCAAGCCACTCACACGTTTCTTGCTTCGAGTTGTGAAAACCCCAAATATGTACTGCACAGCAGAACGATAAGCGATGTGTGTGAGTGTGTGTGTGAGTGTGTGTGTGTGTGTGTGTGTGTGTGTGTGTGTGTGTGTGTGTGTGGAATTTTCTATTAGCATTATACAGAAAGGTACTGATATCATCGAGTGAATTACGATTAGATTAGGTTATATGTTTACTCCTTAGTTTCACTCAACCTTTCAGTCCTGCAATTTTCAGTCTGCGAGTTAAGACTGTGGAAGAGGACTGGAAGTGTTGAAAACATGCTTGTGTGCTTTTTTGTGACCCTTTGTAGCCTAGCTGCCAATCTCTCTATTATCCAACCCTTTATTGCCCTATCAGGAGCGTAGGGACCTGGGCCAAGGGCTAGTTTAATGTAGACATTTATGGTGAGAGTGACCAGTCGCTCAACCCTATGTGAGTAATAAACCTCAACCCCCCTCGCATATAACCCCTCACGAACCACATCCAACTGGAACACCCTAACCTACTAAATCACCAAGTGTCCATTTGGTTATACCACCCTACATAATATTATATGATTTCCTGGATTACAAGAAAGCAGTTGGCTTGGCACTCACTGTAGACTCATCTGAAGGTAGCATTACATTTAATTAATGAATGGTGGGCCCCACCACCTACCAAGTGAATTAAATAAAATCCCCCCCCCCCACCAAAGAAAGAGTCAGTTTATTTGCCTTTACAGGGTGTATGTTAGGGCAGCAAAAATACGTGTCCTGTGCCAGGTTTAGAGTAGGATTTTGCATCCTTAAATTATTCGGTAGAAAAGATTATCTTTGGTGTAAAAAAAAAAATCGGCGAGGCACTACTTACCCCTTGAACCTCCTCTAGGCTAGCTGTGTGGATTCCAACACTGGCCACACACCTCAGACACCATGCACTGTTACTTGTTTATATACCTTTGTTTTTTATGCTTCTATAATTTTCGCCTCTCTGCCACAGTTTTAGTGTCTCTTTGTTTGTTCTTTTAAGAAACTCTTACGTATTTTCTATCACCTATCTTGTGGCGAGATATGCCTGGG
Organism: Coenobita brevimanus; assembly: GCF_032717465.1. NCBI lineage: Eukaryota > Metazoa > Arthropoda > Malacostraca > Decapoda > Coenobitidae > Coenobita > Coenobita brevimanus. The sequence continues at coordinate 7,767,743 of NC_137063.1, forward strand.
ACTTAAGAGATCCATTTGACTGTCCTTTCAGCCGGGGTGAGTTTCTTATCAGGACGGAACACCGCTTGGCAGGACACAGATTCTACACCTTGGCTGTTTCAAGAATTTTCTGTTTTCGACACTCCACTCAAGGGCGGGAAGCAGTCTTTATTATAAATGTTTAATGTGCTTGCTTCTCTGTTGTCCAGAATGGCAGTATCCTAAACCCTCCATGGCGAACGTAAGTTCATGCTCCTGCATTCCCTGCTCATGGAATTCAGAACCTTAGGCTCTTGCATCATACTAAAACGTGAGTTGCATTTAAGCAGAGCCTGTTGCTCTTACAACACCTGATTCTGCCATTGCCGACAGACTGGACAAACTGCGCCAAGCTGAGTTCCGTTAGCATTTAATCCAGGTTCTCCTGTTCCCTCTTTCACCTGGGTTTCCTCAGTCTCCACTTAGGAAAGCCCAGAAATATGAAGAGATGAGAGGTCTGACTTTGGCTTGGACCAACCCGCCTCTGACATTACGCCAGGGTTTGCAGCTTGGCAGCCCTGGACCTCCTTGGAAGGCACACCGTCATGGATGGTTACTCCTCGTGGCAGCAACCCCACTTCAGGAGGAGTAGGACCTTCCTCTCAGGATACTGGTTCTTTGCCCCCTCCTGCAAATGTACTTGGTCTAGCTCTTTTGTCAACAATACAGTCTGATTTGAATGGTGACAACTCTTCTGTTATGGGCTATCATCTCTGCAGCTTTGCTATCCATGTCTGGCAGACCTTTTGTCCCTCTCCAATCTCTTTGTGACCAAGAACCAGCAACTGATTCACAGGACACGATACACGACTTTACTTACTATAGCTTCACAAACCCAGGTTCCTTTTGATGTACGTGAGGGTAGTTTCCATACGCACATGCCAGTTCCAGACTCAGACTTGGACAAGCAAGTAGTTTTGGAATTTCTTCTCACCATCGACCCTAGTCCGGGTATATCTAGAGTCTAGACACTCCGTTCCATTAATTTCTACTTGTATCCAGTTAGATTTGGATACCAAGTGGGGTGCAGTGAACATCTCAGAATCACTGTTTTTATTATTTTGGTGCCATGTCCCGACGGACTGGCTCCCGCTGAACACTCCCTCAGGTCTATTGGTTTTCCATCAGAACGATGACACCTGGAAAGAGGTTTCTCATGTTGTTCTTAAGCAACTCTCTCAGGGTCTCTGTATTTTTTGGAAGAAACATGGTTGCAAGGAGAACGCAACAAGAATATTTTTATTTCTTCTGGCTGGAAATTAACCATTTATGTGACTGATGGCCTCGTGGAAACTTAGTTCATTTTCGTTTCACACTTTCTCTGTTCCTGAAGACAGAGTTCGGTTCCTGAAATCACAGGCACTCGACCTAGAAGTCTCCCTCTCCTCTAATTTTGACTTGTTGGACTGGGCAAAAGGTCTTGAGAACATAATGGAGGACTCAGACTGTAGACCCAAATTCAACACCAACTTTCCATAAAATATCAGAACATTACCAACACGTTTTGATCAGACTCAGGGAGTCTTCTCCCAGTTTGCTGCCAAAAGATCTTTTTAACTTTTTTGACTGAGCCAAAATTTGCCTCACACTCGGCTTTCCCCCATATTCGGCCAAAGCTCGAGCCCAAGATGGTTGAATAAGACCTTCAGTGCAAGAGGGCTGATAGGGCTGTCTTGGCTTTACAGTTTATCTTTTCTCATGCATTTGGTTGATGATATCTTACAAAGAAGGTTGTGGAGAGAGACGCGTTGGACCACAGAGCTCTTGACAACGTTGTGAAGAGCATTAAAGGATCCTTTCTTAATTAACTTGTCCTTATTGCTGTTCGACTTGCAGTAGATAGGCAGCACAAGCATGGGGCCAGTTACACTCTTCCTTGGGAACGGGTGGTTGTGAACTCGATTGAGTGCATTAATAGACTGGGTAGTCATGAAGTTGGTATGGTAACGAGGTAAATGTGGCACCCAGGTAGTTATTGAATCCAGACTCTGACACATCGTATTTCTCCTGAATACTCACTCAACTTTGGACTGACAATACTGGATACCACGGTAATTGTGGAAAGAAGTGGGAGATTGCAGAGAGCATGCCACTCTTTTGATGAATGTGGCAGGCAAATGGGATTCTGCAATATATGGTTTGGTGAAGGTTAGCCCACAGGAGAGAGAGAGAGAGAGAGAGAGAGAGAGAGAGAGAGAGAGAGAGAGCAAAGAAAAATAAGTAAAAGAAAGGCGTGCTTAACAGTGAAAAACTCCAAAACTGGAATGAATCCGGTAGTGGATGGTGATGGTGGAAAATGTTGTGGCAAGGGGTGGTGGTAATAGACTGAAAATGGAAGCTATGTAGAGTAACCCGAATATAATAGAGTGCCTTAGGAATGGAATGAGAGTATAAGTGTATCATTATATAAAGGTAACAGTGAGAGGAGAGGAACTGGGAGTCACAAGGGAATCTGTTTACTGCGATGTGATAGGAAAATTGAATGACACAGTAATGACAGAGGGTGAGTGCAATTACAGAAAGTCTAACTGTTACAGATATTTTATGAACAGAGGACACCAGTAATCTGGTGTATGGATTATTTTTTTTAATAATTTGTTTTTCCTTCCTCTGTTGTTATAAAAAAAAAAAAAGTTGGTGCATGAAGAAAAGGTTGTGTTCTGGGAGGACAGGGGATGTGGTGATTATGACAGTCAAGTATATGTGCTAGGATGTATGGCAGAAGGTTGTGTGTAACATACAAGGAGCTGGAGAAGGCACATGTTAGGTATCATCATGCTTGTGGGGAGGTGGAGGATTACTTAAATCTATCCAGTATATGCATAAGTGAGAGCAGTGAGAGTGGATGATATATTGAGAGGTTCATCAACATTTATTGATGTATTGAAACAAGGCTGTCATGTCACCATGGCAGACTTCGCCAGACGATGTTATTCAACTGAGGAAGTCAGAAAATCTTAAGAATATTAACATTCTCTCTGTTAACTCCTCCATGTTCGGGACAACTCTAGTATTCCACTCCAAGTGTCAAGTAAAATTACTTGACATTAGCCAGAGTAAAACAGGGAAGTCATCCTGTGAGGATTAAGGGTTAAATGAATGGCGAATCACAGGCCAGTTATTAGACGTTTGTGAGACCATCATCAGAATTTGTTGTAATTTCTCGTGGACATAGAAAACTGATGTAAATGGGGGAAGATAAAACAGAAAAACGTCACCACTGGTATGGAAGACAACAAAATGAGATGTACCTCAACCATGCTAGAAGGGCAAATAGTCGAATGGGCTAGACAGACGTTCTAATAGGCAAAGAAAATTTAAGATAGAAAAGATGGAATATAGGAATATGTTGTTTCATAACTACTCTGAGGACTGATAAACGAAACGAAAGGAGGTAGACAGCTCTGGATAAAAAGTGAAAGGGTGGACGCCGACCGTTAGGCACAAGGGCCTTTACACATTCCATGATGCTTCGCTGTAACAGGCCTCCATTAGCCCTGGACCTGGGCTGGCAGGGCTACGAACACCTATCTGATGAGCCGGACACTACACCTGCCCTTGACGACCTGCCGCGTTTTTTTTTTTTTTTTTTTTTTTTTTTTCGGGGGGGGGAGGGGCAGGAGAAAGAAAATGCACATTACATAATTGATGCTACACACACACACACACACACACACACACACACACACACACACACAGGATGGAATAAAAAGGAGGAAGGTAGTAGAACCATGTCATGACAAGTATATAAACAAGATGATAAAGTTGATGTACTCAAATGTGGATGGAATGGTATCTAAATTACTAGAGATGAATGATTATGTCAGAAAAAATGAACCACAAATAATATGCCTAACTGAAACAAAATTAACACCAAGGATATCCAATGACATACTAAACTTAGAGGAATACAATATATGCAGAAGAGACAGAAATTTTAAAAAGGGAGGAGGAATTATAATATTAACTAAGAAAAATCTAAAAGTCAATGAAATAAAACTAGATATACCATCACAAGTAGAACTGATTGCAGTAGAGATCAACACATCTGAAGGTAAAGTAATTGTAGCCAATTTGTACATGCCACCCAGATCAAACACATGGGAAAGAGATGAATATGAGGACCTGGCAGAGAGTTCAATTCAGAGTTTAAGATCATTACTACATAAAATGGAAGAGAAATCAGAAAGAATTATACTAACTGGGGATTTCAATACTGTTGGGATTTCAAAGCTGTTGGGACCAAAAGCTCCTGGATCTCGTACAAGAGTTCTTCCTAACGCAACATGTGAGGGAAACCACCAGAAAAAGAGGACTTGATGTACCTTCAGTGCTAGATCTAATATTTACTAGGCAAGAAAATGATATTGACAGTTTAATATATCACCCTCCACTCGGCAAAAGCGATCATGCAGTACTAAATTATAACTTCAGGATAGCATATGACATTGTAAACAGCAATGACAGTTACAAAAAGAGCCTAAACTATAAAAAGGGAAATTATCAAGACCTAAAGAAGTATTTCTTAGAAGTTGATTGGGAAAATGAGCTTAGAGGACAAGATTTAAATGCTGTATATAAAAAATTCTGTGAATTTTATGAAATAGGAGTCCAGAAGTACATCCCACAGCACAAAGAAGCAGATAAGAAAATACAGAAATGGTTCAATACAGAATGTAAAAAATCAAAAGAAAGAAGAGATTTGTTGTGGAATAGATACAGAAGACATAATAGTGAAAGGGCGTATAATAATTACAAACAGGCAAGAAATGATTATACAAGAATAAGGAGGGAAGCCCAAAAACAGTTTGAGGAGGATATAATAAATAAAAGTAGTGATCAACCAAAGCTGTTTTACAGCTATATCAGAAGCAAAACCAAAGTAAAAGATATAATACAATCCATTACGGACGAGGGAATCACTTATACACAAGAGAAAGATATTTGTGAAGCACCAAATAAGAATTTCCAATTAGTTTTTACAGAAGAAAAAATTTTTGAGAGGGACTATGTGGAACATGCATGTCCACACATACTACCAGATATAAAAATAGCAGAAAAAGTAATACAGGAGGAGTTAAGTAGATTTGACGGAGGAAAAGCAAGTGGTCCTGATGAAATTTCGTGTTGGGTACTACGAGAATGTGCAAAGGAGTTAAGTAAACCATTATTTTTAATTTTCAAGAAATCCTTGAGTCAAGGTAAACTACCTGATATTTGGAAAAAAGCAAATATTGTCCCCTTATTCAAGAAAGGAGATAGACAAAATCCGACCAGTATCACTGACCAGTGTTGTAAGCAAGGTATTAGAAAAGATTATAAGAATAGCTTGGGTAAATCATCTAGAAGAACACAGTATGATAACAGAAAGACAGTTTGGTTTCAGAAAAGGAAAATCATGTGTTACTAATCTGTTGAGCTACTATGACAGAGTGACAAACACAATACAGGAAAGGGAAGGATGGGTGGACAGTATCTATTTAGATTTCAAGAAAGCTTTTGACACAGTACCACACCAAAGACTTTTATGGAAACTGTACCATCAAGGAGGAATTCGAGGGCAAACTGTTTTGTTGGATGCAAGACTTTCTCATAAAAAGAGAAATGAGAACAGTACTAAGAGGAAACTACTCATCATGGAAAGAAGTGACTAGTGGAGTACCACAGGGTTCAGTGCTGGCACCAATCATGTTTTTAGTGTATATAAATGATATAAACAGTAACAGTGGAAATGAGAGCTATCTGAATATGTTTGCAGATGGTGCAAAAATACAAAGGAGAATTACTAACACAGACTCTTGTAAAGAGCTACAAGAAGAATTAAATAAACTTCATGAATGGAGTAGTACATAGCAAATGGAATTCAATGTGGACAAGTGTCATGTAATCAAGTTTGGTAAAAGTGGAAAAAGACCTGATTGGGATTATAAGTTAGGAAATAAAACCCTATACACATCAGAAAGAGAGAAAGACCTAGGTGTGATTATCAATAACAGACTATCTCCGGCTGACCACATCAGCGAGAAGGTACGGAACATGTATACACTGCTTGCAAATATGAGAATAGCATTCACATACATAAATGAAGACATGCTAAGAAGGATAATAACATCATTCTTTAGACCAACCCTGGAATATGCATCAGTAGTCTGGAGTCCTCATCTCAAAAAGCATATAGACAAGATTGAAAAAGTTCAAAGGGCCGCTACAAGATGGATACCAAGCTTAAGGGACCTAAGCTACGAAGAAAGACTAAATAAACTGAATCTACCAACACTACAGGAGAGAAGGAAAAGAGGTGACATGATAATGCTATATAAGTGCATATCAGGGAAGGAGAAAATAGACATAAATGATTACTTAACATACGGAGAAGCATCAGCATGAGGACACTGCAAAAAACTGCATAAGAAGAGAGGTGATAAAGACGTAAGGAAATTCAGTTTCCCAAACAGAGCAATTGATCAATGGAATGCACTACCGAATGAAATAGTGTGTGCCAAAACAATTCACAAATTTAAGGAAATGTACGATAAATATGGTTTAAGACACGGAACAGTACGAGCTTGACTCATTCCTGTAAAGATACAATTAGGTAAGAACAATTAGGTAGGAACACACACACACAATATTATCCCCATCTCCGAGTCTTCCCTACGTGACTTGACACGTGGTACTAATTTTCTTACATTTTTCTCCTGTTTTTTTTTTTTTCCTCACTTCCTGTGGCTATGGTTGGATGATGATGGGTTATAAGGTGTGTTTGTGAATTACGAGGTTTGTTGAGTTACGAGGTGTGTTTGTGAGTTACAAGGTGTGTTGATGAGTTACGAGGTGTGTTTGTGGGTTACAAGGTGTGTTGATGAGTTACGAGGTGTGTTTGTGAGTTACAAGGTGTGTTGATGAGTTACGAGGTGTATTTATGAGTTACGAGGTGTGTTTATGAATCACGAGGAGTGTTTGTGAGTTAGAAGGTGTTTTTGTTCAGTGCGTTTGTGATTTTTTTTTTTTTTTTTGTTAACCTCGTTGTGGTATTAAGGAAATGATTAAATCCCTTGAATCTGGTGATTTTTTTTCTTTAAGTCGCGGGAACATCTGTAGGGACGTCTCTGTCGGTCTGTCACTCACTAACATTTTTCAGAACCGAGGTGCTTCACTTCCACAGTTAATATGGCCTCATATCTGGGCCCCGAAATTCGCTTCACGTTCGTAGACTTTAGCAACATCAGGAACCCTATGCTAAGACCTGGAAGTTTACGTATCTATCTAGTACTTTTTTTATTCTTGCTACCACCATTATATTCAGCTTAGGAGAGCCCCACTGTAGCGAGAGATATATATGAAGGCTGTATCGAACCCACTAGTTTGAAATTCCAATGCCACACTGAAGATATGTCGTCATGGGATGCCAGAAGTAAAAAAATAAAAAAAATAAAAATTAAATAAAAATCGAACGCCATCGGATTGAATGGGTTAAGTGAACTCCGCTTTAATAACTACTGTATATATAATTTTTCATTAACCATTCTGTAAGAAAATGTCATACAGTTTCGTTACCACCACATTACAGTATTTCACACATTTAAGGGAGACTTATCGTTAAGTGGTTAAAAACAGTCTACTGATTGCCACGACATATTTTTCCTACTGCCACATTATTATATTCATTTATTGGAGACCTGTCGTAGTGAAGGGGTTTGGCCGTAATTTATTAGAGACAAAGAAACGATGAGTAATTAAAAGGGCTGTCTTTATGGTTAAAGGGATTAATTAAGTGTTAGTTAGCATAGATTGATTATATGTTGGAAAGGTTCACTAGATGTTAGGATTAAATAGACATTACGGTTAGAAGGATTGTTTAGGTATTACCAATGAAAAACTTAATTAGTTGTTAGAGGAACTAACTTGATGCGGCTGTTAGATTAATTAGGTGTTATAAGGATTAATTTGATGTTATAAAGATTAATTAGATGTAATAAAAATGAATTGGATGATTTACTCTAGACGTTGCAGTTAAGAGGCTTAATTAGTTATTTCAGCTTGAAGAATGACGTCTTTTCTATTTCCGTTACCGCAAGAGACTGCTGTAGGGGAGGTCCCTATGGTGTTCGAAAGTGTAGCCTCTTACGCTTTAGTTTCATGACGATTTATATCTAAACCTAGCATTCAACAGACAAACTTATCCAGATTTTAGGAGACCTTTCGCAAAGTGAAGCTGTGAAACCCCCTTTCCTACGAATGACTGTACTTGTCAAATAGACTCTGACGGTAGCAAGATCAAAACTGAGTCATAAGAACATAAGAACATAAGAAGAGAGGATAACTGCAGTAGGCCGGTTGGCCCATGCTAGGCAGCTCCTAGAAGAGTAACTGAACTACTAGAATGAGATAAGGATAGCAAAGAAGAAGGCTCTCCCCCGCCCTCCAAACCCTCCAGCCGAAGCCGGCAGGAAAAAGTCAGAAAGAACACCACGCCGCATAGAAAAACTGGCGTGGACATTTTACAGGAAAGTGTGAAAGGAGAATAGAGACTATCATAGTGTAACCTATTGTCATGGTAGTCGTGTGGATGGGGTGTTATTGGAGAAGTTTCATGTTTATTTATTCCGATAATTCTGCCCCATGCTGAATAAAATCGTCTAAAGCACTCATGGTATTGTACAGTACTGTATAACGACGTCTTAGTACAGGTGTTATTATAGCTGATCTCATACATTCCCTCTCCGGCACTATACCTGTCTCCTGAAATGCGAACGTCACCAACGTGAAAACTTAAAAAACCGGTGATTTACAGGGTATAAATTAACAAATACACAGGTAAATAAAAAATAAATCTACATATATCTGTCAATCAATTAATAATAAGAGCGTCGATATAAGATAAACTAAAAATAAACACTATCCATTAATTAATGCCGATTGCCTATTTGCAAATTAATCCTTGTTACCCACCCAATCACAAAACGCTACCCACATTCCTCTCACTAACGTCCAGGCACTCATAACAATATAAAAAGCAAAATAAGAACGTCAAAAGACAAATAACATAGTATTAAAAAGAAAAAATGATTGTCTAAAAGAAATGTCCGACTATGTCATCCGGATTAAACAGGAACGCAAACAAGGTGGCGTCGTGTGGGGGCTTGTGGTGTTTTTTGTTCAAGCGAAGATACTAAAGTTATGAACAGCAGAAATACAAAAATTAATTCTATAATGCCTCGAGTGATTTTAGAAGTGAAAGAGCCCTGTGATATCGTGGAAAGGGAGTTACAAACCAAATTATGGCAATATGGACTACAGAGAAGAGAGTGTTGCGTACCTGCCTTTGCTTTTGGAGATCTTTGACCGCATGGACGATGTTTAATATGATAAACAACCGAAGTGTCACGTCACGTATGACAACAGTGTACTGACCATAGCAGACGACGTCATTTGTCCCATAACAACAAAGCAAAATGAATTTAATGCTTAAAATGCTTCACTGATTTGTTCCACTATCTTCCATACTATAATGACCGGTCTGAAGCTTTAAAGTGAGTTTCGCTTCGTAGGGGATGAAGAGGAATTAAAATTTAGGAAAAGGAGAGAAGTGGAGGCGCCAGTTCTGGTACTTCACTGTCACAAGTATGTAGTTGTCATTATGGTTAGCCTGTTATTAGAAAGTAAACATACAGACCCACTGTATGTCTGAGTAGTATTACCGGTAATGGAATTTCCCGGTTAAAGAAAACATAATTGCTATAAGACAGTTTGCAAAATGAGGCAGCATACAGAATGTAGTGATCCTAAACCAGGTTCTAGTAATGTCCAGTCTGTTAATCCTGTGTGAAAAAAATGGTAAATTTTTACAAGTAACCAATAAACCCCCAGGTTGTACAATATATTTTTCTGGTAGTTTTTGATGCGATTCTGATGTTTCTGACTTCCATTTTTGTCCAAAATGCCTCATTTCCCCTCTTTTCCAGTCATGAAGTTTGATTGGAGAAGTAGGTGAAATCAAGCATTTTCTGAGAAAAATGAAGTAAAAAAAACAACACAAATCACATCAAAAACCACTAGAAAAATATACTGCACCACCGATTAACATAACCGAACAGACCAGACCCAACCAAACCTAACCCAACAGACCTAACCAAACCTGACCCAACAGACCTAACCTAACCTCACCAAACACACCAAAACTAACCAAACCTAACCTATCCTAGGGGAATGCTTACCCTAGAGATGTGATGGTCCAGGACAAGGGTCGTCTGGGTCGCCGTCGTCTTCCAGGGGTGGGCTTAATGGGATGGTGGCAACAGCACCAGGTCGTTCACGTGGCCGGTCTGACTGAAGCGGCTGCAGCAATGAGGAAGTGGTGTAGCATCTGCTCAGCGTTCGCGTGAAGAAACGGATACCTAGAAAAGTACTGTTCAAAGTATTCACTCCGTAGCCCAGGACGTTCAGACCACTCCTTTGCGTCCCGCCACAATCTTTCAATGATCTGCATATTGATGGTCGGGTAGTCTGGGTCCACAAATGCCTCCCAGTAGTTGATCACGTGATGTGTGTACCCATCGTCCGCCAACCATCGACAGGCAGCCCAACCGTCACTGTTAATGATGCTACCTGGCCGAATGAATTTTTTGATTATCAGTACAAGGGTTGCAGCACTTCTATTAAGTACTTGATCCCCTTTCACTAAAGGCACCAAGAAAAACTTTTTTCCGACCCTTTCAATCCCTCTGAAAAGCCACACGTCCCTTAGGTTTCCCCCACGATCATATTTTGCCCTCACAGAAAAATGTCTCGTTGATATCGACGTTAACGCCAGGTCCCTTGATGGGTGGATGGTTCTGTAGCCACAAAAGGGTCACTTCTGAGCAAAAGCTTCACCAGTCCACACTTGTCTTTGTCGAGCATTTTAAACACGTGATAATAACATCGTGGTTCCAGAACTTCTGAATCCAGTGGTTTATGAACAGCATAATTTGCAAAGCAGGAAGGTGTGTGTTGTCCAGAAAAGTTCCTTTGTAGTCAGAAACACCAAAACTACACTGGACCTGTTTCTTGGTTTTTACGTACTTTTTTTAACGACCACAGTACCACTGATGTTTGTCTTTTCTAAATTTGCACGGTTCCTGACAATCTGGGCAGTAAACTTCCGAAGGTAATACACTGTGTTTTCTAAAAAAAACTCAATTGCCTCCTCAGGTTCCGATTGGAAACGCTTAATCACCGGTAAATAATCAATATCACACCCGGGACACACAGCATGTCTTTCTTCGTCAGAGGCCATACCGAGAAAGATTTGAATTTTCCATCCAGAAAGAATCAAAGACTGCGCTTCAAATTGATTGGTAGAATACCATCATGTGACCTAAAGTAGACTAGGCCTATGAGTGGGTGATACAGACCTACCAGACACATGCGCAGTCAAAGGGAAGAGAAACTCACTTAGGAACGCACCCATTTTTTACACGGTCTGGCCGAGTGAAGATCCATGTATTTTTTGGAATTTTAAGTTAAATTCATTATCTCTGAAAATATCTATTTCCAAATTGGGTTATGGAGATTCATTATCATCCTTAGGGAATATACTATACATTAATGGTGCTAATATTCCTGAACTGCGCATTGGAACTTGTAAAATGTCAAAAAAATATACCGGTATACATCTTTATATTTTGTAGAAGCCACAACTTGAATCCAAGTAGTTTGAACTGTTTTCTGTTTATATATTGCCATTTGCTGACACTTTTCTTCCATAACATCCCTCGTAGATTAACTCCTTCCTCCCCTTGAGGTCATTAATCCTCCCTGGGAGTTATTAATAACCCCGGGGGTCATTTGCAATGGAAGTGTCATAGAAGTGTTAACATATGATGAGATATAAACAGAAAACACTGCAAACTATGTGGCTTTCAGTGTGGTTTATGCTAAATGTTATGTACAGGTATATTATCCTCCAGGCAGTTGCAGAATGCTAAGAAGTACTTGAATCCTACAAAACTAGAGTGAAATATGAAGGGGAGAATTATTCTGCCAAATTTATGCATGTAATAATGGCATACAGTGCTGTATATATATGACGGACAAATATTTTCTAATATTGGTAGCTATGGTAAATTACTTTGCAGGCTGGAAGTTGAATCAGTCACTTTAGAGAACCAGAGTTTGTAACACTAATGAAAGTCCACCAGCATTATACTCATTCACTTAGCCAAATACTTTCACAGTAGTACAACAACTGTGAGAAATGTCAGTACAGTACATTAATACATGCCTTTATAATTTGTTGTATGAAAGCTATGAGGATAATTTTGGTAAATGTTTGCACAACCATAACACCAGATTCCAAAAACTTAATAATGGGAATCCATAAGTCGTACAGTTTTAAGTCAACTTTCATCTGTGAAGTTTCTTCCACAAGTAACAAATAAGTGAGATATTGTAGGGTCTTCAGCATTATGGCTTTGTAAACATTTACCCCTACTTACTTTTTTTGAGATCGTGAAAATAAACAAGCAAATGAATTTCAGTCTGTTTTAGGCATTCACCTTTCCAAACACCACATAACCTAACCAAAATCCATGTCATTCTAGCCTAACTGAGACCAGTTTCCAGTTTTATCCTAAGCCGTCAGTGGAGTCCATCTTGACTGATTTCAGATTTGAAAATATGAGATAGACCCACTTCTGGCTCTGACTGTCTGAATCGATAATGTCCCATGGAGAAGCAAAACACTTTGCCTTTAATAGACAATAGGCTACATAGCTTAACAAACCACATGCACAGACACACATTAAAACCCCCACAATATCACTTATTTGAATTTATCGGAAGAAAGTTGACTTAGAACTGTGCAGCGTTTTGATTCCCATATGGAGTAATGGTTTTGTAAACATTATCCATAATTTCTGTAGTAGAAAAGAACCAAGCACCTCTTCCAGGGAATTTTGTGTTCTTTGGAAAGTGCAGATTGGTTTAAATTGCACAGACATTGAACTGTTATTCCACCTAAAGTGTCGGATCAAAACACAACACATTTAGCATATTTTATGGCTATGGACTCATTCATAGTCCCGAGTTGCCCCAAAAGCTGTGTTCAGTAATGTTAGTTACTTGCACTCTGGATCAGCAGCCAGTAAAACTGTTGTGTAAGTATCAGGATTGTCATATTTCTTTGTTGGTCATTTAATTTTCAGTAGATAGGCCTAAAGGGATTTACAATAATCCATGATTTCATGTAGGCTACCTTGACAGACCAGATATCGGATTTAACAGGCATCCTGAAGCTACCGGACTTCCGTTGGCTATAACGAACAATGTCCATTAAATGGGTCACAGTACATGTTTCATTAGGAAGTGCAATGACAAGAATGTGAAGTCAACTTTAAAAGGACAAAATTAAATTATGGGTGAAATAAACTGCAAAAGGGCGAAATTAAGGGCCAGGTTAATGTAAAATGGGTATAGTTTGCACTTTTAGTACTAGAATATGCTGTTGTATACATTTAGAGTGGATCTTCTATATCGGACGATTCTAAATAGCAGATTCATAATACCTGGCAACATCATGCAAGTTTGCTGCCTCGGTAAATCGCAGAAATTACATGAAAATCGCGGATGCAGCTATCAAAAGTGATGCTATTCTGATGCCTCGTGTAATACATGCCACTATTACCTCAGGTCTGTGCATCTAGCTGGGCATAAACCAACCTTAGTCAAGCATGACAATTACTAAACCAATCCTATTCAAGCATAGCACTTACCATAAGGCAATCACAGCACTTCCTTCCCACACCAAGCATGAAGTTGTTAGTGTTCACTGATGACCAGTTTGATGTAGGTGTGGGGATAAATTGGGCAACTTTTCCAAGATGACAGACCCATAAGAAATTTTCCTCATAAGATTAGTTATTCTTAAATCACGGAATTCACAAATTGCGGTGTGTGCCCAGTCTCGTAAGACTGCGATTTAGAAGATTCCACTGAATATTCAAACTTATGCTTGAAATCCCACCTGGTGGGGGGGGGGAGGATTGGATTTAACCCGTCACGTCCCGAGGTTTTCCGCACCTCCGACATCCCCCAGTCCCGAGGTATTTTCGATTTTTTTTTTTTTGGCTAAAACCTTCGCTTTTGGTGAGAAACATCGAAAATTCATAGAGAAATCGCTCACCTGAGGTTTAAAGTGCCCAATCCAGGTAGGAGTTCCTCCTTACCTGAGTGGGTTTTCCAACATGCTGGCACCAAAGAAAACGAGTTCTATGGGAGGGTAACTATTTTATCCACTCATAAACGGTATTTATTTATTTACTTGGTACGAATGTATATGTAGTATGACAGTATATTGGTTTTCAAGCAGTAATAAAGGCATTATAAGCATTGTTTCACTCACTAACTAATCACCATACCTGACCTATTTTTGCCACACTACCTGATCATTATTTCTGGCTGTTTCTTCTTCTAATGCTATGTAAACATTGTCCTCCACATTGACATCGATTGGGGAATCACTCTGGCCCTGAATAACTTTACTAGCCAGGTCACTGGTAACAGGTCCTTTGCCAAGACAATGGCGTGAGGGGGGGAGGGGGGAGGTTATGCAGTGTAAGGCATTGTCCCTGCTTGGTATCTTGTACAGGAATAGAGGAAGGTGTCCCGTGTATACATATGAAAAATCACGTGCGAAAATTGAAAAGTGTGCAAATTAGGTACCTTGCAATTGCACGACGTACTGGTACGTCGCCGGGACTGGCAAATGCAAATCGTGGTGACGTACCCATACGTCGTCGGGACGGGGCGGGTTAAAGGATTTTCGGCCGTATCAGATCAGGCTTACCCCCAGTAAGTCCATTATAAGGACGGGTCTACAGTACATTCAGTACAGAGCATGAAAGGAGTCTCTGACGATATTTCATCATCTCTCAGTAAAAGAAAGTGTATTGTCAATGTTAGCAAAATAAACGGCAAAGAATGTGTAAAGTGTAGAAAAAATAATGAAAGAGCAAATGTTTGCTTTTAAAAGTTAAGGTACTGGAATACTGTGTATATATATATATATATATATATATATATATATATATATATACCAGTATCTCGTAAGTACTGTGGTGCAGAACTCCTGATAAAACTGTCAGCAATAAAGTTTTATACCTTTCGAAGGAAAAATATGTTACAAATGATAATCTTGACAAATAGTTATTCATCTGATATATAATAGCTACCACTAGATCGAACCCTACCTAAACAATTGAAATCTTAACCTGAATATCTTAGACTGCCACTAAACCTAACCAAACCAAACCAAAATTTAACATGATGAACATGATTGCATTGCACTGGGCCTAACTTAACAAAACAAAATTTTTACTGATTAACATAGACTGCCACTAGAAATAAGCCGCGTTTTTGTCGTCCAAGCTGGAGCTTGGGTTTCGAAGGGCGTCTTGTCGCGCTCGGTTTCTGTCCACAAAAACAGTCCAGGATACGTAGAACCGAAAAATTACATGACGATCGCAAAGTAAACAGGGGTTCGCCAAAGACGATCTGACGTATATGCAAGTTACACGCAGCCGTTATTTGTGCTGAACTGGGTCTGTATGTCGTTAATATTAGCAATCTGCACCCTAAGTTTATTTACATGTGCTAATTTCATTATATTTATCATTTACGTGTCCATGGTGGCCATTCTCACTGTCCCCAAGCTACACCAAGATTGCTCCCGACCACGCTTGGGTGAGATACGAAGACGAAGACCGTTATGGTTTCAATGACAAATACATGGGCCGGCTTCGTATCATTTTGGCCGACAAAAACGGTGCAGCTTGGTTTCACCGAAGATGGCTTAGAATCCGATCGACCAGCTTGGATGACAAAAACGCGGCTATAGCCTTGCTGAATGTAGCATAGCCTTTGAACAACCCAGTGGGACCCATAAACCTGAAATAATAATAATAAATGAACCTTAAATTTGCTGCTGAGCATAGTGTATAATACAGAGTGAACTGTACTGTTTGTATCAGGTGATGCACTATATTCGCTGACAGTTTTCAAAGTCTGGAGAAAAACAACCAGTTGAAGGCCGCATAAAGAAAATTTCTGCCTGCAAAGAAAAATTAAAGATTACTAAACCTGACAAAAACTTACACGTAGCTATGTAGACTTTTTTCTTGATGTCATCTCTTACTTTACCAAATATTAGATTGACACGAGTAAGAAAAGGTATTACATGATGACCTCTCAGTGGTTTTCAACTGTTAATTTTCTTCCTCAGAGATGAAAGAAGTAAGGGATGACATTGTAAAATCTGCATAATCCGATAGGCCTATTTGTTTAAAACCCGTAAACCGCACAGTAATCTTAACTGCTGTTTACTGCCGTGCTATTTATTTTTCTGCGAATTAGATGGTCCGTTTATCTCCGTTCCATCTCTATCCATTTTCTCGGGTATGGTTCTCAGCCTTGTCTCAAATCTTTCGTCCTCCATTTTATCCCAAGCCACTTTTCCCCATATTTGCTCCTCAGCTCTGCCCATTCTTGTGTATGATCTACCTCTCTGTCTATATTTCTTATCCTCCTCCTTCTCCACCTCATCCTCGTCCGTGGTCTTCCTCCCTTGTCCTTATCTGTGATCCTCTTTCCTCCTCCTGCTTCCTCTTCTCCGTGGTCTGCCTTCTTCCTCCTCCTCCTTTTCATCATCGTCATCATCATCTTTCTTCTCCTCCTCCTCTTCAACATCATCATCATTCTCATTCATCATCATCATCATCATCTTATTCTTCCTCCTTGTCTTCCTTGTGGTCCTGGCCAGCAGCAGTCACCACACTGGGAAACTCCGCCAAATATCCTGACCAAACTTGCACTCGCGCCACCAAAGTTGAGTGAGGGACTGGCGAGAGGATGGGGGAGGCAGGGAGAAAATTGACAACATATTTTCCCTTCTCCTTTTACTTTCACTCTCAACCTTTCTTTTATCCTTTCATCCTCACTTTCTCCATCCCTTTCAATCGTCTTCCGTTTTTCCCTTTGATTCCTTTTTGTCGTCTCTCTCTCTCTCTCTCTCTCTCTCTCTCTCTCTCTCTCCATTTCTTTTCCTCCTTTTGTTCTCCTCAGCTTCTCCTTCCTCCCCGTCATCCATCCATTATCTTTTCTTCTCTTTTTCGTCTCCAGCATCTCTTTTCCTCGTCTTCTCTCCAGCTTCCCATTTTCTCCTCATCTCTGGCATCTCTTTTCCTCCCTTTCTTTCCTTCGCTTTTTCTCTTTCTCTCCTTCGTCCCTTCAGTTTCTCTTTTCCCACCCTTCTTTTCTTTGATCCTTTTTTTCATCCCTTCTTCCCTCTCCAACTCACTTTTTTCTTCCTTCATTTTTCTCCTTTTTATTCCGTTTCTGCTTCTCTATTTCTCCATTTCTTCTCGCTTGAACTTCCCTTTAATAACTTCTTTCTTCATCCCTTTCCCTCTCGTTCTCCCCGCACTCTTTCCTTTTTCTCTCCCCTTTTTCCAAGTTTTGTTCTCTTCTTTCTCCATCTGCCCCTTTTCCCTTAATTCTCCATCTTTTTCCTTCTCCTTTTCCTCTTTTCTTCCCTCCATCTTTTTCCCCCTCTTTATCTATTCTTTCCGTTCTGTACTTTTCTTTTCACTTGTTCCCATTTCTTCCCTCCACCCTATCTTTTCCTTGTACTCTCCTCCACATTCCCCCCCCCCCCTCTTCCTTCACCTTCCCTTTTCCCTGCGTTCTCATTTTCTCACCTTCGTCTTCCCTTCTATCCGTCCAATTCTCTCCCACTCTTCATCCCTGGTAGATGACAGTGGGTTTTAAAGGGTGAGAAAGGAGGGGGGAGAGGAAAAAGGGGAGGGGGGACAGGAAAGCGGGGGGGGGGGTCGAACTTCTTGGATGTGAATTTCAAACCTGGACGCGTGTACTGCAGAACTGTGTGTGTGTGTGTGTGTGTGTGTTTTATTGTCTTGCAAGTACTGTATGTATATTTTGAATCCGTTAAGTAATTTTAGCATACGAGGAAACTAACTAGATTACTAAATTTTTTTTTTTTTTTTTTTTTTTTTTTTTATGCGAGGAAGAAGGAACCAAAGGCCATGAGCCCGCAGTAACAGTTCCCTCCAAGAGAAAAACAAAATACAATAGAGAGCCAAATTCAAGATCCGATCATTTTGAGATGCCTGGACACACTACGTTTGAAAGACTGGAGATCATAGGCAGGAGGAAATACAGACAGAGGGAGACAGTTCCAGAGCTGACCTGTTGCATAAATGAAAGACTGGGAGTAACGGTTAACTCTTGCATTAGAGTTGGACAGAAAAAGGGATGAGAGTTTGCTGCCAGACGGGTGCTACGCGCCCGTCGTAGAGGTGGAGGAATGCAAGCAGACAGTTCAGAGGAGCAGTGACCATTAAAGTAGCGATAGAAAAGAGATAAAGATGCAACAGTGCGGCGAAGAGACAGAGGTTGAAGGGAGTCAGTAAGAGGAGGAGAGTTAATGAGACGAAAAACCTTTGACTCCACCCTATTGAGAAAGAGCTGTATGTGGGGAGCCTCCCCACACATGAGAGTTGTACTCCACACAGGGGCGGATCAAACCCCTGTATAGAGTCAACAATTGTGCAGGGGTAAAGAAAGAGCGGAGTCGGCTTAGCACACCCAATCTCTTGGAAGCAGATTTTACAAGAGATGTAATATGATCTTTCCAGATAAGTCCCGAGTAAATGAAACCCCAAGCATGTTCAAGGATGATGCAGGATTAATCTGAATATTATTAAACATTAGTGGGTATACCTGTGGAAGATTTTGTCGGGTTGATAGGTGTAAGAACTGAGTCTTAGATGCATTAAAGACAACCATATTATTTTTACCCCAGTCAGAGATATGAGCCAAGTCAGACATTAGGTGTGCCATAGCCTCATCCCTTGTTTCTTGAAGTAACTGTTGAGATGGGCGTTGCAGGGAACCGAATGGAAAGATGAAGGGTGGAGTCATCAGCGTATGAGTGGATAGGGTTAGATGTACAGCTTAGAAGATCATTGATGAATAAAAGGAAGAGAGTTGGTGATAGGACAGAGCCCTGAGGAACACCACTGTTGATAGATCTAGGAGAAGAACGATGGCCGTCTACGACAGCGGCTATAGAACGACCAGAAAGAAAGCTAGCGATGAAGGCACAGATAGAAGGATAGAAACCGTAGGAGGGCAGTTTGGAAATTAAAGATTTATGCCAGACTCGATCGAAAGCCTTTGAGATGTCAAGTGCAATGGCAAAGCTTTCATGAAGTCCCGTAAGGATGATGACCAGGAGTCTGAAAGGTAGGTGAGAAGATCGCCAATTGAGCGTCCCTGACGGAACCCATACTGACGATCAGAAAGAAGGTTGTGATAGGAAAGATGCCTTAAAATTTTTTATTAAGAATTGACTCGAAAACTTTTGAAATACAGGACGTTAAAGCAATTGGACGATAGTTGGAGGGTTGGGAGTGGTCACCCTTCTTTGGGACTGGCTGAATGAGAGCAAACTTCCAGCAAGAAGGAAAGGTACAAGTTGACAGACAAAGGCGAAATAGTTTGCCTAGGCAGGGTGTAAGCACAGAAGCACAGTTTTTGAGAACAACAGGAGGGACTCCATCAGGCCCATATGCCTTGTTAGTACTGAGGCCAGTAATGGCAGAAAATACATCAACTGAAGAAATTTTAATGTCAGCCATGAGGAAGTCAGAGGGGGAAGTGATGGAGGAACAGCACCGGAATCGTCTAAGGTGGAATTGGAGGAGAAAGTCTGTGCGAAGAGATCTGCTTTATCAGTAGAAGAAACAGCTACAGAACCATCAGAGTAGAAAAAGAGGAGGGAAGGATGATGAGGTAAAGTTGTTAGAAAGATTTTTGGCAAGGTGCCAGAAGGAGCGAGAAGAATTGAGTTGGAGAGTTGAGAGCATTTAGTATGGATGAAATTATTTTTAGTAGAGCGAAGAACAGACTTAGCACGATTCCGGGCAGAAACGTAAAGATTATGTGATTCAGGGGTGGGTTGGCTCCGGTACCTTTTGTAGGCCTTCTCCTTGTTGCGGACAGCATTAGAACAAGCGATTAAACCAAGGCTTTCTTGCGTTAGTCAAAGGATATGAGAAAGGAATGTGTATGCTTCCATGCCCGAGAGAATAACCTCCGTAATAGATAATGCACACTCAGATGGCTCCCGACCATGGAAGCAATAATCATTCCAGGGAAAATCAAAAAGTACTGCCTGAGGGCCTCCTAGTCTGCAGCCCCAAAATTCCACAGTGGACATTTCCTTGGAGGGTCCGCAGGCCGTACCGGAGCAATAGGGCAGGTTAAGGTAATAAGGTTGTGATCGGAGGAGCCCAACGGAGAGAAAAGATTAACCGAGTAAGCAGAAGGATTAGTTGTGAGGAAGAGGTCAAGTATGTTGGAGCTCTCTCCAAGGCGGTCAGGGATACGGGTAGGGTGCTGTACAAGCTGCTCTAGGTCATTAAGGATAGAAAAGATGTAGGCTTGTTCACCAGGTGGATCCGTGAAAGGAGAGGAGAGCCAAAGGTGGTGGTGAACATTGAAATCTCCAAGAATGGAGATTTCAGAGAAAGGAGAAATGGACAGAATGTGTTCCATCGTAGAAGTAAGATAGTCGAAGAATTTTTGATAGTCAGTAGAATTAGGGGATAAGTAAACAGCACAGATATATTTAGTCAGAGAATGACAGGAAAGCCGAAGCCAGAGAGTGGAGAATTCAGAAGAATCAAGTTCAGGAACACGAGAGCAAGATAAGTCGTTGCGTATGTATACACAACAGCCACCTTTGGCTTTGAAATGAGTATAGAGAAAGTAGGAGGATACAGAAAAGGGTTTGCTGTCAGTTGCCTCAGACAGCTGAGTCTCCGTTAGAAAAAGAAGGTGAGGTTTAGAGGAGGAGAGGTGGTGCTCAACAGAGCGAAAGTTAGATGAAAGGCCGCGAATGTTGCAGAAATGAAGAAGAAGAGAGTCAGACAGTGGTTCCAGGCACCTCGAGTCGTCACCGGGAGAGGGGCAGATGGCGGGGGCATTTATGGTCCCCCCCCCTGGGGACTCCGAGGCTGGGTGAATCAACGCCATTTTTGGTTAATTTTGAATAGGAAGTGTAGTGTGTACTGTGCATGTAGTTTGGTGAAGATAGATAGAGAAATTTGTACTGGAGAGCATGCTGGCCTACTCTCTGTGTAACTGAGACACTGAAAAAGTTCAGCAAAGGGGAATGGTCAGGAACTAGTCCTGAGGGCTGATGAAACGGGAGCTCCAGCACTCCCTGTCATCAGCTTTCCATCCACCTCGGGAGTACTGCCCTGCTCGACTGGTGCTACAGTCTACTCCTGTATCGGGTTTGTGTTCCTATACTTTTTTTTTACTCTAACTTTGTCTAATATTTCCATCTTTATCTTGAATGCAGAGTTGTAAAAGTAAATTAACACAAGAATATGACGAAAGCCACGATCGACTGGTATGGAAATAAATGAAACTCTGTGACCGGGCTGCGTGAAAAAAGCTGCTAAACGACGAATATCTGGGTCAGGTTAAAGTGAAAGAATTCTAGTGGCTAGCTGCTGCTATGAGACACTAGGACACTAGAAAAAGTTGACACCTTTAGTACGGAATGAGGTAGATGTATGTGAGTCATTCGGTCATCTTGAACCATTAGCAGACCGCTAAACTAACCTTGTCCGCCCGACTGGATTTTCTTCAGCCCTGGCTTCGACATCTCTGGAGCCTGGAGGGTAAAGAAACTAGGAATCTCGATAATACTGATATTTATATCAGTCTTCTCGCCTCCTAATCATTGTATACAGGGTTTTCGAACTGGAAGTAATAAATACGTCCTACACTAACCCCTTCATTATTAGAGGGCTCTCCTAAGTTGAATAGTCGACTGGTAGAAACAAGAACAACTATAAAATACGTCATCGTTGTGAAGAAGTTAGGTTAGTTGTCTGTGGGTTTGACCAACTGTAGGCGACTGTGAGAACAAATCACAGAGTGGTTAACATTTGTCAGAGCTTAATAAGAAGGCTGTATTGTATCCCAGTCTTGTTTCACGTCACACGTTAAGGTACTGTAGAAACACTGCTCAGTTTATTTATGGTGTATTATAACTTCCTATATCCCTGAGGGAAGTTTTATTATTATCAATATTATTGTTACTATGACTTAAGGTATTTTAAAGTTGCGATATTTCAAAGGCCATTGACCTAGAGCCGTCAAACTTGGTCAACTTAGTTGGATAGCTGTCAGCTTCTTTTGGCCAAATATGGTGGCAGTCTGTCACCCGGATTTCCAGATATTATCCGGAACACAGGAAAGTGAGTCACCGATGCTATCTCAAGAACCGCGTAAGCTAGGAAGCTGAAATTTTATTACAATGTAGTATGGTGGGACTTTTCCGGATATTCCCTATGTCACCTAAGTTTCCGTGAAGGATTAAGCCTAGAGCCGCCAAACTTGGTGGACTTAGAGACTGTGATGACCTAAGGTGACATGCACAAGATCAGTGACCTTGACCCCAAGGTCCCTTTATAGCTCGACTGCTAGTAGGCAGTGGCTGTGGGAAGTTTTTATCAAAGTTGTTCTTGGACAGTTATGGTGTTCTAGGTATTATTATTATTATTATTATTATTATTTTTTTTTTTTTTTAATTTTTCCACGTCCCTGTGAGAAGTTTTATAATTCTTTTTCAGTATTATTATTCTTACTTATTTTAAAATTGCTAAATTTCTTAAAGGCCATTTGGCCTAGAGCCTTCAAGCTAGGTTAGCTTAGTCGGACAGATGTCCGCTTGTTTTGGCCCAATATGGTGGCAGTCTGTCGACCGGATATACAGATATTATCCTGAACTCAGAAGAGTGAGTTAGCCATGCTATCTCAAGAACTGCCTTAGCTAGGAAGCGGAAATTATATCACAATGTAGTCCTAAGGCGGACGCAATGCAGAAAGTAGTATGGTTCTAATCGGTTGTTTATTCCCTGAGATCGCCTGGGATAAAAAAAAAAAAAAAAAGGGACTTTTACTTGTATTCCGGATGTCACCTGATGTTCCATGAAAGATTAAAGCTAGAGCCACCAAATTTCTTGGACTTACATACTGGCTGTGACGACTTAAAGTGTCATGCACAAGATCAATGACCTTGACCTCAAAGCCCCTTTATAGCTCGGCTTTTAGTAAGCAGTGGCTGTGGGAAGTTTTTCTGTATCGGAATTGTCTCCTTGGACAATTTTATAGTGGTATAGTTATTTATTTATTTAATATTTAGTTTCTTACCATCTTAAGGGTTTATCAAAGATTTCTGCAGTATTTGCAGTCGATGCAAAAGAACCACACTAGTACAATGCCCTATACGGTATATTCTCTGTTTTACTATTGCTGTCCCCAGACGATTTTATGCAGCTTAATAGACTTTTCACACTGCATGTTCCGTTGAACGTAAGGGATTTTTCCAAAGTCAAATGCAGTAATCTGGAGTAAAGAAAAATATAACAACAATTACATCTTTTGGCTTCAGGAGATAAGGTGAAATATCCGCATCGCAGTAGCCAGTGTCTTTGTTCCCACTCTTACTGTGATTCATTATTTACTGCAGTGTAATGACTGCCACTTATAAGCAATTTTTGAAGCGGCTTTTCGACCTGGGGGTTTATTCTTCATTAACCCCTTCAGTACTGTGAGGCTCACTAGAAGTACCGGTAGTAGGAGTAAAATATAGAACGTCGTTTGATTGAAGAGGTTAACGATCATTGCTTCGAATCACTTGGGCGGTTCCGCACGTGCTGACGTATTTGGGTTTGGAATCAGAATAGTCTCCTTTGTCCTCGTATTTAATATTTTACTTCTCGTACCAAAAGGGATCAGAATACAACTTGGTTAGAAATGTGTCGGAATAGTTTCCTTTGGCCCAATATGTCGTATATTACTTCCCAATCCCATAAAGGATCAGAATATTACTTGGTTGCATTGTGTCAGTGTTGGTGTCGTGCTGGCGGCGTGTTTGTCCGTCGTAATATATGTGGGATTAATTTATTTGACATGGCCACCCCTTTGAGCCCCGGGCCTTATATTGTAGGTGCAGCAGGCGTCACTCTGCCTGCCTGTGGTTATCCCGTGCTTTATGTCACCACCGGCCGTCACATTGGCTCCCGGGCTGTGTGGTGGCCCAGGCAGCTGCTGGACGATAATCCATTGCACGCACAAGTAAGGCATGGGTTCTGGCCGGGATTTTAGACTTCGTGGCACTTCCTCCTTAGCGATTTATTTTGCATATTTCACCTTAGGGGCTGTATTCTGGGTGAAACTTTACACTTCGGAACATCTTTCTTTGCGATTTATTCAGCATATTACACCTTTGGGACCGTATTCTTGGTGGGATATGAGGCCACGTAGCGCCTCTTCCTTAGCGATGTCGTTTGCGTCTTGCATCTTAACATCTCTTGTGTATGTTATTTGTATCGCTGTATAATATTGATATACTTGCACTAATAACATACAAAAGGATATTGAAGCGCAACTGCAAATTAAATCGCTAAGGATGAGGTGTTCCGAAATCTCCAAAGCCTCTTAGAATACAACCCTATGCTAGTCGGACAAGCGTGCAAAATCACACCCCAATTTTCCGCGGGCCTGTGGGAGTGGCGGTCAGGTGGTGTGGCGGCCATCTTTTCCTTATCGCATGTTATTTTTGACGGGATAATATTCTTTGCCGAAGTGTGAGGTGGTAAAACGATTTTTTGTCCAAACCTGACATTGGCAATAGCATGCAAGGTTGATGTCGTGTGTGTAATCCTGCTTTGGTAACACTGGTTGTAGCTGTACAACTGTTGCTTGGCCTGGAACACCAAGGTGGCGTGGAGGACATGTAGGCAAGAGAGACGTAGCTTGTATTATTACTGTTACCTACTGTTGCACTACATGACGTGCTGGTTGTATGTAGCTCACCCTAACTATACCAGTATTAAAAACTTGTTAGCGAGGATTATTATTATTATTATTATTATTATTATTATTTTCATATCAACTTAGTGGTTCTTACTCGTTCTAGCTGGATGGCACCCCAAACTATTTACGGTATGGTTTTAATATTGTTTACTATTGCCATTTAGCGTTGATGTACGGTACCTTGACTTTTTTATTTCCTAAATTTGGTAATCCATCACGCTCTGCACCACGAATACCAATCGTGTTGAGCATACAGTAGTATCACAGGGATACCTTGTTGAATATAGTGTAGCTAATGGTTTAATTAGAATGTTGATGGTCTGTCGTAGTATTTTATGGATGAACAGCAAGAGTCTAATGGAGATTCCAGTCCTCAAAGTATTCCCTGCAACAACCGGTATTTCACTTGTTACCATGCGATCCACAGGACATTAATCTCTTGGCCTCCACCCCTGCAGGTGAGGTTATGATTATCACTGCATCCATTTATTTACGGTAGATAAATGTCCCACGTGAGTCGCAAGCTAATAATAACACTTGCATACTACTCTGGAAGGGAATACAATTTTAATT
The DNA here is from genome assembly GCF_032717465.1 of Coenobita brevimanus. Classification (NCBI taxonomy): domain Eukaryota; kingdom Metazoa; phylum Arthropoda; class Malacostraca; order Decapoda; family Coenobitidae; genus Coenobita; species Coenobita brevimanus. The sequence continues at coordinate 7,793,291 of NC_137063.1, forward strand.
TATCTGTTAAGGATTACCCTTTGTTAGTTCAGTCGTGGGTAGTGTTATATTCTGAATGTGACCTTTTCCTGCAAAAGCATCACCTTAAATAGTTTTTTTTTATTTTTTTCTAACAGACTTTTGCTGAATACATTCTGCTGGTTGTAGTAAGAATAATATCCTAAATGTTCCCATAGGCTATCTGTACCAGTGAAGTAACACAAAAGAATAGTTTCTTTCGACGATTATATACAAGGAAGAATTGTTATGTCATAACTCAAAATTAGGTTTACGATACAGTAAACTCAACAGTCATAATGCTGCACAGAGTTGTACATTAAGGTGGTGAAGTTAATGCTGTTGTCCTACATATACTGCATTCCTGTACTGAAACTGGTCTGGTTAAGTTTGAGTAGTACAAGTGAAATATGTTGGTGATGATGTCCCCTCCCCCCCTGTGTGTGTGTGTGTGTGTGTGTGTGTGTGTGTGTGTGTGTGTGTGTACATGTGCGTAAATTGTGTCGTGTGTGTGTGTGTGTGTACACGTGCGTAAATTGTGTCGTGTGTGTTGGCAGTGTATCATGCGTGTAGTTCTCCTGTGTAGTGCGGACGTGTTTGTAGTGTCTTATTGGTCCACGGTTTAAGTCTCCGTGTGTGTGTGTGTGTGTGTGTGTGTGTGTGTGTGTGTGTGAATAACGGTATAACGGTTCAGTATATTTACTAAAGATTCTGATAAAATTTGAGTACCGTGGCTTAGATTTGAAAAGTTCATTTACAATTCTGGCGGTGGATAGAGTAAAATATAAAAAACGTCATCTCATCGAAGGAGGTAGTCTTCGCTATACCCTGTTTACTTTAACTTGACTGTAGAGATTAATGCTAGAATATGGTGTTAGTCACGAAGAAGTGTTATGGAAAGGTTGTAGATTCGTGGTACTGTCTCATTGTGCCGTTAAGCCACGGGAAGTTTTTGCATAAAGACGACAATCTCCGCCAGGTAAAGGTGGACGAACTGTGGCAACTTCATTAAGTCATACTGCACATGTTCTTTGTTGGCGTCTGGAGTACATTTGCATTTATTGCGGTGCTGGTGGTGGCGGCAGCTTTGGTGGTGGTTGCGGTGGTAGTCGCAGTGGTGTAAGTAGCTTGGTGGTAGTGGTAGTGGTAGCAGTGGTGTGGCGGAGTTGGTGGTGGTGATGGTCGTGGTTTGGTGGTGGTGGTGGTAGTCATGGTGTGGTGGTGGTGGTGGTGGTGGTGGTAGTCGTGGTGTGGTGGTGGTGGTGGTGGTGGTAGTCGTGGTGTGGTGGTGGTGGTGGTAGTCGTGGTGTGGTGGTGATGGTGGTAGTCGTGGTGTGGTGGTGGTAGCCGTGGTGTGATGGTGGTGGTAGCAGCGGTGTTGGTGTTGGTGGTAGCATTGGTGTTGGTGGTAGCTGTGGTGCTGCTGGTGTTGGTGGTAGTGGCAGTGGTGTTTGTGTTGGTGGTGTTGGCAGTGGTGTTGGTGGTGGTGTGGCAGTGGTGTTGGTGGTGGTGGTGGCAGTGGTTTTGGTGGTGGTGGTGGCAGTGGTTTTGGTGGTGGTGGTAGTGGTGGCAGTGGCAGTGGTGTTGGTAGTAGTGGTAGCAGTGGTGTTGGTGGTGGTGTGGCAGCGGTGTTGGTGGTGGTGTTGGTGGTGATGCTAGCAGTGGTGTTGGTGGTAGCAGTGATAATGGTAGTGGTTGTGGTAGCCGTGGTGTGGTGCGGTGCGGTGTGGTGATGGCGTGTGGAAATGAATGGTTGTGTTGTGATTTAAAGAGTGCGTGAAACTGAAGCGGCCATCACACCCGCCAGCACGACACCTACACACACCAGCTGCTGACGGATTTGTGCAACTTCACTCGCTGTTCCTTGGTGATTATTGTCAATGTTTCTCACGCCAGTATTGTATTTCTGAAATTTTACACATGCCATCTTGTTGACTGTGACCCATCTATTCTCACGCCATTATCGCACATACAGGTACCGTACGTAATTTCACTCGTTATCATGTATGTTTTTATCTTTAACCTCTTTAATATAATGACTTGCTTTTTTTCTAAGTCGGCAGATCAGATAAATGAGAGCAACGCGAGCTTATTTTATTGTTGGAGAAAACTTTAAAAGAAACATTCACTGCACTTAGACCATTAATACTCAAGCTTCCATTTTACAGGGGTACTCTCATGGCCTCTCCCACTCCCATCACAATTCCAGCTCAGCCCGTCATTTTTTTTTTTTTTTTTCGTCCCTCTCGCCAATTTCTTTACCTTGATGACATTCGTTCTTGAAAGATGTTTTGAAATAAACTTTCACAGTACTCAAGTCACTAATCCTACTGCACCCATGTTCGCAGGGTATACTTTCCTGCCCCAACCCCACCGCCCATCAAAAAATTCAGCCCATTCCACCCATTCCTTCGTTTATCATGCCCATAACTCTACTCTTCCTTTGATGGTTTCATGGCGCGACGCAGGTCACACGGTCGACAAAGGCGCTTGTTCGATTTATTCCTGCTACCTCTATACGATTTTGTTCAACTCACGGGAAATCTTTTATAGCGAAAGGGTTAGTGAAGGCAATGTATCATTCTGAATGTAATCATGTAGTAGTAACGGTAAAGTGTATTTCGTCCTTGGACAGAAGCAGTTAATGCCACGTGTAACCTATTAGATACGAACAATATTAGTACGATTAATTAGCTGCCTCGGCTTTACCTGCGCCATCTGTTGTCAGTTCCTGTTATTACCTCAGTAGTAAAATGTCAAACACACATGCCCTGTGTCCACTTGACCAGAGAATCTCCTTTGTACAGTGTTTGACCGGGTAGTGTGACATGTATTTTGTGCTATACACTTTGACAGTTTTCAGCTGGTACTTTAAATCTCAGCACATGTACTAAAGAGTAGGTCTCTGTGTGTTTGCTTTGCATCTATAGTGTTGCACACCTTGTTTAGGGGGAGTAGCTGTAATATAATCTTGAAGCATCCTTGGCACGCAGCCGAGTGATCCCAGGTTGTCCGGGGCTGACCGTGACATATTTGAACATTTTTTTTTTTTTTTTTACCCCAGCCTGTTCGTACCTAGATCTGAACTAGGGACCTGGATTGTCAATTCGATGTTGCGTGTTGTAGTTTGGGGGAAGATTGAGATTTAGGCAAAATTCATTATTGCCTTAATGATCTCATGTATTCGATAGGTATACTTTATATCTATTAGACTTGGTTGTGGGAACCCTTTAATAATAATGGAGGAAGAATTCTACCAATGTACCCCATGGGTGTCTTAAAAAGCGAATAGGAGGAGGAAGAGAAGGAGGAAGAGGAACCCCTGGGACGTTACCCAACATTTGTTTCGTAAGCAGACTGGGAGTTGTAGTACTGTACCATCAACGTAGGAGGGAGTGGGGAGAGTCGTACCTAATACTTCCTTTCACCTCTGATTAATGTCCCACAGAAGATCAAAGAGCATTGTTTTAGATCTTCCCAACCCGTGTGTACAGATAGGGATAAAAGTTCGCCCACTATTTTTCTGCGTCTACACTTTGAACATGTCGGTCACTTTTGCTCCCTGACCCATCATTTCAAAGGAAGTCATAGATGACAGAGAAACATTAGCCAGCGGAGGAAAGTGTTAAGCAGAAGCTAAATTTTCGGCTAATTTTTGTCTTTGACGGTACATCGAAGACAGGATGACCAAGATGAAGCTAATGATAAACTGATGATGGTGATAGTGATGTGTTGTGTTAGTGAGTGAGTGTTGTTACTGTGTGTGGGATAAATCAACATTAATACCTGGTGTGTTGTCACAGGGTTCCTCGAGTACACGCCGTGTTGGTGTTGTAACCTTGGCCACACACTGCCACTGATGTCTTGTGTCGTGTCCTCTGTTGCTTGTTGCCCTGTTGTATTGCTCTGTTGATTGCTGTTCGGATTGTGAGACGCTGTTTTTAATGTTTGATGGTCTTTAATGATGTGTGTGGATGTCTGCTGATCTCATATTCTCGTGGCATGGTATCTATTGATCTCGTTTTGTATTCTGTTGTCTGTATTGGTTTGATGTCCAAATATGGATTGTATGTAAAAGTTGTAATTAACATATTTCCATTTCTTTACGTAGATAAGCAGAATTATTTGCTTCAGAACACAAGTAAATGCCAGGTAATTATAGGAAACCATAAGTGCATGGGGCATATAAACTGGATGACTGGAACAGTACTGACTAATGGGATCCATGAGCCATCTTTTTAGTGCACAGAATCCCTGGATGACGTATGATGCTTCAGTACCGGTACCGTAAACTGAATATTGCTTTGGTCACTCTTGCCCCGTACGCTAGTACAGTACCAGTAGTAGGCTTCTTTCTAAACACTGAAAATCTGCCTACCTACCTAAGTACCTACCTATACCTACACATCTAGCTATCTATCTGCCTGTCTATAGACAGGCGCTTTAATCTTGGAAAGGGTGACCACAAACAAATCGCTTCCATTTCAGCTTTTCCTCCGCCATCACGCAGCCCTCTTCAACTCATACCACCCTCACTCATACCTCTTTACCTCATTCTTCCATCTCATCCTCAGTCTCTTCCTTCGCCCTTTCCCCTTCAGCCTAACTCACATACGCTTTTATAATCGGTCTCTCATTCTCTAGCCTCTTTACGTGGCCAAACCATCTCAGGTACTTCTAATACTTTCTAATACTTCTGTATCAACACCGCAACGCTCTTTAACTTTATCGTTTGTTTGTGTGCTTCTTCACATAACTCCACATGGTTCCCTCACATACCGTAACTTCTTTCCATTCCTTTTACTCTTGACTTGTGTTCTTCCAGCAAAGCCCAAAGTTCACTTCTGTATGGGTTGGAGATCACAGTACTGTAGTATAACGACTTCTTTACTTTTATGTTCACTTCCCAATTCCTTATCGCTTCCTTCAGTAAACCAGTAACTTTCCTTCCCTGATGTACCTTTTGTTGCACTTGATTTACTAAACTTCCGTCCTTGCTTATCGCATTACCTAAATATATGAAGGCATTCACATTCTCCACTTCCTGACTGTCCAGCCTCGCTGTGCACTCCGTTGCTCCATTCCCCTCAAGAACCATTCATTTATTTTTTTTTTTTACACTTACAAGCTCATTCACCCAGCCTTGCAACTCCCATTCATCTTAACGGTACATTATCAACAGCAAACAACAGTATTGTACATGCAGTTTCCGAACCGTAATTATCTTATTAAGGACCAACCAACTTCCACTGGCTTACCTTGTACTTCTTTTTATTGAATAGTCTTGCATAATTTAACAATACAGAAATGAAAGAATATAATCGCTTTTACTTAAACTGGAGGTTATAATGTCATTCATCTCGCACCTTACATTACACTGGTCCAGCATTACGAGGAACTTGGTAACACATCAAGTACAAGTGACACATCTGGCGGTGCGGCACACCAGGTGGAAATTAGTGTGCTAGAGAGACAGGGTGGAGTCCAGGTCATAAATAACTCCACTGATGACCTCTTTTATCTTGACGATCCTTTGAGATGTTCTCCACCTTTGTCTTGTTCAGTGTCATTAACTTATGCAATAGTTGTTGTCTTTCTTCTCATCTCATATTTTGTGGAACACACATCTCTTTTAAGCTTCATATTCTGTTTATCGTACAAGCTTATCCGCCTTGGAGTGTTCAGCATCCCTATATCTACCATTCTGTATTCTCAATAGTTACTGTGTGTCAGGCCAATCAAGCCAAAGATGGTTGTTATCGTATGTGTACAACAGTTTCACATTATAAGGGGTGTTCTAGAATTGGAATTTCTGATTGATATTCACTTTGGTTATGTTTATTTTTCCATCATTTAAAGAATACCCATGTTTACTATTTCCTCTCAATTACCACTGACAATAAAAAGAAATTTTGTCTCATCGGATGTGGATGCATTCTTTTCACCATCTCATAAAGATTAATATTAGGAGATTGTAATGTTTATCACTACTTTTGGCTCTCGTCTCTTATTCCCGATACTGCAGCACTTCTTGCTCTTCCTCATTCACTTTCCGCTTATTCACTTCCATCTCTTCTTCATTAACTTTCATCTAATACAATTCCTTCTCATTCTCAGCCACTCCCTTCTTATGCACTTCCTCTTCCTCATCTTTCTCCACTTCCTTTGTATGCGCTTCCTCCTCCACATTCTTTATGTGCATCTCCACCACTTCTCTGATCCACTTTCATTTCACCCACATCCTCACTGTGTGGCTGGATTAGTCTGTTTGCAGGCTAGAGACAACAAAGACACTTCACAGATGTTTTACCCTGACACAATAACCCCCATTCCAACCCTTGCAGCGGCCAGGTATCCCCTTTAATTACTTTTACCTGTATTTTTCACCCCTCTTATCTTTGACTTCATTATTACCTTTCTCTCCCTCTTCGGTCCATCCCCAGCCTTCCCACCTTGCAAGATAGCTTCAAGTGGCTCTAAGTCTGTGTGTTTTTCAGCATTATTGGGGATATCAGAGTGGTGCAGGTGTGTGTGTGTGTGTGTGTGTGTGTGTGTGTGTGTGTGAGAGAGAGAGAGAGAGAGAGAGAGAGAGGTTAGTAGAAAGGGGTGGATGGCGATAGGGACTCATTTCTCTCTCTCTCTCTCTCTCTCTCTCTCTCTCTCTCTCTCTCTCTTCTTGGCTGATTCCCAACCCTTCCCCAAGTTTGGTCCAGATCAGATCAGAATTGTTAGTCATTTTGTTCACATACCGACACAAAGTCATATTTTGACCTTGTCCTGTGATTTGACCTTTCATTTGCCTTACCACCATCCCCTCCACCAAGTTTGGTTTTAACTGTGGAAAAACTGTTTAGGTTGACTTTCCTAGGTCAGACTTTAAACCTGTCCCCATGACTTTGTCCTTTGACTTATTGGTGTCGAAAGCAGAATAATACATCAATCCTTTGTCTGATCCTCTACCCCTCCCAATTTGATTAAGTCGGACAAAAACTGAGTTATTTTGTTAACACAGGCAAATGGACAGAGAGGCAGACAAAGACATGTCGACCAAAACAGTACCCCTCTCTCTTTATCCCCAGCGCGGGTGTAATGCTAATGACGTGAATCCAGGGGTGAATCAAATTTGCAATACTGACTTAAGGATGAATGGCACTGCCCCAGGGAAGCCGTCCAAGCTGGGCTGCTGGGGGTGTGAGGGCTGAGCAGTTAGTAGTTATTCATCTTTTGTGCTCTTCTTTCCTTGTACAGACTTTGAACCCTACCTCCTCCCATCTTTTGGTGGGTAAAAAAATAAATAAAAAAAAATTGACAACGATGGTGGTGGTGGTGGTGATGATGATTATGATGATGACATTCTGTAGAGTTCCCATTTTAGCAGTAATTTGTTGTGAATGGGTGTAAATGGTCAGTAACACAGACCTAGTAGCGGGTGGGTTGAGGGGGAGGTAGGATCATAAGTCAAGGCAGTGCGGGCCTAAAGGATCCCTCACGCGCGCCGCTACCTTATACAGCACCCCATAAATACACCACAGCGGCCTGACTCTCTCTTTTATACTCTCCATCCGTTTAGGACTTACTTAAACCTTTTTTACCCTCTAGGCAACTCTCCCAGCTCTTTTGTCCCGCGAGAATTCCCTTATATGCTATAACTATTTTTACTGTCTCCCTACTCCCTTGTCCTTCTAGAATTCCCTTTTAAATATGCCAAAACTCTCTCCTATTACCTTCACCTCCCTTTAGAACTTATTTAACCCTTTTAACCCTTTAGACAACCCTTTGTATACTACTTTGTTCCTTTAGAATTCCCTTTTGGATACACCACAGCTTTTATATATATATATATATATATATATATATATATATATATATATATATATATATATATATATATATATATATATATACTTCTTCAGAACTTATTTAACCTCTTTATCCCTTTAGGCAACTCTGTGTATACTCTTGTTCCTTCTGAATTCCCTTTTATGCACCACAACGGTCAGACTCCTATTTTACCAACTCGTCCCTTTATAGTACCTGTCTTGCCTCTGTATAGCATTAGGCAAATGTGTATCCCTTTGTTCTCTCCGACAAGGAGAGTATGTTTTCACCCCTGTTTGTTTGTCTGTCTGTTCGCAGGATTACTCAAAAACTACAAGAGAGATTTGGACCAGATTTGGTGGGTAGATAGCCCATGTACCAGGGAACAATCGATTAACTTTTGGGACCGATGTTTGTTACCTGTAATTTGTTTGTCTGTTAGCAGGATTACTCAAAAATAAAAGAGAGATTTGGACCAAATTTGGTGGGTAGATAGCCCATGTCCCAGGAAACAATCTCTTAATTTTTGGGACCGATCCGGATCGTATTACAGATTCTGGATCCGAAAAACACTTTCTGCAAAACCCTCATCAGTGATGAGAAATCTTAAGCCATTATGAAGAGTGGTTTGGAAATTACGTTGCCCTTGTCGGAGAGATGCGCCCCATTGAGTGCCCCTCTAGTTCCTCTAAGATTTCCGTTTTGGAGTTTTTTCCCCGTTTTACAACGTGTATGGTCGTAGTGTAGGTTATGTAGTAAACAAGCCATTAAGACGCAGGAGTGGCCATGCTTTTTACCTAATGCGTTATGGTACTGTCTTTACACTTCCAGTGTTTCTGACAAGCGAAATTTATGTGAGGCCCCGTGGGGTAAAGTGGGGGAAAGTTAACGGTATGGTGGTGCTTTGGTTGTGAGATGGAGAAGGCTTGAGGAATACAGATAAGTAGATAGATGGATGGATAAATAGGCAGGTAGGTATAGCGTGGCCATCTTAACGTGTCAAGAGTTTTTCGTCTTTTTTTTTTTTTCCAGAGTCTCGTAGATCACTGCCAGAATATGATCATGGTGAGGCGTAACGTTGCTACAGCGCTACGTCCATTCCATAGCACTTCATCATGACTTGCACCATATTCTGGTATTATTAGTATTATTCTCTCATGTTACAGCACTGAATTAAAGAATAATAAAAATTTTAAGCCAAGTTAAAGTGGCAAGAGGCAAGACATGATGTGAGTGGGTTCCAGTATATGAAGTAATAACCTCATAAGTACGGCAGAAAGATTTTCACTGCAATCTTTATCCTTTTGTTTTTTTTTTCCTTTTAGTACTTTTTGTAATTTTTTATTCCAGACTAATTCTTTATACGTGAGATGTAGTGGCGTATGTTCGTACAGTTAGGGTCAACAGTTCTTCTACTATTTCGCTACGTCTGCTTCACATTTATGTCTTGCCCGCCACTTTCTTCCTTGACCCCATCATATCCAAGAGCATCATCAATGGACAGAGAACCATACCAAGCCTCTCAGAAATATTAGCCAACAGAGGAAGGTGAGAAGCAAAAAAAAAAAGAGGTGAAATATTAGGCAGACTTTTGTGCCCGACTGTATGTAACTGGAATGGTGTTCATTAAGGCGGGGAATTATGAGCATTTTTTTCCTCTTTTTCTTTTTTCGGTTCTTTTTGTCGCCTTGATGGGGTTGTCTTGTGGCGCGCTTAATACGGTTCCCGGTCCCCCCCCCCCAATTTTTTAAAACAGCAGACTGGCGGTTTCTGTCTCATTATTTCTCACCCCAACGACACTTGTGCAACAAATACGAGAAGCAGAGACGGGGAGGAGAATTACGTAGTTGTTGTATTCCACGTCATCGTTGCAGTATGGATGTTAATACTGTTGTCGTGTTGCAGAATTTTGGCTGGGAATAAAGGTACAGGGACAGGTTCACAAACAAAGCCTATCATCATATCCCTCTCGTACCTCATGTGTGTTTTTAAAGGAAGAACAAGAATTGAAAGTACTGTACCCTCCGTTCCTTGCCTGTAAAAAATAAAAATAAATAAAATAAAAAAAATCTTCGTTACACAGTAATTTTCCTCCAGGATGCGTTTTGCAGGATGGGCAAAAGAAAGAAAATGTTAAATAGTTTCATGCTAATTGTACCTCCTGCTAAAACAAACATTTCTTACGAGCTGGAATTAATTGTAAGTTTATTAATGAATGAGCTGTCTGAGAGGAGCATGTGGAGTTACGTGGAGAGACAGACAGACGAAAGAGGAAGTGAAGAAGTATTGTGGTGTTGATGCGGGTGTGGTAGATAGCATTAGGGGAAAGACTTTTTGAGATGATTGGACACATGGAGAGGATGGAGACTAAGAGACTGACAAGGGGGGCGTATGTGAGTGAGGTGGAGGAGGATGGGCGGAAGGGAAGGCCGAAGATGAGATGGAGGGATGGGGTGGAGAAGTATTTGATAGAGGGGTGTGACCTCAAGGGAGGGCAGCCAGATGGCAGAGGACAGGGTGACATGGAGGCGATTTGTTTGTGCCTACCTCTTATGTGATTGAGGCGTCTGACAATATACGGATAGATAGATAGATAAATAGCCTGTTGGTGAATCTGGGTATTGGTGGATAGGAATATCAGGAAGAGCCGGTGGGGTCAGCACCTGCAGTACACCTCGCAGCTGGAAGAACCTGAGTTCGATTCTTGGGTCGGTCAGACTCTTGGATAAAGTTTGTTCACTCAACAGTACATTTGGGGACCTGGATATAACATCGATTGTTGCGGGTCGTATTGTGGGGGGAGATTTTGACTTTGCAAAAAACAATGGACCTTAATCTCTAGTTTTCCTCCTGCTATCCTTCTCTTCCTCCTCCTCCTCCTCCTCCTCCTCATCATCATCATCATCATCATCACCCGTGAGCATGACGCCAGGTATCTGAAAGCAACTCTATGAGAAAAACAACACCTCCCTCAAGTAATCGTACAGCACCCATCAGAATTATTGTGCTCCGTGCGTAAATATCGTTTGTTGGCAGCAGGAATATAAAATAGATAGACGTCTAGGCACTAAATGGTTGTCTAGTTTGAGCTGGTATTTTATTTCACCGGGGCGCGTTGCGGGAGGGGGTTATGTTTTGTTGGTCGGTCTATCTGTCTGTCTGTTAGAGATGGAAATGCCATTAAATAGAATTACCATAAATCTGGCAAAATTATTTAGAACAATCAGGGAAACAGGTGATTCAGCTATGGACAAACAAGGTCACAGATGAGGGGCAAGATTAATTTAGCTAGTTTGGATCCTATTTAGACCAAACTTGGTGGAATGGTTTAGGGTAAAAAAAGATGAAGTTAATTATGAGAACAGTCTATCAGAGGTAAACGTCTTATTGAAAGGTCGAAGTTTCTGCTTTCCCATTCAGATACTTTTTATTCAGTTTCAACCTTTCATGGATGAAAGGTTCATTTGAGTTAACAAGTCAAAGGTCAAGATCAGCATAAACACTTCTGATCAATTTGGATCCAAGTTGGTGGACGGGTAGGCATCAGGTAGGGATACAGCCATTCTAGATTGAGGAGGCTGTCAAATGTTAAGGTCACAGGGCAGGGTCTAAGGTTTGGCCTTAGACTGTATAATAATACCGGTAATAATAATAATAATAATAATAATAATAATAATAATAAAAATACCGGTAATAATAATAATTATAATAATAATAATAATGTACCGTAGTAAGAAAGATGATTAATGATAGATAATGATTGATGATAGATGATCAAAACTTCCCACATCCTGTGGGAAGTTTTCTTGTTTTCGTTAGTTATTAATATTATTATTATTATTATTATTATTATTATTATTATTATTATTATTGTCGTTGTTGTTGTTGTTGTTGTGATTGTTATTATTATTATAATTATTTTAAAATTGCGATATATCAAAGGCAATATGGCCTAGAGCCTTCAAACTTGGGCAACTTTGTCAGACAGCTATCCGCTTCTTCTTCTTCCTCTTCTTCTTCTTCTTCTTCCCCTTCTTCTTCTTCTTCTTCTTATTCCTCTTCGTCTTCTTCCTCTTCCTCCTCCTCTTCTTCTTCTTGTGATGATGATGGTGGTGATGATGATGATGATGTTGATGATGATGATGATGATTTTATCATTACTATTATTATTATTATTATTATTATTATTATGATTATGATTATTATTATTATTACTTATTTTATAACTGCGATAGTTTAAAGGCAGCTTGGCCTTGAGTCTTCAAACTTGGTCAACTTTGTCAGACAGCTGTCCGTTTCTGGAGGCTTTTCCTCAAATTCTAAAAATTCATAAAAGTGTATGGACTTTTTATAGAAATAAATCTACAAAAAAATGCAATTTCTATATGTTGAGAGAGAGAGAGGAGAGAGTGGTGTGCTGGAAGGGAGAGTTGTCATTAGCGCCTTGTTTCTAATCCGATTAAGTTGTGCAGTACAAAGTATGGCAACACTGTGGGAGGGGGCTCCCCAAGAGGGACAACGCCCAAACGCTCTTCATAAAATAGACAGACCATAGGCGCTTTTCTGTGGTGTTTGGCCATGGTATACTGAAGTATATGCTGGTGATACTCCCAGCGTGTCCTAGGAGCATGTGGCCACTGTTCTCAGGCATGTTGATATGCGATTTTTGCTGAATTTTTTTTTATAGCTAATACGGGGTCAAAGTTGACCTGATGCACGGGCAGTGCGTGTGTGCAGTACACACTCTGGGTGACGCATGGTGGTCTCCCATGACAGGCCACATTCAAAACTTGATGCCTGGTGTATATTTCCTGCCTCTCTCAATATTTCGGTTTTGCCTATTATTTTTATATGTGGTAAAAGTTGACCTGATGCAGGGGCAGTAGCCTACGCGTGCGCAGTGGGCAATCTGGGTGACTCATAGTGGTCTCCCATGTTGCGCCACATTCAAAACGCCTGGTAGATATTTCTAGCCTCTCAGAATTTCGATTTTTGGCAGTTTTTTAAATCCTAGGCCGTTTATGAACGGCTGTGGTACTGCCCGTGGCAAAGGACAAGGCCGTTTATAAACGGCCGTTTCAAGAACCGCTTAAGCCAAGAAGCTGAAACTTTACTACAAAATAGCCTCAAGGCGGACTCAGGCTGGAAGGGAGTATGGTTCCAATCGGCTGATTGTTCTCGTAGATCACCTGTGGTCAGTAAATGGGAGTTTTCCGAATATTCCGGATGTCACAGTTTTCCATGAAGGATTGAAGCCAGAGCCACCAGACTTGGTGGACATACAGATTGTGATGGCCTAAGGTGACATGCACAAGGTTAGTGACCTTGTCCTCGCCTGGGGTCAAAAATTTGGATTTTTGTGGATATTCAGGATGTCACGTAATTTTCCTTGAAGGATTAAAGCGAGAGCCACCAAACTTGGTGAAATTGTAGACTGATGACCGAAGGTGACATGCAAAAGGTCAGTGTCCTTGACCTCAAGATCTCTTTATAGCTCGGCTTCTAGTAGGCAGTGGCAGTGGGAAGTTTTTTTTTTTTTTTTTTTTAATCAAAATTATCCTTGGACAATTTTACGGTGTTCTAGTTTATGATTGGTGATGGTGATGATGGTGGTGGTGGTGGTGATGGTGGTGGTGATGATGATGATGAGGATGAGGATGAAATTATTATTATTATTATTATTATTATTATTATTATTGTTGTTGTTGTTGTTGTTGCTATTAATAATAATAATAATAATAATAATAATAATATTATTATTATTATTATTATTATTATTATTATTAATCGCTTAAAGGCTGCTTTCAGCGGCCTCCGTTCGATGTCAAAAGGCCAGAAATGAGTCATAAATCAGGATCCGGTGGCCCGATTGGACTAAAATTGTTTTATTCTTCAAGTTAGAGCATTTTAACGGTACCTTGCTGTAACAATAATTGTGCTACGTTGCGCCGTTTTTGCTGTGTTACGGTAACAAACAAACCAACAAACATACAGAAATCGGATCGTTATAATATAGATAATTATTATCTAACTATTGTCTTATATCTGTGTAGGCAAGGGCTTACGTATAGGACAGCTGGTGGTCCTTAGAACCCGTTCAATAGTTATGTAACGGAGGAGGTTCGCAGGAGGGAGGGGGGTGGGGGAGGTATCAGGGGGAGGGAGTTGGATATGGTTGTGTGTCAGGCGGTTAGACGGGGTAGATAAGCTGGTAGGATGAGATGGGCGGGGGTAGATAGATTGTTAGTTATTGATAGACCGGGATAGACTGTTTGGTTACGTGATAGATTGTGTATGGATGAAGATGGATACTGGTATAAGATGAAAAACTTAACTAATAATTAAGTAGATGAACAGATATGTCATCATGGTACAGTGATAGATAAGCAGGTAGACAGATAGACAGATAAATAGTTAATTAGATAATGGATACACGAAATACACAGATTAGAAGCTAACTTGGCAGACGCTACGCCAATAATTGATCCATGTGTAGGCCTACACAAATAAATGATAACTGAAAAAGGTAAATTAGTTAAATGCAGAATTATAAAAAATATAGGGTAGATATACATTAGTAGGTGAGTGTGTAGTGTAGATTGTAGATGAATTTATAAATAGTAAGCATATAGACAAGAAAACTAGTACTCGGTGAATATAGGGTGGTAGAGGTATATAGAAATACAGATAGATTAAATGAGGAATAAACAGATGAGTAGATAGAAATAGATAAAGATAGATAAGTGGACAAATAGAAGTAAGAAATAACAATAGGAAGAAAAGGATGCATGACGAGACAGATAGGTAGATAAAGATGAGTAAAGAGAAAGATATGAATAGATAGGTTGGTGAGTAGAAAGATGAGTTGATATATACTGAATATAGGTAGATAGAGACATATTAGTAGGCACGTTTAATACGTCGAGAGAAATGAATAGATAGATGAAAAGATAGATAGAAATGAAAAGACTGAGAAAACAGATTAGATAAAAATGAACAGTTAGTGATAAATGTATATAGAGATGAATAAATAGATCTGCAGATAGCAGGATGGAGAAGTAGACTTGTGATTAGATAGAGTGTTGGAGACGAGTAGATAAAAAGGGATAAATGAATAGACAACGAGTAGATAAAAAGAGATAAATTAATAGATACAGAGATGAATAGCTACAAATAGATATATGGATAAAAGCTACGTAATAGGGACTGCAGGGATACATCTGTCAGTAATTAATGCTTGTGATTATTGGCATTCATTATAAGTATATTAAGTAGCATGTTAATTCGTGTTTGTATTGAAGTAAATAACGTGTGTGTGTGTGTGTGTGTGTGTGTGTGTGTGTGTGTGCGCGTGCCTAAGTGTGATGTGCTAATTTGCGTGTGTGTGCGTGTGTGGGTAGGTTGCGTGCATGTAGGTATCAGCGTGTGAGTGCGTTTTAATTAAGCCTGGGAGCAACACCTGGCGGCTCTCACAGGTAACAGGCTGAGTTGTGGGTAGGGTAGGTCGTGTGGGTAGGGTAGGGTGTGTGGGTAGGCCAGGGTGTGTGGGTAGAGTAGGTCGTGTGGGTAGGGTAGGGTGTTGCGGTAGGGTAGGGTGTGTGGGTAAGGTAGGATGTGTGGGTAGGGTTCATGGGTCGGGTTGGGTATGTGGGTAGGGTTCTTGGGTAGGATGTGTGGGTAGGGTAGGGTGTGTGGGTAGAATAGGGTGTGTTAGTTGGGTAAGATCTTTGGGTAGGGCTTGTGGGCGGGATGTGTGGTTATGGTAGGGTGTGTGGGTAGGGTAGAGTGTGTGGGTAAGCCAGCATGTCTGGGTAGGGTACATGGTTAGGGTATGTGTGTGTAGGGGAGAGTGCATGGGTAGGGTAAGGTGTGTGGGTAGGCCAGGGTGTATGGGAAGGGTTCGTGAGTAGGATAGGGTGTTTGGGTAGGGTTCGTGGGTAAGGTGTGTGTATGTGTGTAGGGCAGAGTGTATGGGTAGGGTAGGGTGTGTGGGTAAGCCAGGGTGTTTGAGTAGAGTGTGTGTGTAGGGCAAGGTGTATGGGTGGGTTAGGGTGTGTGGGTAGAATAGGGTGTTGTTGGGAAGGATGTGTGGAAATGGCAGCGTAGGGTAGGGTAGGGTGTGTGTGTGTGAGTAAGGTATGTGAGTGAAAAATGTGGGACAGAGTGTAGGATATGGTGTGTGTGTGTGTGTGTGTGTGTGTGTGTGTGTGTGTGTGTGTGTGTGTGTGTGTGTGTGTGTGAAGATAAGATACTCATAGCGTGCGGGTAGGGAGAGAGGTGAATCTAGAGAGGGAGGCGAGCTGTAGGATAGACCTGGAGAGAGAGAGAGAGAGAGAGAGAGAGAGAGAGAGCGAGAGAGAGAGAGAGAGAGAGAGAGAGAGAGAGAGAGAGACTAATAACAGGAAGCAGGTAATAAAAGATTAAATGCAAACAAATACCAGAGAGAGAGAGAGAGAACAGCAAACAGGTAATCAAAAGACTAAAATTAAATGTAAACAAATTCGCAAGGCTTTCTCATTTAAAGCAACACAGTTCTTAGGTAAAGTGATGTAGAAATTAAATTTAGAACTTTCTCCCCTTCTTCTCTCACTACTTAGACTGGACTGTAAAGCGTTTGACTGATTACGGTGACGCTGGATGGAATGTTATAAAACTGACTGGTATCGCAAAACTACTGTGCGGAATTACGTGGTCTTTTTCGGTCCACTACTACCACATCATCATCATCATCATCACCACCATCATCATCATCATCATCACCACCATCATCATCACCACCACCACCATCATCATCATCATCATCATCATCATCATCATCATCATCATCATCATCATCATCATCACCATCATCATCATCATCATCATCATCATCACCATCATCATCATCATCATCATCATCATCATCATCGCCATGATCATTTTCATCATCATCGTTCTGACCCTGTGCACTTTGATAATTGTTTCCATACTTTTGCCTTTGTGTTTCTGTTTGCAGACCCAACTCATCCTATTTATTAGTGTGAAATAGGGTTACGATAATGGGCATGGTTATGTAATTAGTACAGGCTTGTATTGTGGCCAGTGAAATATGACGTGTTTACCGTAGACTTTTACGTGTGTGTGTGTGTGTGTGTGTGTGTGTGTGTGTGTGTGTGTGTGTGTGTGTGTGTGTGTGTTTTAGGGGGTTACCGGAGAGCTGCGGTGAATATTGCAACCGCTAATTAGTATTCTTGTTAAAATGAAGTGGTGATGGTAGGAGTATGAGGAGCTAGAGGGGGAGCATGGGGTGTGGGTGAGTGAAAATGTTGGATGAGGAGGGGAAGGAGTACGGTGGGGAGGTTGTGTTGGTAGAGGGAGGCTGGGGAGGCGAGGGGATGTGGGGGAGAGGGAAGAGTGGGGAGAGAAGTGAAAGTGAGAAGGTAAGGTAGGTAGTGAGGGGAGGGCAGGCGAGGCCAGAGAGGGAATAAAAAAGTGTGAGGGAGATGGAGAAAGAAGAAGCTAGGGATAGATGTGGGGAAGGGGATAGGGTATTAAACGGGAGTGGGTATGGGGTATAGGATAAGGGATAAAGTGAAGAGGGTATGGGGAAGGGGGTAGCGGTGAGTAGAGCAGGTATGTCTATCGAATGCACGAGAATATTTAAGGCAGATATTATTATTATTATTTTTATTATTATTATTATTATTATTATTATTATTATTATTATTATTATTATTATTATTATTATTATTACTATTATTTTTTTTATTATTATTATTATTATTATTATTATTATTATTATTATTGTAGTTGTTATTGCTGTTATAATATTTTTTAGATTCCAGTCTTCACCAGCAGGAATACCCACTGTATCCTGTTGTACAGGCAGACCCCTAGTAGTACTGCTGGGTAAATTTGTACTGCTTGTTGAACAGGAGAAAAAGGAAAACACACTTTGCCCAAGAATGACCGGCCTGAGAATCGATCTCATTTTCTACCGATTGCGATCCGGACGTGTATGCCACCCAGGCACCACCGGCTGCCCCTGGGGTATGGGCAAGGACGGGGATGGGAAGGGGCAGGGGAGAGAGGGAAGGTTAGGGATGGGGTTTGGGTAAGAAGGGGCAGAGGGAGAGGGAGAGAGGATGGTAGGGACGGGGTATGGGTAAGGGGTAGTGTTTAAGCCGTAAGGTATCCGTAACACCGATAATGATTTAATTGCACCCTGTCCGATCCATCCATCCACACACTACTACCCTCCATGCCCTGCCCCTCCCCTCCTCCTCCTTCCCCTAGTGTCTTTATTAGCTGGCCCACGACTCCCTCCCTCATCTTCACCTCTCTGCCTCTTTCCTCCCTAACCTCCTCTCCCATTTCTGTGCCCTTCCTCTCCCTTTTCTGTGCCCTTCTTCTCTCTTTTCTGTGCCCCTTTTCTCCCTTTTCTGTGCCTCTCTTCTTTTTCTATGCCCTTATTCACCCTTTTCTTTACCCTTCCCCTCCTTTTGTCTGTGCCCTTCCTCTTCCTTTTCTTTATTTCTTGCCTCCGTTTTGTGTCCCTCCTCTTTCTTTACCTCTTCTCCCTTTTCGTTACCCTTCCTCACCCTTTCGTGTCCTTCCTCTCCCTTTTGTCTTCTTTTCCTCTTCCTTTTCTTTATTTCTTGTTTCCGTTTTGTGTCCCTCCTCCTTCGTTACCTCTTCTCCCTTTTCATTACCCCTCCTCACCCTTTCGTGTCCTTCCTCTCCCTTTTGTCTTTTTCATTACCCCTCCTCTCCCTTTTCTTTACCCTTCCTCTCCCTTTTCTTTACTCCCCTCTTCCTTATGTGTGTCTCCTCTCCGTTTCCATTATCCCTCCTCTCCCTTTTCTTAATCTCTCCTCTTCTGTACTTCTCATCTTTTCTTTGCCTCTCTTCTCTCTCTCTCTTTCTCTCTCTCTCTCTCTCTTTTTTTTTTTTTTTTTTTTTTTTTTACCTCCGCCAAGGAGGTTATGTTTTTTGCTGGTGTTGGTTTGTTTGTCTGTTTGTCTGTTAGCAGGATTACTCAAAAAGTTATGAACGGATTATGCTGAAATTTTTTGGAGGTGTAAGGTATGGCCTAAAGAACAACCTTCAGATTTTGGTGGTGATTCGGATCATCATCCGGATCCAGGAATTTTTTGTTTATTTGTCGACACGGTATCTTCAAAAGTTCTCAGTGAATTTCAATGGAAATTATGTGAAAGAGTGGGCAGTGGGCCAAGAAAGAGTTGATTAACTTCGGGGCAAATCCTGATCCGGATCCTGCAGTGACATTGGCAAAGGTATGCACTCTCTGATTGCATTCTAGTTTTCCCTTGCCTTCCTCTCACTTCCTTTGCTCTTCCCCTTCCTTCTCTTGACCTCCTTTCTTTCCTTTTCTTTTTACCTATCTTTCCACCCTCCCTCCCTTTACTCCCTTATCGTCTCCCATCTCGTTTCATCTCTTCCTTCTTTCATTGTCCCCTCTTCTCTCTGCTATCCTTTGCCTTTTCCCTTTTCCCTTCCTCTCTTCAACCTATTTCTCTTCTCCCTTTCCCTCTTCTGTATACAGTACTCCCCTCCTTCTTCCCTCACCCTTTTGCTCCCTTCCCCTCCTCCTTCCCTTGCTTTTCCTATCTCCTCCCTTCTTCCTTCCCTTGCTCTTCCTGTCTCCTCCCCTCCTCCTTCCCGTGCCCGTCTCCAGGTCTCTTCTCTTCCTTGTCCCTCTTCCTTTCTGCTCCTTCCTTTGCCCCTTGCCCGTTCTCTCCCCTCCCCTCCTCCTTCCCTAACCCCTCCTATCTCCCCTCCTCGTCCTTCCCTTGTCCCTTCCCTCCTCTCTCTTCCTCCTTGCCCAATTCTTCCTTCTCCTCTTCCGTGTCCTCTCGCCTTTCCTTCTCTTCCCTTGTCCATCCCCTTCCCTTCTCTTCCCTTGTCCATCCCCTTTCCTTCTCTTCCCTTGTCCATCCCCTACAGTCTTCCCTTTCCCTTACTATTCCTCTTTCCTCTCCTCCCCTTCTTTGCTCCTTCTTGTTTATTTTCCCTCTTCCCTTGCCAGTCCTCTCCCTTCTTGTGCCCTTTTTCTCCCTCTCTCTCCTCGACTTCTTTTCTCCTCATTCATTTCCCTTCTCTTCCATCTTCACCATCACTTCGTTTCTGCACCCACATTTCTCTTCACTTTCCTTTTTCCTTCTCTTTTCCCTTTCCCTTCGCTCGCATTCCCTCTGTCTCCCTCCTTCCCGTCTCCTCTTCGTCTCCCCATCCAGTATGAGCTTCATTACTCCCCTAACTGTTTCCTGCTGTCCCTCTCCTTCCTCGTATTATCTTCTCATCAGCCGTTTCCTGTTATGATCGTGCTTTGTGTATTTCTCTTTTTTTCATTCCTCCCTTCACTCCCCGTCATTTTCATATTATTATTGTATTCTCACATTCCTACTTAATTTTGTATTGTTTCGGTTTTATCCTGGCTGTGTACATTGTTTCCCTGGCTTTCTATGCTTTCGATAAAGAGGTTTACTTAACACATTGGCGCCCAGGGTCCCTTGAAAACGACGGAATCAAGAGTTTTCAAAAGTAAACAAAGGCGGGAACCCAGGGTTCAGACCCATGAGCTTCGTAACTGTGAGCCGATAGGCAGATGGCTGTATGCTAAGTACCCTTCCAGCAAAATCCCTCACACGGGAACCTTGGACACTAATGAGTTAACAGTGAAATGTTGCCAAAGATCTTTTTTGTATTTTTGACGTTTTTCTTTCACACTAGTTTGGCTTCGAAGTACAGTATTCGGTAGATGTATGAGTTGGAGTAAAGCATGAACACACAAACTCCAGACAGTTTATGAACGCGGCCCGTTTGTTATCGGAACCATTTTGTTTAAAATTTCCTATGCTACATATCCTTTCACCTCCCTCATCATCACCTCTTCTTCTCCCTCCGCCTCCCTCCTCTTCTCCCTTTAATATACCCGCCAACAAAGGCTATTAAACCGACAATGTAAAGCCCCGCCCTCCTGATGACGTCACATGTACACAAACCCTGACGTCACATGTAAACAAACCCGGGCCACGTGGAGTGTGTTGTCATGGCCTGATTGGACCAGATTAAGGGCTCCTCTCGATCATTTGGTTCTGTTACGTTGCTGTTCCCGTGATTTTGATGATATTAAAATCAGTAAATTTTATCATCATCATCATCATCATCATTTATTACTTTTTTTTTTTCACCTCTGGATGAATTTGAAAAAATGATAACATCTGAATATATAGGCTAAACAAAAACAGACAAAATGACATTAACTTTCAGGGCAGAAATTATAAACAGGCAAGAGGTAAGCAAAAATGAGATGATTTTTCAAAAAGTCAGTTTGCTTCACTTCAGGACTATTATATTTTGCTAACTGGACACGTCACTTCAGGTACATGAGCCTAGGACAGTACTGAAATCATTAGTGGGAAGTTAAAGAACGGACATGAAAAAGGATTGAACAAACGGATGATAACTGAGAGTAGATTTAGAAAATTAAGGGCCAAGCGACATGAGAAAGAAAACTGATGAAGTACCAGAATGGGTGGGCGTAGGGGGAAAGGAATGAGTGTTGATGAAATACTAAATGTGATGAAGACAGAGAATAGAGCGAAAAAAGAAAATGTGGTTAGGGAAAGAGATCAGCCTGTGTTTATGATGCTTCTCATCAGCAGTCTGCAACAAAGAACCGCCGCCCCACAGACGACGGAGAAAATGGGGAGTGGTATTTGTTGCCTACATTAATTTGTAAATAATGGTAAGCTTAGTAGAATAATAACAAAATGAACTTTCAAAGAGTACAACCCGACCCAGATGTTTGGCCTTGTCCTGTGTCTTTGACCTGCGACATGTTGTTCTAAAAATCGAATCACTTTATCCTTGCCTGACCCTCAACCCGTCCACCAAGTTTGAATAAAATTGGATGAGAACTATTAGACCATCTGCTCTCTCTCTCTCTCTCGCGCACACACACACACACACACACACACACACACACACACACACACACACACACACACACACACACACACACACACTGACGAAAACAAAAGACCCTGCTCTTCCACTCTCGTATGTAAAAAAGACAAAGCTCAAAATGTGACTTAGACAGGAAAATTTTGGCATTAGGTTGTCCTTAATTACCCTACATCATTTATAAACAATACTTCAACCCTTAATTACCCTACATCATTTATAAACAATACTTCAACCCTTAATTACCCTACATCATTTATAAACAATACTTCAACCCTTAATTACCCTACATCATTTATAAACAATACTTCAACCCTTAATTACCCTACATCATTTATAAACAATACTTCAACCCTTAATTACCCTACATCATTTATAAACAATACTTCAACCCTTAATTACCCTACATCATTTATAAACAATACTTCAACCCTTAATTACCCTACATCATTTATAAACAATACTTCAACCCTTAATTACCCTACATCATTTATAAACAATACTTCAACCCTTAATTACCCTACATCATTTATAAACAATACTTCAACCCTTAATTACCCTACATCATTATAAACAATACTTCAACCCTTAATTACCCTACATCATTTATAAACAATACTTCAACCCTTAATTACCCTACATCATTTATAAACAATACTTCAACCCTTAATTACCCTACATCATTTATAAACAGTACTTCAACCCTTAATTACCCTACATCATTTATAAACAATACTTCAACCCTTAATTACCCTACATCATTTATAAACAATACTTCAACCCTTAATTACCCTACATCATTTATAAACAATACTTCAACCCTTAATTACCCTACATCATTTATAAACAATACTTCAACCCTTAATTACCCTACATCATTTATAAACAATACTTCAACCCTTAATTACCCTACATCATTTATAAACAATACTTCAACCCTTAATTACCCTACATCATTTATAAACAATACTTCAACCCTTAATTACCCTACATCATTTATAAACAATACTTCAACCCTTAATTACCCTACATCATTTATAAACAATACTTCAACCCTTAATTACCCTACATTTATAAACAATACTTCAACCCTTAATTACCCTACATCATTTATAAACAATACTTCAACCCTTAATTACCCTACATCATTTATAAACAATACTTCAACCCTTAATTACCCTACATCATTTATAAACAATACTCCAACCCTTAATTACCCTACATCATTTATAAACAATACTTCAACCCTTAATTACCCTACATCATTTATAAACAATACTTCAACCCTTAATTACCCTACATCATTTATAAACAATACTTCAACCCTTAATTACCCTACATCATTTATAAACAATACTTCAACCCTTAATTACCCTACATCATTTATAAACAATACTTCAACCCTTAATTACCCTACATCATTTATAAACAATACTTCAACCCTTAATTACCCTACATCATTTATAAACAATACTTCAACCCTTAATTACCCTACATTTATAAACAATACTTCAACCCTTAATTACCCTACATCATTTATAAACAATACTTCAACCCTTAATTACCCTACATCATTTATAAACAATACTTCAACCCTTAATTACCCTACATCATTTATAAACAATACTTCAACCCTTAATTACCCTACATCATTTATAAACAATACTTCAACCCTTAATTACCCTACATCATTTATAAACAATACTTCAACCCTTAATTACCCTACATCATTTATAAACAATACTTCAACCCTTAATTACCCTACATCATTTATAAACAATACTTCAACCCTTAATTACCCTACATCATTTATAAACAATACTTCAACCCTTAATTACCCTACATCATTTATAAACAATACTTCAACCCTTAATTACCCTACATCATTTATAAACAATACTTCAACCCTTAATTACCCTACATCATTTATAAACAATACTTCAACCCTTAATTACCCTACATCATTTATAAACAATACTTCAACCCTTAATTACCCTACATCATTTATAAACAATACTTCAACCCTTAATTACCCTACATCATTTATAAACAATACTTCAACCCTTAATTACCCTACATCATTTATAAACAATACTTCAACCCTTAATTACCCTACATCATTTATAAACAATACTTCAACCCTTAATTACCCTACATCATTTATAAACAATACTTCAACCCTTAATTACCCTACATCATTTATAAACAATACTTCAACCCTTAATTACCCTACATCATTTATAAACAATACTTCAACCCTTAATTACCCTACATCATTTATAAACAATACTTCAACCCTTAATTACCCTACATCATTTATAAACAATACTTCAACCCTTAATTACCCTACATCATTTATAAACAATACTTCAACCCTTCAGCCCGATGAAATTGTTTACTTTGTTTTTGCTGCTTCCAGAGTATTTTATACAGGTTAGGAGAACACCCCAGTAGTTAATGAAGGCTGTGTCTAACCTCTCTAGTTGGAAGTGTCTCCTAAGCGAGATAACTTTGTCGTTTGGTACCAAGAATAAAATTAAAGCTACGTGTTGGGAGTGAAGGGGTTAAAGCGGGAGAAATACTGGAACCAATGTGAGAGGTATAGCCAGTTCTCTCTCTCTCTCTCTCTCTCTCTCTCTCTCTCTCTCTCTCTCTCTCTCTCTCTCTCGTTATATTCAGCTATTCTTGCCACGATTCCTTAATTAATTCCATCGATCAGGTGTTGCATATCCTAATTAGATTGCTGTATTTCTACGATTTTCACCGCCTTAGGATAGTCTTCTCGAAATGGAGGGGTTGGATATGGTTTAATCTCTTTAATAATAGAGTGGTTTCCTGATCTACAAAATCGCCTGGTGGGAGCAAGAATAAAGAAAAAAAAGGACACAGGACTTAGTTAAGCATGTGAAGCACTGAAGGAATTACAGAGAGGAATGTTGTACTTGCCATTAATTAAAACATCTTATTTTCGTCTCCAGTCCCTATCTATGGTTCCTTTACCTTAATCTGGCCCAGACACTCGTCCTTTTGTTGCTTATTTAACGCAGCTCAAAGTCAAAACGATACAATACCACTACTGCCCAGCATACTTTCCATAGCACTTCTTCATGATCAGCATCATAATCTAGTATAAATCTCTTGCACCTCAGCATCCATGATGGGGAAATGGTAATTTTAGGTCAGGCCAGAGTAAAAGGGGTAAATGAGGGGATATTGCATGAACTAAAGAAACAACGGTAAAAACAAAATAAAACAGTTGTCGTCGTATGAATATAGTTAATGACTTGTAATCAAAGTGCTACAGGTAACTAAGCACTACAGGCACCAAGTGGTTTCCGTCATTAGTTACATCCTACAGGTATTGAGTCGGCAGGTAATGTAGACGCCTTGGTGACGTCATTGATTCCATTGGTTTCAGAACGCCAATTATAAGCCGATAATTACCCTCTGTTCACGCCACATAAAGCCGCCGTAATGGCCAACAGTGGAGGGCAGTGAGAGGTAGGGAATGTAATACTACTAATAGCAAACTCTTTTTTTGTCATAATCTAATGCTCAACGACTATGTATCGTACGGTGTCATACATATTCGGCTTTCTTACTCATACTAATAAAACACTAACGGTGATAATGAAACACTATTATTTTTGCTTTATTATTATTATTGTTGTTATTTTTACTATTATTATTATTATTATTTATTAATGTTATCATCATCATAATTATCATTATTATCATCATCATTATCATCATCATCATCATCATCATCATAATAATAATATAATAATAATAATAATTATTATTATTATTATTATTATTATTGTTGTTGTTGTTGTTGTTGTTATTAATCTGACTTGGAGAACAGTTAAGAGAGTTTTTTATTATCTGAGTTAGGCAGCACTTTATCAGTATCGTTATTGTGCTTGACGTTTAATGGTACATGCAATATAACCCTGTAATAAAACACTGTAGTTTTATCAGTTACCAGCCATCACAGTAATTGCCATCAACACCAGAGTAACCAAAGACGTGGCTGTATTGCGTGTAATAATTCACCCAGCACGGTTAAAAATGTAAGGTATTGTTACAGTGGCTACCGACACTATATGCACGGGAGTTATGTTCTCACCCTCGCCTGTGTGTCAGTTATCCCACTAGATTTTAGAGAGTAAATCTAATGGCAGGATCATGATGAAAGTGTGTGAGGATGTTTGTACTGACCCAAGGGCGAAGTGATGTTTCTGGTAAAAGTACACCAGAGTACAAGGACACAGCGGCACCTTAAACCCCTTCAGTCCGATGACCTATTTATTTTTTTTCTTACTACATCTAGACCATTTTACTCAGTTAAGGAGAGCCCAAGTAGTGGAGGGTCTTGTGGAGGCAGCTGTCTTTTTATCTCTCCATAAAGTCACTCCTAAACTAAAAAAATGGTCTGAAGGTAGCAAGAATATAATGCACATTACGTCATCGGAGGGAAGGGATCAGCACATAAGAACGTAGCGGCATGATTTGCTCAGCGTGACGCAGGTGTCGTACTCAGGTAAATGTTGTGACCCGCCACCTGTTAGCCCCTTCGCTGCGATGACGTATCTTAAAAATTCATCCTTTCTATCGCCAGACGATTTTATCCAAATTAGGATGGACTTGTATTAGTGACGAGATTAAATTTGTTATATTTAAACTCTCCCGTTCGAGAATTCTCCACTAAACAAAATGATATCGTTTGGAGTAGCAAGGATAAACTATAAAAAACTTGGTCTGAGTGAGTGAAGAAGCAGTGGAGAATCAGACAGGTAGACGTGTATTCTCAACGTACTGCACCTGTCATCATCCAACAGTCCTCAGTATTGGCACCAGACTTTGCTTTCTGCTGATTAGGTACCATATCCACTGTTTTGTATTTCTGTTCATTTTCGTCCTTCTAACCTTTTTTATGTTGGCGCTGGCTTGAGGGATTGATGAGTCTGTTGAACGTCCTGTTATTAAAGTGTTTATGATGTTGGTAAATGTTGTATGTGTAGGGAGTTTGTAGTATTTTTGTTGTTAAAATTTTGTGTTGGTAAATATTATAGACCTGTACCCCCTGTGACGTGCCCCTCCCGTGCAATATGTCCGCCGTTATTGTGCCGTTCTAGTGTGCTGCCGTGAGCCTGTGTGCTGTTGTGTACTATTATGTGCCTCCCCGCCCCTCCTTCAAACCTAAGCCGAAGGACCAACACGGGTGAAGGCAATATCGGCCGTAAATTGCTGCGGGGCCACAATGCCGGGCTGGGGAGGGGCGCAGGAGGGAAACAAAGAGCAGGGGAGAGAAAGTGGAGGGGGTGAAGGGGAGGGGAAAGGACCTGCGAGATGGAATGGGAGAGGGTAGGGAGGGAGGGAAAGTAGGAGGGGAGAGGAAGGGGAGGGAAAAAGTAGGACCTATGGGAGGGAGAGGGAGAGGAAGGGGAAGGAAAAGGAGAACGTATGAAAGGGAGAGGGAAGAGAAGGGGAAGGGGAGGAGAAAATCGCTGGAGAGAGAGAGAGATGATAGGGTGAGAGGTAAAATGATCTACCGGATGGAGAGGGAGAGGAAGAAAGAGGAAAAGAGGGAGAGGAAGGGGAGGAGAAAAGAAAAGGTACAGTAGGGGGAGGGAGGGAAGAGAACGACGATTGTGAATAAGTGAATAAGAATGACTAAATGTAAAGGTTTAGAGAGAGAGAGAGATAATGGGAACGTGACTTATTTACTAGAGTTGAAGTAGCACATTATTTATGAACCTGCTTCGTAATTGTGTTGTCTCAGTTGTTCATTGTTCCGGTGGTAAGTAGATTTCAGAAGCATTAATTTTTATGCTGGTGAGTAGAGGACAGGAGGGTGAAGGTGGTGGTGGTGGTGGTGGTGGTCCAGCTGTAGAGAAGTAGATTATATTCTGATTTCACAGCATCGTTGTAGCCAGAGGGGTGGCCGAGGTAGTCCCTGCTCCGGCCACTCCTAAAATATGCCTGGCCACCCCAGTGGCCGTCCAAATTTCCGGGGGAATACCCTGGACCGATCTAAAGAGCTCTTTTTGGATTACCCATAATTAGGCATCAACACCCCTTGGCCACCCTGTTCTTACATCCAAGCCATACCCTGTCCAATGGCTGTGGGTACCATCCTTTTCCTAAACAGAGAATCGTTAAGTATCCCAGACTTCAATCACTGTCTCTATGGCGATTAAAATGGTCTGGTGTACGTGCAGTAGTATGCTGTGAGTTGTGCCGGCCATGAAAGAGTAGATTTGAGTTTGGAAATTCGCCCGTAATATCAGCAGAAATTCCTGACTCTTCAAGGAACTAGCTCTCCCTGGCTGACATATCACTTGGCGGTAACCAGAAAAAAAAAAAAAAAAAAAAGTTTCTTTTCGTGTCAGGATGCTTCTTACAACTAAACAGCATCACTTAGAGGCAGATGAAGTAAAACAATGTACTCTTGTGGGTTTAAGTGCTTAGGCTTAAATAAAACAATGTACTCTTGTGGGTCTAAGTGCTTAGGCTTAAATAAAACAATGTGGAGTAGTGGCCAGCATAAAGGCCAAAACTGTGCCAGTCTTTCTTAGAGAGAGAAAAGTAGTACTTGTAGGGATAAAAGCCTCCAGTTACACGATTACACTGGTCGTAAATTCGATATCACGAACATTTCACAGTCTAAACTTTGTGTTAGTGGCCAGTTGATGGTGTGTTAGTGTGTATATCGCTATCTGTCGGTGCGTAGTACTGCTTCTGGAGGATCAACAACAACTATGTGCCGAATGGGAGAAACAAAATGAAGCAAGCTACA
Organism: Coenobita brevimanus; assembly: GCF_032717465.1. Taxonomy (NCBI): domain Eukaryota; kingdom Metazoa; phylum Arthropoda; class Malacostraca; order Decapoda; family Coenobitidae; genus Coenobita; species Coenobita brevimanus. Next base: position 7,821,876 of record NC_137063.1, read on the forward strand.
AAAGTACTAGATGAGGGAGCTTCGGTTAATGTCCATGGTGTGGTGAGGTATGGTGTGGGAGGGTGATTTTGTGTCTTGTAGTATGATGGGGGTGGTTTGGTGTGGTGTTGTGTGGCTTGGCTTGGCTTGGCTAAAGTCGTTAAAGTCTACGGGAGTGAAGTACCTCGTTTCCTAAAATCATTAGTGAGAGACTGACGGACAGGACCCCTCCCAAAGACTCTCGCGTCTAAAAACATAAAGTGAGAGGTGAGATGGGGTATTGTCTCAGCTTGGATGTTGAGAGAGAGAGAGAGAGAGAGAGAGAGAGTTAATACCCTTAGCAAGGTTGGTGGTTTATAGCAGGTCGTGTTTATAGAGCTTCCTGTTATCGCCACATGGAGTTGCCACTGTCAACCACACTCAGTGTTTACTGGCCGCGATTTACCAGAGAGAGAGAGAGAGAGAGAGTGTGTGTGTGTGTGTGTGTGTGTGTGTGTGTGTGTGTGTGTGTGTGTGTGTGTGTGTGTGTGTGTGTGTGTTCCATGGTTACACAGATACACAGGGAGCACAGACATTAAGGTCCCCCAAAATGTTCCAGTTGTAAGAGAATAAACGCCATCGTCAGTCGCGTCAGCTAGTTTAACCATCAACTAGCATGTCGTTAATTAACATAAACGACAAAAGGGAATGTTTTATTAATTCAGACTGGTCATTTTCATGTGAGGTTATTTCAGAGCCAGTTCAGTCCATTCAGGCCCGGTTGAGTTTATCAGTGGTTCAGACAACTTCAGGTCCATTCACACCCATGCAGGTCAGCTTAAATCCATTCTGATCATTACAGTTCCTTTCAGCCAAATTCTGATTCAGGCAGATCAGTGCAGATCAAAGTCAGTGTGGTTTACTTCAGACCCTTTCAAGTAACTTCAGGTAATGCTTCACATCAGGTAGATAAGGACTGCTTGATGATACGCCCGTGAAGGCGTGTGCCAAAGTTCAGTCACATCAGTGCAGTATTTAGCTGGTCAGTATCCTATTCAGGTCATACCCGTGAAACCTAGGGCAAGAAATTAGATCTGTTGGTATAGTGGT
>NC_137063.1:7823043-7903043 GCF_032717465.1 Coenobita brevimanus
ACACACACCAGGGAGGGGAAGGATATCACATACACTTGACTAGTCAGGAACAGACGTATTAAAACCCCAACAAGCCTCATTACACTCACTACGATGGTCTTTAGTGTAATCTCCGCTGCCACATCAAACAGCTTTTATTCAACTTAACACAAGCCTCTCGTGGTGAAGAGGTTAGAAATTCTCCTTTAAGCCCCTCAAGACAAAGACGTCTTTTCTTATCCACTTCCTGTTCCTGTTACACGATCTCAATCAGCTTTGCCATTTACCACCCACGGCAGGAATATGTACAACTTAGCGGCGATCTGAGAAGTTAATTAGGAAAGGAGGGACCCTAAATTTTTAATATATGTGACTCGAAGTCATGAACCATAGGCAAGGAGTGCTACCTTACAATTATTTCCCTCGTAATAAAATGCTACTTAGTCCATCCACAGTGAATAAAAAAAAAATATGCATGTGTTAGATACTAAGGTGTCAGTGTTGATGTTTCACTTGCATAGCTTCAATACAACATATATCCCGTGAGCAAAACAAATTCGTATGATAGTACTAGCAGTATCTACTCTCATTTGGGGAGGGGGGGGAGTATAAAAAGTGTGGGATGGGAGGAAAGGAGTGAGTGGGACGGGCTGGGCAGGTGGTCGGCGGTGGGGTGGGGCGGGGGTGGAATATCGAGTGAAGATGGTGATCTAGGCTGGCTGTGGTATATGGCGGGGGAATAATTTACTTCAATGGTTTCTCCAAGCAGAACAAGAGGGTAAGCGCAGCGGACTCATACACCTGGCAACCCAGAAAGCAGGTGAAAGACGTCACGGTACCCAAGAAATTAACAGGACTTTAAATACTTTCACGAGAAACAATCTACCCTAAAATTACGAAAAATCTGACAATATTGAGAAAAAAGAAAATGGAACATTTGTCGACTGCGTACTGTACTTAGGATCTTGCCGATACTTGGCCGATACAAGTAACGGACTGGCAACATTCCGGTATGACCAATGATTTGCCTACGACAATAAATGAGGAGGAAAATTAGTTCAAGTGGTCAAATTCAGGCCGCTTCTGGTATCGTTACAACTCTTCTTTTCGGCCACTTCAGCAACCGTCAGACCCAGATAGAGAAATCCAGGTCAATTTCAGTTTAATTCAGGTCACCAGGTCCATTAAGATAAGCCTGGAGTTATATGGGTCCAATTAAGATATACATTCGGGCCACTTAATGCTCATTCAGGCCCTTCATCGAACTTGGTCCAGTCATCAAATCAGGTCCATTCAGGTCAATTCCTGGACTGGTCCACTTGAGTCTTCTCACTCAGTTCAGGATCCAGTTTAGTCCAATCACGTTTATCAAAGACGCTGTATACTCTCAGTGCAGCCTCGTCAGGTCATTTAAGGCAATTCGGAGACAGTTCGGTTCAGGCAGGTCAAATTACGACCATTCAGGTCACTTCACGTGCATTCAGGCCACCTTCATCCCTCCCGGAGGCTCAGTCAGGTCAGTGAGAGGCAGTTCCAGGGCCTATTCAGTTCCGGGTATGTCCAGTCAGGGGTCACGGTGGCTCAATGGCGGCACGATCGTTGCCCGGTCTGTTGGGGCCTCAAGTCTGGGGTTTGCAGCGGCGGGTATTTAGAGAGAGGTGCAGGTGGCGTGTCCTTTTATACCGTTATTATAATACTGACACAAAGGGAATAATGATGTAATATACAGGCTAACTCAAACACAAAGACATACAGACTGACACAAACATAATGACATAATTTAGGCTGACTCAAACACAATGGCATATATACTGACGCAAACATAATGACATAATACAGGCTGACACAAACACAATGACATGTACACTAACACAAACATAATGACATAATTCAGGCTGATTCAAACACAATGACATGTACACTGACACAAACATAATGACATAATACAGGCTGATTCAAACTCAATGACATATATACTGACACAAACATAATGACATAATACAGGCTGACATAAACACAATGACATGTACACTAACACAAACATAATGACATAATGCAGGCTGACTCAAACACAATGACATGTACACTAACACAAACATAATGACATAATGCAGGCTGACTCAAACACAGTGACATACAAACTAACACAAACATAATGACATAATACAGGCTGACATAAACACAATGACATATATACTGACACAAACATAATGACATAATACAGGCTGACATAAACACAATGACATATATACTGACAAACATAATGACAGAATGCAGGCTGACTCAAACACAATGACATATGGAATGACCCAAACACAATAACATAATACACACTGACACAAACACAATGACATACACACTGACACAAACACAACGACACAGACTGACTCAAACACAATGACATGTAGACTGACACAAACCTAATGACATAATACAGGCTGACAAACACAATGGCATATGGAATGACCCAAGAGCACAGTAACATAATGAAAACACTGACCCAAACACAACGACAATACGGTACCACACTAACCCAAACACAATGACAATACACACTGACTCAAACACAAATTAAGATCCTATTTTAGTCATTATAGTTTAATCCGGCGGCTGAAAAAAAAAATTTAATATTCCAAGACTCAGTCATTTTTATTTACTCATCTCCCCTCTCACTATACATTAAAATTTTGTCTATGAAAGAAGCCTACCTTTATGTAGCCATGTATCATATTATCACTATATCCCTCTGGTCATGTAGATATGTTTATTACTACTTATCTACCCATCAACCTGTCAATAAACACTTATTTATCTATCTCTTGATCTGCAATTATTGTTTGTCTCAGTCTACTTCACATGTCTATAATTATACCTACCTCAAAACACTGACCTTGCCACTTCGCAATTTCTCAATACATCTACTGTATTTTGTTCCTCTGTTCTTAAATCTCTTTCCACACATCTGTATTTAACCATATCATTAACGTATGTCAGTTCATGTTAATATCACCTATCTGTCAACCCGTCTCTCTACCTATCCATCAGTCTGTTGTCCAACTTGCCTGCCAACCTATTTATTTGTCTATACCCATCAAACTACCGCATACATCTACATACTTTTCAATCATTTATCTATTTCTTTACCAGCCTATTTACCAACCGACATATTTACGAATATATCTATCTATCTATATCTCTATCTGCCAATGTGCCTATTCATCTGCCTATTTATGTCTAAACTTCCACCTGATTGCAAATCTGTCTACCAACTAACCTATCTATCTATATATCTACTCGTTTATCAGTCTCCCTGCCTGTCAGTCTAACTCTGTGTCTGCCTATGTATCTGCCTCTCTACCTACCTACCTATCTACCTGTATATCTACCAGCCTATCTATCTAACCCCCCTCCCCCCACCTACCATTTACGAGGGATTGTGTAACCCCTTCCCTTTCCACTCCCCTCCCCTCCCTTCCCCCCACTCTCTCTCTCACACACCTGATCTCCCTCTGTGATTGGCAATCTGGCGTTCTGATGGCCCCTCTATCCAACTTCACTCCTGATTGCCCTTTTTCCCTCCTCTCATGATCTAAGTGCCTTGCCACGCATTTTTTGGAACGACACATGTTTTCCATTTTCTCAGTATCTTTCTCTCTCTCTTCTGACGAGCTAAGTGCCCTGCCATGTCTTTTTTGAAACTCAGTTTTCTGTTCTCTGTTTTTTTCTCCTATCTCAGTGATTTTATGTTCATTTTTGTGCAATACCTTGTTACCTCACTATATATATATATATATATATATATATATATATATATATATATATATATATATATATTCCTTCATGATTCTATTATATTTTTTTAAAAAGCGTGTCTGTCTGTCTGTCTGTGCTTCTGTCTGTCCACTTCAGAAATCCCGAGAGGTAATTTTTTTAAGAGAATGTTAACTGTGTGGTTTGAAGTTAGTAAAGTGGTGTCCCTGATGGCCAAAAGTAGAACTCTTAAGTCAATATGGTGGAGCTTGGTGGCCAATTACTGATGAGTTTTTAACTTCTTCCTACAACTCTATTAATATCACAACCTAAGAATCTGTATCGTCAACATGGTGGAGCTGGGTAGGCAGGTGGGAAGACGGGTCAGGTGGGCAGGCAGGTGGGAAGACAGCTCGGGTGGGCAGGCAGGTTGGAAGACAGGTCGGGTAGGCAGGCAGGGTGGGTGAGCGTGGGTGGGCGTGAGTGGTCAGGGTGGATGGGTAAAAGGAATAGCCCAGGATGATAAAGTCCACGGTGGAGATTAGGAAAACCGATTTTGGCGCCTCCCCTTGTCTAAGACACTTGATGGAGGAAACTGAGCAGAAATTTGCACTAAAGAAGGTGGTGGTGGTGGTGGTGGTGGTGGTGGTGGCGGTGTGTAGGCGGGTGGTGATGGTTGTGGGAATATATTAGTTTATGGGTGGCGGTGGTGATGTGGGTCTGTAGGAGGGCGTAAATGGGTGGTGATGGAGTAAGTCTGTAGGTGGAAGAGTGGGTGCCCTAGGTGGTGTGAGTTTGTAGGTGGGTGGTGGTGGTGGGTGGTGTTGGTGGTGGTGGTGTAGGTGGGCGGTGATGGTGGTGGTGGTGTAGGTGGGTGGTGGTGGAGTGGGTCTACAGGCGGGTGTAAATGGGTGGTGATGGAGTAAGTCTGTAGGTGGATGGTGATGGCGGTGGTGTGAGTTTGTAGGTGGGTGGATGGAGGTGGTGGTGGTGTTTGTGTGGATGTATATGTGGGCGATGATGGTGAGGGTATATAGGTGGGTGTGTGATGGGTGTGGGTCTGTAGGTGGGTGGTAATGATGGTGATGGTGTAGGCCTGTAGGTGGGTGGTGATGGTGTGGGTCTGTAGGTGGGTGGTGGTGGTGGTGGTGGTGATGGTGTGGGCCTGAAGATGGATGGTGATGGTGTGGGCCTGAAGATGGATGGTGATGGTGTGGGCCTGTAGGTGGGTGGTGTTGGTGTGGGCCACAGTAGGTGGAGGTGGTGATGGTGTGGGCCTGTAGGTGGAATTGGTGATGGTGTGTAGGCCTGTAGGTGGGTGGTGATGGTGTGGGCCTGTAGGTGAGTGGTGATGGTATGGGCCTGTAGGTGAGTGGTGATGGTGTGGGCCTGTAGGTGGGTGGTGATGGTGGGCCAGTATGTGGGTGGAGGTGATGGTGTGGGCCTGTAGATGGGTGGGTGATTGTGTGGGCCTGTAGGTGGTGTGGTGATAGGTGTGGGCCTGTAGGTGGGGTGGAGGGTGATGGTGTGGGCCTGTAGATGGGTGGTGATGGTGTGGGCCTGTAGATGGGTGGTGATGGGTGTGGGCCTGTAGGTGGGTGGTGATGGTAGAGGGCCTGTAGGTGGGTTGGTGATGGTGTGGGCCCTGTAGGTGGGTGGTGATGGTGTGGGCCTGTAGGGGTGGGTGGTGATGGTGTGGAGCCTGTAGGGGGTGGGTGGTGTCCATGGTGAGGGCCTGTAGGTGGGTGGTGATGGTGTGGGCCTGTAGGTGGGTGGTGATGGTGTGGGCCTGTAGGTGGGTGGTGATGGTGTGGGACTGTAGGTGGGTGGTGATGGTGTGGGCCTGTAGGTGGGTGGTGTTGGTGTGGGCCTGTAGGTGGGTGGTGGTGGTGTGGGCCTGTAGGTGGGTAGTGGTGGTGTGGGCCTGTAGGTGGGTGGTGATGGTGTGGGCCTGTAGGTAAGTGGTGGTGGTGGTGGTCGTGGTGGTGTGTCTGTAGGTGGGTGATGGTGGTGTGGGCCTGTAGGTGGGTGGTGCTGGTGTGGGTCTGTAGGTGGGTGGTGGTGGTGGTGGTGTGGGCCTGTAGGTGGGTGGTGGTGGTGTGGGTCTGTAGGTGGGTGGTGGTGGTGTGGGTCTGTAGGTGGGTGGTGGTGGTGTGGGTCTGTAGGTGGGTGATGGTGGTGTGGGCCTGTAGGTGGGTGGTGGTGGTGTAGGTCTGTAGGTGGGTGGTGGTGGTGTGGGCCTGTAGGTGGGTGGTGGTGGTGTGGGCCTGTAGGTGGGTGGTGGTGGTGTGGGCCAGTGTGTGGGTGGTGGTGTGGGTCTGTAGGTGGGTGGTGATGGTGTGGGCCTGTAGGTGGGTGGTGGTGGTGTAGGTCTGTAGGTGGGTGGTGGTGGTGTGGGTCTGTAGGTGGGTGGTGGTGGTGTGGGTCTGTAGGTGGGTGGTGGTGGTGTGGGCCTGTAGGTGGGTGGTGGTGGTGGTGGTGGTGTAGGTCTGTAGGTGGGTTGTGGTGGTGGTGGTGTGGGTCTGTAGGTGGGTGGTGGTGGTGTGGGCCTGTAGGTGGGTGGTGGTGGTGGTGGTGGTGTAGGTCTGTAGGTGGGTTGTGGTGGTGTGGGCCTGTATGTGCGTGGTGGTGGTGGTGGTGGTGTGGGTCAGTAGGTGGGTGGTAGTGATAGTGTGGGCCTGTATGTGCGTGGTGGTGTGTGGACCTGGACGCATTTCATTTGGGCGCCAACATACTGTTACTTCCGCGACAAGATATCCTTCATTTGGGCACTACTGCATGACCTGACCTGACCTAACCTCCAACCTTCAACCCAGAACAGGTAACAGATTTCGGATCTTTAGTGTTTGAAGCACATTCTACCATTTTTAAGTAAAGTTCGTCACCAATGATTTTTTGCGCAGATTTCAGATTTGAACTTACTTTTAGGGGTAAACTTTTTACAGAGTTACGTTAGTTAATAAGTAGGCTAATTAATAATAATAACAAGTTATATTTAAGTATGAACACAAAAGATCCAAAATCTAAGTTATGCCGCTGTAAGCATTCGATGAACATAGCATTGGTAGTGGATCTGCTCAGTGGCGCTGCTCTAAACGCGGCTGTAACGGATGGATTTGTCAGGAAAGAAACGCGGTTTGAGGATGGCATGCTTCCGATATCCACCATAGCTGTATTTATGCATGGAGCAAGAATGTTATACTTAAATATTATTATTATATAACCGACCGTAATTATTATTATTATAACTAACCTAACCTACCTTTTTTAAAAAATAATTTATCCCTCCAAAGCAAGTTTAATTTTGGAATCAGCTTAAAAACATGTATTAGTGACGAATTTACAAAGAATTGGGAGAACGTGCACTAAACACAAAAGATAGCAGATTGCTTATACAATGGGAATGTACTGTTTTTTTACTCAGAATTTTATATATTTTATGTATTCTAACTGCTACGTGTAATAAATTGCTCAAAATCGTTTCTTCTTTCTCGTGGGTTGTATTACCCATATATCTGCAAACGATTATTCAAAATGGTTATGACCCGTTCTAGTACAACAGGGAAGAAAGGTTGCTGCTTCTTCGAAAGCAGTGATAAGAAATAGGGAAATGAACACGGATGTAAAAAAGTCGCTGCAAGACACTATTCTGACACCAACTCTAACGTATGGAAGCGAAGCTTGGGCCTTGTTGGAAGGACACAAGTCAAGAGTGAGAGAAGTGGAAGTGAGTTATCTGAGAGGAGCATGTTGAGATGCATGGAGACAGACTGACAAATTAGGAAGTGAAAGAACGTTGTGGTGTGGATGTGGATGACAGAAAGCATTAGGAGAAATACACTGAGGTGGTTTGGTCATGTGAAGAGGATAGAGAACGAGAGAGTAACAAGGAGAGTGTATGTGAGTGAGGTGGAGCAGGGGAGAGGGAGGGGAAGGCCGAGGATGAGATGGAATGATGGGGTGGAGAGGTATATGAAAACTGGGAGAAATGGCATTCCCCCGAACAAGACCCTGTATTGGATCATATAGCCCCGCTAGGCTACAGGAGCGCGCTACCACTCCCGACACGGCAGTCCCGGGCGAGGCTCGAACTCGCAATCCCCCGATTATGAGCTTGATGCTCTACCACTGAGCTACCGTGCCCCCAATAGAGGTATATGAGAGAGGGTGGGTGTGGGCTGGGGGGAGGGCAGTGAAATGGCGGAGGACAGAGCGACACGGAGGCGATTTGTTTGTGGCCACCCCTCCCGGGATTAAGGTGTCTGGCAATCGATAGACAGATAGACAGTACCATCTGGGTTTCAACTGTTTACTTAGCACCTGTAAGTGGAGTACAGTGTAGTATTATCTGGTCCATCTACCATTTGGGAAGTATGTGTCAGTTCGAAATTAACCGCCAGTGTCAGGCCCAGCAATATTTAGGGGTTTCTAACTTTTACCCAATAAATGTTTTAGCTTTAGTGTATTTTGTGATATCTGATGCAATTTCTCTATCCATTATTTTTTTTTCCAAGGGAGGGAAAAAACTCTACTCACGTTTTCTCTACCTGTCGTAAAAGACAATTAACCCCTTGGACGTGATCTTTATTTTATTTTGTTTTCCGGACTACACCTGACTTGTTCATCTTAACCCCTACACCGCGGGCTTGTTTACCAATTACTTGCGTGTCCCGCGGGGTTATTTGGGCTCCGACAGACTCAAAAAATATTTGCTAAAAATCAGTTATTAGTCCTAGAATAATAAAATTATATATGCTTATAGCACATACCTTCAGCTTTCTCCTGGAATGATTGTTGAGCCTTCGTCAGTTTCCGTAGGACTTGTGGAGACCTCTGAAGTAGGGTAACTAAGTCTCCACTTTACACTTCCCGACAACCCGTTATATGATTACCACAGCCAGATACAAACACTATAAACACTATTCTACCATTTTCAAGTAGTTTGGGATCCATACTAAAAAAAAAAACAGTGTGAAAGCAATGGAAATTACGAGCGCGTCTGATCGCCGCACTTGCCCTAGTTCGCTCTAGGCACTCTGTCATTTATTATTCATAAAACCCCTCACACTTTATATTTCTATTACTATATCACACTTATATATATCTGGAGTCTTTCTCCATAAGTTTCCTTCAGTCGTATTATTTTATTGTCACTGAAGTCATTCTATTTTTCAGTCAGTAAAATACGTAGAGAGCCACGGATTCACTCTCACTGTTATAACATAAATTATTTGTACTCATATTCTTATATTACTAATTACTTACATTACTATTTACATTTTCTATTCTATTTTCAATATTTACCCTTCTATTTTACTTACAATATGTTATTCACTGTCACTTTCAGTAAGATGAAACTATAATACACTGTTCAATCATATGAACTGAACATCCATTGCTTTCACCTGCTATTTACACATTATTTCCAAATAATTCTGCTTCCACACTTGCACTGTTAGAACTGCTTCTGGCTGTGATAATCGAAGAAAGCAGGTTACACAGAGGGGAACCTGGCATTCAGCGCACTGCCAAGAGGTGCGTTTATGCTCAGGTGTGCGGCGTGTGGTATGCGCACATACCTGACACCTGCGAATCGCAGCCTTCCTTTTCCCTGTGGCCAGGCATTAGCTCAAGTCTGTGCCGATCCATATACGCCCTCTGCTCAAGTCGGTCGGGAAGTGTAACTGGATGGCGCCTTGGAGTTGCTGCTTGCACCTTACCATATTTTTCCAGCAGCTGCTGGACACAAGTCCTGGCGAACAACCTCAGGGAGAAGGACTTGGGTGGCTTTACCTTCATCTTGTACAGGATGAAGGCGTTCAGCATCGTCATATCTATGAGATGCAGAAAAACTTTCCTGTACCACCTAGTATTCTTCCTGAGGCAGTCGATCTCACCAATCATCATGTCGGACTTGTCCACCAGCCGCATGTTTATATTATAGTCCAACACAGCATCAGGTTTCATCACAGGTTCCGCTTACTGTCCTACGGTCGACCTTCCCACTGTCTCTCATCTCCCCCTTATGTACGGTGGTGAGCATGTGCACGACTCTCTTGTCATGCCACCGTATTGCCAGCATCTTCTCAGACTTGCGTAGGTGCACGTCTCCTCAGCTGCAAGTTTCCCGCCTCTGGGAATTTGGGGAAGTTGGCACGATTACTTTTCACAGTGCCGCAGGAGCCAATGCCGTGCTCAGAAAGGTATTTGGCAAGTTTCAGGTGCTGTATAGTAGTTGTCTGTATACAGCACATGATTCCCACCAAAATACTTTTCTAGGAGCACTTTCACTACACAGCCTGAGAAGCCAAGGGGGTGTGTTTTATCGAGATCGACAGTGCTGGCTGAATATATGACGAAGTCAAGGATATACCCCGTCTTACAGTCGCACAGTACAAAGAACTTAATTCCAAAGCGATGGCGTTTGCTTGGAATGTACTGGACAAACCGAAGACGTCCTCTGAACAGAACCAAGGACTCATCAATGACAACCTTCTGAAATGGGTGGAAGAATGACATGAACTTATCCTTCATTCTGTTCAGAATCTCCCCGGATCTTCAGAGTGGGTCGGTTTAGGAAGGTACATCATTATCGGCAAAGTGCAGGTTTCCCATGATGTTCCAGAAGTGATCTCTGGCCATGTACTTGTTGAAGGTCGGTGAGGGTAGTAAGGGGTCCATGGACCAGTATTCTTCCAACTCATGCTTCTTGGGGTGTGGCATAAGAAGCATGAGGGCAAAGAACACATACAGCTCCTGCACTCCCAGCATGGTCCACTGTTGCATCTTGGCTGCACCTGTACCACTAGCAGCACGTTGTGATTCGAACCTGTTGGTCTCATCACATATGTGCTGCATGACTTCGTCATCTAGGAAGGCCAAAAGGTAGTCGACACACTCAGCATTTTCGTCCATAGTGAAGGCAGGCTGAACTCCTGACGAGCTCTCATCGAAAACCAGGTTTTCGGGGACAAAATCTGACCCTTCCGTCCATGCGAAGGCGTCCAGGATTCCCTGGCGTGGCGGTGGAGGGATGGTGGTGGTGGTGGTAGTGGAGGTTGGCTGAGAGAGGAGGCTTATCTCGGTCAAGGTCACTCGCACTGTCCCTAGGTTGCCGTACAGCACTAGCAGCCCTTACCCTACTAGCTACACTACTTCTCACTCTCTTAGATCTACCTCTACCTCTACGGCCGGCCTTCACTGTTGATGCTGGTGGTGACTCCGACGACGAAGACTCAGGAGATAACTCAGCCGACGATGATGACGAGATGAGTAAAGCGGGGCTTGGGGAACGGGGAGGTGAATGCTCTCGTGACTCATGGCGGGCTGGGTCACGTGGGGGCATTGTTCTGGGGCTAACACACCGCCTTTTCACTCCCTTCCCAAATTCTTTTCCTTCCTGCACTAAAGGCTCCTTTCCCTTGGAGCTAGACACAGATTCACTGGTAGGAGCACTTGTTGTCACTGTTTCTGGCGCGATAACTTCACCCGGCTCATCACACGATTCACCGGAATCGTCAAAATCGCTGTCCATTATTATCATCGACAATTCAGCAAGTTCTCGTGCCACTGCAGAGTCACTGAGGCCTTTCCTGCTTGCCTCAACACTTTTCTTGGGGGTAGAGGTCACGGGGCCCTTTGCAATGGGCGCAGAAGCGGCAGGAATGGCGGGGCGCGAGTGCGACATGTTGTCTCTGCAGTGGAGGACAAGAAACTAAATGCCGCGGCTTATCTGAGAAAGGATGGGTTGACAATGACACTTTAGGCTGACTGCTGCTAACTTACAGGCTAATTTTTTATAGGTAGAAAATCTCGGCAATAAATAAAGAAATAGGTAGTTCCAGGTGAATGTAAATGTCAATTAGGATTCTCCCTTCCTTTCTGATATATATTTTTATTACAGACATTGATTACAAGGCATAAATCAAAGGGGAAATTACCGTGGTAATGTAGCGAATGAATGCACGTGAGGTTTTGTCAGGCGATAATTAGGCAATTTCTGGAGTATAACACTATCACTTACCTGTTTTTTTTTTTGGTATATATTATTGGGTAAAAATATTGGGCATAGGGCTTATTTCAGTGGATGAAATCTGTGGAAAAAGAAGGGGGAAATTTCCGTAGCACAGCGCGGCGTGGGAGGTGAGAGGAGAGGGTAATGGAGGGCAGGTAGGGAGGGGAGTCACGAAGGGGGTAAATTATCTGAGAAGGGAAGGGTTGACAATGACACTTTAGGCTGACTGCTGCTAACTTACATGCTAATTTTTTATAGGTAGAAAATCTCGGCAATAAATAAAGAAATAGGTAGTTCCAGGTGAATGTAAATGTCAAATAGGATTCTCCCTTCCTTTCTGATATATATCTTTATTACAGACATCGATTACAAGGCATAAATCAAAGGGGAAATTACCGTGGTAATGTAGCGAATGAATGCACGTGAGGTGTTGTCAGGTGATAATTAGGCAATTTCTGGAGTATAACACTATCACTTACCTTTTTTTTTTTTGGTATATATTATTGGGTAAAAATATAGGGCATAGGGCTTATTTCAATGGATGAAATCTGTGGAAAGAGACGGGGGAAATTTCCGTAGCGCAGCGCGGTGTGGGAGGTGAGAGGAGAGGGTAATGGAGGGCAGGTAGGGAGGGGAGTCAGGAAGGGGGTAAAATAGCTAAAATGTCAACAATGGATGGGAGTACAGATGAGATTTGGAGTGCTGACTAGTGTTGGACATTGGCAGTACTGATATATGATACAAGCCACCACTTGAGAGCCCGGGATAATTCAAAATAACACAGAATCACAAAAGTGACGCCTGCGGTATGATCCATTGTAGCCGAGCGTCACGAAAGTGACGCCCCGCGGTTAAGGGGTTAAGAGACTCTCTATTAACTGGAGGAGTTAGATAATGCCTTCATTAACCCCTCTAATACAAGGGTGCTCTCCCAAGCTGAATACAATCGCCTTGCAGCAGAGATTGAAATACAAATGACGTACTCCGGCTAAATGGGGTTCAAAGCAAATATGGTGGGTGACCGCAAATCTCTCTCCCTCCGCCATTCTTGTAAGGACGTTAGCGTGTGGCATTCCCGCCGCCAAGCATGTGTGGTGCAGGCAGCCTCATCATCGTCACGTATGAGGAAACTGGGGAAGGGAAGGTCTCTGGAATTTTAAATTTTCTTCTCTAATTTCTTATTGTCCATTCCACAAGAGATTAAAAAGCCGTGCTCTATAAATAAGTTGGTTCATATATTACGGTCTGGAGTCTTCTGTGTTACTGAAGGCAAATAGATCGTAAATTTGTCTGAGGATCCCACCTTTTGCTATAAGTCAAGGATGGTTTTTATCAATAATATATCCACAGGTTGTAAAATGTACAAATAATATTCTTTTCATTTTAACTTGGCCAAGATTTTTTCTTTCCTTTTGCAGCTTATTTCACACAGCTCAGCGGCAGAGAAAGACATCCTTACCATAGCACTTCTTCGTAATCAGCACCATTTCTTAGTGTTAAACCGTTGTTGTAACCCACCTAGGGAGATGGAGAGATGGAAATTTTAGGCCAAGTCAAAGTAAAATTATTATAGTAAATCATCTTTTTAGACAGGAAAGGAACTGTTATCGGAATTTCTACGTTATTTACCTATGAATTAATGACAACAATGACTATCAACAAGATTACCAGCGATGAGGCTTTACTGTGTAGATTATTAGTGATGAGACTTTCCTGTGTAGATTATTAGTGATGAGGTTTTACTGTGTACATTACTAGTGATGAGGATTTACGGTGTAGATTATTAGTGATGAGGCTTTACTGTGTAGATTACTAGTGATGAGGTTTTACTGTGTAGATTACTAGTGATGAGGTTTTACTGTGTACAATACTAGTGATGAGGCTTCACTGCGTACATTACTAGTGAAGAGGCTTCACTGTATTATAAACTAAAGATTCGAGTAAGAAAAAAATAAGTAGGACATGAAATCACTGTAGGAATCTTCAGCTGGTAATGGAAAACAGCTGATCGACTCACCATTAGATTCAACAACTATCTATAAAAACACAAGTACACAGAAATGTGGAAAATATTTGAAGAGTTCCAATACACAGTCCAAATACACACACACACACACACACACACACACACACACACATACACAAGAAATTTCCAAAGGTTTCATTTCCACTTAGGGTCACATTATTAAGCATTTTTTCAATTTTTACTCTGATTGGCTACTCCTGTCCACCCGCCACCCTTACTGCATTCCATGTGATGAGAGAGAGAGAGAGAGAGAGAGAGAGAGAGAGAGAGAGAGAGAGAGAGAGAGAGAGAGAATTATATACAAAAAAACTGGAATTATGTGTGATGGGTGATTCGTGTCGGCCTAATTGCCCTCACGGACTTAATCAAGACCGGTAACTGGCTGAAACTTACCTGTCTTCTGATTGGCTGACTGGGAGAAGGAGAACAGGTGTGTGTGTGTGTGTGTGTGTGTGTGTGTGTGTGTGTGTGTGTGTGTGTGTGTGTGTGTGTGTGTGTGTGTGTGTGTGTGTGTGTGTGTGTGTGTGTGTGTGTGACAGAGAGAGAAAGAGAGAGAGAGAGAACCAATGTAGGGAAGATGAGGAAACGGTTTACCCAAAGACTGAGAAAGGAAATGAGGAGAATGAAAGCAGGAAAGAAAAGTATTGTAGGTGAGTGAGAGACGGAATACGAAGAGGAGCAAAGACTGGGAATGGGGGAGAGATGGGGAAAGGGTGTGGCAGCACGGAGAAGGGTAAAGGGAGGAAGCATGGTAAGAAAAATAGCAGGGTGAGGGAAGTGGACTGGAGGGGGAAGGAAGGAAGTAGGACGAAGGGAAGAGGTAGAAGGAATGAAAGTGGCGGGGGTGGGAGGGGGGGAAAGTGGGGGACGAGGAAGGAAAAAGGAAGAAAAATGAGGAAAGGGAAGAGAGGATCATGGGGACGGAAGGGAGGAGGAAGAGGGGACGAGAATGGGATGGAGAGGGAGAAGGAAATGGGAATGGGAAAGGGGAGGAGATGAACTGGATGGGAAGTGGGATGGTAAGAGGACTGAACTGGTAGGAAGACCAGAGAAGGATCAAATAAGGAGGAGGAGGAGGAGGAGGGGAGAAAGATGCAATGAAGAGGAGGAGGGGAGAAGGATGGAATGGGGAAGATGACAGAATGAGGAGGGAAGGAGGAAGAAATGGGGAGGGGGAGGTGAAGGGGAAGGGAAGGGATACGGATGGGGAAGGGGAGAAACAAGGATAGCATGGGACTGGGGAGGTGAAGAGGAAGGGAGGAATTACGGACGAAGGGGGGATAAAGACGAAGAGGAAGAAAGGGTGAGATGGAGGGGAAAGAAGGGGGAAGGAGAGGAGGTAGAAATGAAGGAAAGAGACCAGTAGGCGAAGACCCTCTGGTGGAGGGGGGGTAGAATGAGTGATAAGTAACCGGTTAAGAATAAAACAGAAGCACACGTGATGGATGAGATGATGAGACCCACTTTAACACTTCAGCCCGAGGACGGACATATTTCATATATTATTCCTGCTGTTACCAGATCATTTTATTCAACCAAGAAAGGAGCTTCTGTGGTGAAGGGGTTGATGGAGACTGTATTAAATCCATCCAGCTCGAAGAATCTATCCAATGTCAATAAAAATCGTCTGAAGGTGGCAAGAAAAATAAACAATATCTCATCAGGCTGAATGGGTCAACTCCACGTTCTCCCACTTTACTGTAGAATTCGAAAGCGTTCCGGAAAAGGCTGTCAACGTTACCAGTGTCTATCCTGCCTAATGGAAATACAAATCAAACATACAATCCAGTGACGTAAAAAAAAAATACTATACATCAAGAAAACGCTAATTATAAGCAAAATTTACGAAGGGTAAACACTGGTAACACTGACCGAGCTGTCCCCGCAACGCAGAATAATTCGCCAGCAGAGCAACAATAAGGGTTCAATATACGGACCACCCCGTATACTGCTGATGTGGATAGATGGGTCATGGATACAGTTATCTGAACGTATCTCTAGTGTGGATGTATACACCTAGACAGACTGACAGAAGGACACCCTAAGTATAACGACGTCCTTTTAATTCTTGATACTTCTCGACGATTTAATTAAGCCTGTAACGAACGGCTTACTGAACGCTATTCCTAACGCTCCAGTAAGAAAGGTCTAGACTAATTGAACATAATTGTCTGGTGCTAGTAAGAATATAATTACAAAGCCAGATAAAAACATGAATACACACATATGGATGGACAGAGAAGTGTGTATGTATGGATGCTTAGCTCCTTCAGTACGATGACTACTTTTATATTTTATTGCCGCTGCTGTCAGACGCTTTTACTCGGCTCAAGGGAGACATATTGCAGTGAAAGGTACAGGTGAGGGAACGATATCCATTACGCCTTTCACTTGGAGATAAACTGTCTGGTGAAGGCAAGAGTAAATAATAATGTGTTGTTGTACTGAAGGGGTTGCTGCTACAATAAACAGTGAAGGACACAGTTTACATGAAGACAAATCATCACCTTCACCACCATCATCTCCATCACCACCATTACGCATATTCATCACCATCATTACACAGCCTTCTCACATATCATCCTGGCTACCAGGACCATGTTCCCATCACTACAACCATCATATCACCATCACAAACATCATTCTTATCATCCCCATCCCATCATTCTGGCGGCCATCAGCACAAGAATCCCATCACCACCACAATCATCACAAAAACCTTACCATTATCACCCTACCATCATCACATCACCATCACTAGTACCACCACAAACATCCCTACTATCATCACCCCATCATCCTGGCTACCATCATTGCAACCACCCCATCATCAACTACCTTAAATTTACATCATCATTCCCATCCCTTCAAAACCAAAATCATCACCACCATCACCACCCCTTCACACCTCAATCCCACACCACGTCCACCCTGGCAGGATAATAACCTCTACAGCTTTCTCCACTCACCCCTGTTGGGCGTCACCGTGTTTCACTCACACAAATTAGCCAGTCACCTATCAGTCACAGTTTTTTCATCCGCCTCCTCTCACTCCACCTCTTAATCCCGCCGCTAAGACTGGTTTTTGTACCGGATGGCAGTCACTCTCAGCCTGGGATACAAGTGTGAGAAACCAATCAACTATGACTCAGATTATTATTATTATTATTATTATTATTATTATTAATTATTATTATTATTACTGGTGGTGGTGGTGGTGATGGTGGTGGTGGTGGTGTGGTAGTAGTAGTAGTAGTATTTTATTATTTTTCGCAACCTCTCACTCCATCTCCAAGTCGTATACTGGAATACAATTAACCCTGGAGCAAACCTTTTTCCCCACATCTTCTCACTCTATCTCAAAATCGAACTGCAATGAAACTGTTACTTCCCATGCTTTGCAACTGCTCTGTTTGATTACGTGACCCTTTCACCGGTATATAATAAGGTGCACTTCTTTTCACATTTACCTACCTGCTTACCAACCTCCCTGTCTATCTTCCTACCTACCTATCTTCCTACCTACGTATCTTCCTACCTACCTACCTCCCTACCTATCTTCCTGCCTGTCTACTATCTCCCTGCCTGCCTACCTAACTACCTGCCTCCCTTCCTACCCCCACCACCCAATGAGACAGCACTGCTGACTAAGCATTTGAAGGTTTTTACAATTTGCCAGTGTCCAGTGGGTTGTATAAAAATTACGATGATGCATAAAGTACTGCATTATCAATGCCTTTTCCAGCGATACCACTTTTATGGCTATACTCCCGTGAATAAAGAAGTGCTAGATTGCCTTGTTTATTTTTTTTTTTTTTTTATATTTTTTTTTTTGTGGGGGGGGAGGGTGTCACTGTGGCCTTATGATTGACATGAGCGTGTCAGCAACAAAGAAAATGGCCCACACTCTCGTCGCTTAAGGAAACTCGCTAACATCTCTCCCTTAGCGATTTATTCTACTTATTACACAACCTGTTATCCTCTTCTGTGCTAGTGAAATGATTCTAATATCACCATATTCTGCATAAATAACGCACAAACTTATATCAAACGACCGTATCCAGAAACAAATCGCTAAGGAAGAGAAGCTAGAGAGCCTCCTTAAGCGACAAGAATACTGGCCAAGGGCACACCATCAGCCTGACAGGATTCACCTCACACCTCAGTGGTCACAATCGGTTCATAATTGCTGCCTGTACAGCGCCAATAATCGATTCATAACTACTGCCTGTAGAGAGCCAACGATCGGTTCATAATTGCTGCCTGTACAGCGCCAACGGACGGACCAAAAGACAGACGGAAAACTGGTTCTGGCTCAGCCGTGCAAGGCTCTTGCCTTCGTCTTCAGGAACATGTTTACAGCAGTGTTCGAAATGTGGGGGCTTTGGGGGTCTGACCCTCACGAAACAATGAAAACCCATGGAAACAGATTAAGCAGGAGAACCCACACTGGGGCATAAAAAGACCTCCTCAAATATGATGCATTTATTATTCTTACGAATATATCGTATTTATTTTACATATATGATCATTCTGAAAATGAGTAAAAACGTCACCTTTATTGTTCTCATTTTGAAAGTTAGGAGACACTGTCATACACTTGCAACCCGGCAACAATGTTCATCACACACTGAAGAAGACTCATGGAATACATTGCAGATAACACACACCATACATAATGTAGTTTTTAACAATGTCTGTGATGTTGGGAATAGTATTCCCGACATCACAGACAGTATTCCCGGAATACTGTATCTTGAAGCTATTAAATAGTGCTTTGGTATCCTTTACCCCCCACCCCGACCCCCGCCGGTACGGTAACCACTGTCGAAGGTGATGACCTCCCTTAATTCACTGACCCATTTCCAATATTGGTTTACAGTTGTCACCCGGACACATTTCAAACTCGGACTATAAAACCACTCCTTGCCTTATGTATTAAAATGAATAAAAATCATAATTCCCCAAGCTGGTCCTTGAGTGAACGCTTTAAGGGTGGTTCTTTAAAGCTGGTGGACATAACTGTACTGAACACCCATATTCATCACGCACATATTATACACAAACATGTGGCTTAATCTAATGATAACACACACACACACACACACACACACACACACACACATTTTCACACCCTTTAATCCAACTTTCCAACGCTATAACGTCAGATGCATTCAAAAAGCTGTTATTATGAAAACACTTCCGGCACGACAAAAAAAAAAATGTAAAAAAGTAAAACAATTGAAGTATCAAAGTGTAGGGAAGTGATCCGGCAAACCAGTCCAATCCAAACAAAAGTGTGCTGAACACTTCTTTATAAAACACACGTCATATTCAGAATCAGCTAAAGAAAATACAATTTTAAAAATGTCTCAAATATTTCTCGTAATATTTTTGTTAATGTTTCAACTGCTACTTTCTTATACAATAAACCAACCATAACCAACCATGTGTTAATGAGAACACTCCAAACATATCATAATCCCCGCCAAAAAATATAACCATCAATAATAAGGTATGATATATTAACTGGTGGTGGCGAGTGTGGTTGTACTCACAGTGTGCGGAGGTGTGGCAGCGACGGGAGGTCCTCTGGCCGGATCACTGTCAGGTTGTTGCCGTCTAGGTCACTGTGGGGCAGAGAGAGGGGGAGGGGGAGTTAGTAACCAAAAGAACACACACACACACACAAACGTTATATGCCAGGAGTACTGGAAGAATCAACAAAATACCACTCAGTTTCAACATTAACATCACGTAACCTGCTCCATTTCTATACTGTATCAATGTTTTCTGCTTCACCCTTTGTACCTGCTTGACCAAGCCTCTACTTTTCCTGCAATCCACCCTTAAAAAAAAAAAAAAAAAAAAAATGATACCACTATCCTCGCTTTCCTTGTCTGTGCCTCGTACTTGTTCTATCCTCCTCCTGCTAACTCTTCCATTACTCTGGCCCTACTAACAACACCTGTTTCACCGTCTGTGGTTTGTGCCTTCTATCACTCTGCCTCTCTTCCTAATCCCCTTCTGACTTAATTCCTAGTATGACGGGTTAGGGTGTTACAGAAATGTGGCCACAAAGTAACAATCAACCCCAACACTAATATCATGAAACCCACATCACACAACTATGCTCCATCACTGTTCTCTTTTACCCTCGTATCTTCCTCACCAAACGTCTTCTCCCAGAATTTTATTTTTTGCTATTATCTTTTATTGTCCCACAA
This sequence comes from Coenobita brevimanus, assembly GCF_032717465.1. Classification (NCBI taxonomy): domain Eukaryota; kingdom Metazoa; phylum Arthropoda; class Malacostraca; order Decapoda; family Coenobitidae; genus Coenobita; species Coenobita brevimanus. The sequence continues at coordinate 7,843,040 of NC_137063.1, forward strand.
CAGTCGCAGGGATTCGAGGCTGGGGCACTTAGTTCTGAAATTTACAAGTGGCCAGTCACTCTTCCCTGAATGGCGTTATGTGAGCACAAAAAAAAAAAACTTCTTAGATTTAATAATTTAATGGGCACACCTGGTTGCAGTGGGTTAAACCAACAGATGATCAGGCGTCCAAATACCGGGCTATATGCTTACCACCCAACGTACTAAAAGGCTTCCTGGGTTACATTTGGTTCGTCACTCAAGGCAGAGTTACTTAAAATGTAGCACTACATCGAGATACTGTAGATGCAAGGCGCCCTCATTTACGTCCTCAAGCACTTCCGAGCACTCTGGAAGTCAGTTACACAGATTCCAATACGCACTTCAAAAACTGGGACATAACCTGCATCTGACACACATCATGGGCACTGTTACCCACACACACACACACACACACACAACCAGCCACACCCACACAAGTCCTTCATATCGTGTTAATGGTGCACACTTGGTCCATCAGGCTCTCCATGAATGCTCAGCATATGTAAGTCGCGCCTCACCCCTTGAGCTTCAGGGATTACAGTAATTATCTAGGCAGGTAATTCTCCCACCGTGCACAGGCTAGAAAGAATTTCCTGTGGCACTCTCTACACAGTTACTGTATCTTCCCCCAGCACTTCACTGAATGATTGTTATTACACCCGCGCTTACGAAACAGAGAGTACTGTTCAGATCGGAGTGTCTGTCTGTCTGTTAACAAAATAACTCAAACAGTTTTGATCCAATTTTAGCCACACTTGGTGGAAGGATGAAAGGTTAGCCAAGGAGTAAACCTACTGTTTTTAGAACAATAAGTCAAAGGTCAAGGTCAGAGAGCTAGATCAAAGTTTGTCTTACCAAGGTCAACTTAAAGTTTTTATCCAATTTAGACCAAACTTGGTGAGAGGGTTGAAGGTAAGCAATAATGGAGTCGGTTTTGAGAACGATCACTCAAAGTTCAAGGTAACCGAGTAAGGTCTAAGTATGACTGGCGTGTCTGTGTATGAGCAAAAGAACCAAAGCAGTTTCTATATAATTTAGACCAAAGTTGGTGTAGAGACTGTGGGTCAGCCAAGAAGTTGACCATTGGTGTTTGAGAACAATGGGTCAAGCGTCAAGGTCACATGGTAAGGTCAACTTAAACTTATTTTATCCGATTTAGACCAGGCTTTGTGAACGGCGTCAGACTAGAATACAGCATCTTGATTTTGAAAACAATGAATTAATTGCTAAAGTTACAAAAAAAAAAAAATCAAAGATCAAGGTCACAAGGCAAGGTCAACTTAAACAGTTTGGATTCAGTTTAGACCAAACGTTATGGAAGGGTTAATAGTACCGCAAGGCTGAAGGGATTGTTTTAAGAATAATCTACAGAAGGTAGAAGTCACAGGACAAGGTCAAATGTTCGACCCTATAACTGAGACAATTGCTCTGATTTTAATCAAATTTGATGGATGGGCTGAGGGTCGGCCAAAGGTGAAAATTTTCATTTTAAGAACAAATTGTCAAAGATCAAGGTCACAGGGCATGGTAAACTCAAGTTTTGATCCGATTTTGACCAAAGTTGGTGGAAGGGTTAAGTGTCAGGCAAGACTAAGTATTCGATTTTGAGAGAAATCGATCGAAAGTCAAAGTCACAAGGCAAATTCAAATGTTTGGCGCCTATTGTTTACAAAACTGGTGTGTAATAAAAACTCTAGTACCACTCTAGTACCAGCACCAACAAACTCTGAAACTTTCACTGCGTACTACTACTTCCACTGTTAATGAGTCTGCGAAAGCTTATGGTTCCTTGCGGCCCATCACGGCAATTACCGCATTATTATTACATCACAGTTCTCTTGTCCACCACAGCGAGTAATTACCTCTTGATTACACTCAAGCTGCCCTGAACTACTTCTTCAAGGAATGTTCTACTAATTAGTTAAAGAATGATATCATAATTATGCTAAATTACAGCAACTGTTGTTTTACGTTTTGCGTGCATGGCTATTACCTGGGTTTTGGCAGAGTATACTTCCTCATGCATCAACATTTCCATTTTCTCTTAAATCTTGAACGTATGACTGACTCGCTGACAAAGAGACAGTATTCGTTATATGCAATAACTACAAACACAAGGATGGAATAGGGATGGAAAGGTGGCCAACAGAATGCGGAAGGAGGAGTGACGGAGGAACACAGGATGGAAAGAGAGAGAATTGGTGGCATTACAAAACTCAGTATATTAGAGTCACACTACAAAGTCTGGCGGGAAAAAGGAAACTTTTGTATCCTCCTCAAACATTGACTTTTAATAATACTTAGCGTGAGTGGGCGACTAAGTGGAAGGAAGGGAGGGAGGTAAGAAGGAGAAAAGATGAAAGGAGAGACATGAGGAAAGGAAGGGAGGAGAAACGAAAGCAGGGAGGGAAGAGAGGAGAGACAAGGAAAGCAAATGAGGAGAAACTGGAAAGGGCACGAAGAGAGGAGAAGATGAATGAAGGGAGGAAGAGACGAATAAAGGAGAAAACGATACACAAAAGAAGACACTACTGGTAATCTAACCACTTACGTCAGTTAAAGGAACAGCTGTGTTTTTTATGTACCCAAATCTGGGAACAGTACAATCATTACAAAATCCACCTCCTCCTCCTCTCTTCATGCTCTCCTTCTAACCCCTTTCCTTTGCTCCTTATCCTAGGTGATTTCCTCCTTATGTGTGTGTTTTCTTTTTTTTTTTTCCTTCTTGTATTTACTCTTTGTATCCTTCGTTCTCCCTGTTCTCGCTCCCTGCAGCATACACATACTCTTCTTCCTTCCATCCTTCAACCTTCCTTCTTTTTTTTTTTACCACTCTGTCTTTATCCTCTCTCTCTCTCTCTCTCTCTCTCTCTCTCTCCTCCTCCTCACAGTTTCCTCCTCCATGTCTTTCTTCTTACTCTTTCCCTTTCCTCCTTTTCCCACCACTCAACCCCTTCACTACGATCACGTCTTCACACTTGCTACCGAGGATATGATTTTATGCAACCTGGAAAGACATGTACTACTGAACAAGCTAATGACGGCCACAGTTAACCCCTCCAGTCTGAGTCTCTCCTAAGCTGAAAAAAATCGTCTGGAATAAAATCGCCTGCTCGTAGGAAGAATGAAATACAAATGTCGTCCTCAGGCTGAAGGGGTGAATCATACCAACTTATCACCACACCATACTGTACCACCTTATCACACCACACCACACCATACCATATCACCCTATCATAACATACAACTCTCCCACATCACACCACACCATGCCACCCTCCCACACCCCACACCATCCCCATACCACCCTATCACACCACCCCACACCATACCATACCATACCACCCTATCATACCATACCACCCTCCCACATTACATCACATCATGCCACCCTCCCACATTACATCACACCATGCCACCCTCCAATACACCACACCACACCATTCCACCCTCTCACCACACCGCATCCAATCACTCTCGCACCAAGCAACACCAGACATAACTGAAGGACCCTGAAGCTCCCGCAAATAAGTATTTTATCTTTTTTAAACTTGTTCTTATTACCTCCAGACGGTTTTATTAAACCTATGAGGAGACCTCTAGTAGTGGAGGGATTAATGAAGGTTTAATCCCCTCCAGTTCCAAAAGTCTCTCCTAAACTGAATAATAAAATCAATAAAATCGTCTAGTACTGGGGAAGATACAATATAACTGACATCCACAGTCTGAAGGGGTTAAATTTCTCGTCTGACTTAATTTTAGCTTCGAGATAGTGTCCAAGGTGTTGCAGGAACCCCCGTCCCTTATTTAGCAACGACATTGTACGCATCTATATTATAATCTGATTTCTGTATGTTTGTTGGTTTGTCTGTTACCGTAACACACCAATAACGGCTCAACGTAACGCAATTTTTGTTGGAGCAAAGTACCGTTAAAATGCTCTAACTTGAAGAATAAAAATTTCCAGTCCAATCGGGCCACCGGTTCCCGAGTTATGACATTTCTGGCCATGTGACATCGAGCGGAGACCGCCGAAGGCGCCTTTAAGCGGGTCACGCTAAACTCTCTCTCTCTCTCTCTCTCTCTCTCTCTCTCCTCCTACTGGTAGGCATCCCTGCTTCTTCCATGTTTCCTCCTTTCCCTATTCGTTTTTGCTTAATATCCCCCTTTCTTTTTATCTCTGAGCTTTTCCATCTCCTCTCTCTCTCTCTCTCTCTCTCTCTCTCTGGCAGTCGCTTCCTCACTTTTAATATAAAAGTTATTGGCCTCCAACTGTAATTAAAATGCTATTTTTACTCATGTTTGGCAAGACTTCACAATATCGTTTCTGTGCATGAACGTGTGTGTGTGTGTGTGTGTGTGTGTGTGTGTGTGTGTGTGTGTGTGTGTGTGTGTGTGTTTAAGCCGCTTTATTTGACTTGACAAAGAAAAAATGACCAAAAACAATGATGATATTGTGTTTAACCTTCTCCCCCCCCCCTCTCTTGCCATGTCTCCTCACCCCCTCCCCCTTCTCTCCCATCCTTTTTTTCCTCCTTCCTCTTCTCTCCCTGCTTCCCATTTACCTCTCTATCCTTCCTTCCTTCCTCCACCTCAATTCCCCCGTTCTCCCTTTTACTGCTTCCCTTTCCTTCCCTTTCCTCTCCTCTCCTCTCATCACCTCTCTTCCTCCCTCACCTCCTTCCTCCTCAGCTTTCTTCTCTCCTTTCAATGTTCCCTTCCTTCTCCCTCCCTTCCCCTCCTCCTCCTTTTGTTTCTGTTTTCCTCTCTCTTCTTTCCTTTATCTCTTTCCATCCGTCCTTCCCCCCCTCCTCCTCCTCCGCCTTCCAACCTTCTTTCCTTCATTTTGTCGTCTAATCTCCCAATTTCCCAAATCCAAGGAGAGAGAGAGAGAGAGAGAGAGAGAGAGAACGAAAAAGGGAAGGAAGGAGTACAATGGAAAGCAATCTGCAACAGACCAATGTCAGTTCAAGGCTGTTTGTCATAGGGTACGTTATACCTGCGATACCTACCATTACGGCTTCATATCTACCCGTGTTGTCTACTGCAGTGTCCACTTCTGGTGGATGTGGAACTATTTCAATTTCACCAAAACGTGAAAGAGTTCTACATCTCACCAGCAGTAGACGCTAAAACACACATTAGCTGATGTGTATCCCAACTTTTGAACATGGCTGTACATAATGACACTGTTCTGTGGTTATGACCTTTATGCTTAGTACTCGAAGACATTACTATTCAGAAATGTACTATTCAAAAGTGAACATGCTTAGCTAGAGAACAGAAGACATCTACTTATCCAAGCAGTTTTTAAAAGTTAGTTCTTTATCACCATTTACCACACTGAAAGACAATGTTGTTCCATACGTTTCCAACTCTACTGAAGAACAAGTCCTTAGCTTCATGCGACCGGAAATGCTTGCCATCAATTTTATAACAAGTACCTCTAAAATAATTTGATTGATCTACTGAGGACTTTATCGACAGCTATACCATCATGTAGGCCTACTTTGATGATTCTACACACTTGAATTAAATCCCCTCAAGGTCTGTGTTAACATTATGGTAAAAAGATTAATATCTTTTAGACGTTTATCATAAGGTTATTTCACAATCTAGGCATCATTTTGTGTGTGTGTGTATATATATATATATATATATATATATATATATAACCCTTTGCTGTATTTTCTCAGGTTTATCCAGATAATCTTTTCAGTAATAAAGTGACCAGAGCTGGACATAATACTCTAAGTGTGGGCGTCCTTGGAAGCTACCTGCAAGGTGAACACATTTCCCTATTTATATTCAAATGCTCTACCTATGAATCCAATAGGGTTTTGGATTTCTTAATAGACTCTGTACACAGTTTGCTTGGTTTCACATAATATGTCATTACAAATCCTAAGTCTTTTTCATGGTTTATATTATCAAGTGATATGTTTGTGGTTTAGCTGATTCTTACACATATACTGCCAGTGTTTAGCACCGGTACTTTACACTTATTAATACCGAAAGCCATTTGCCATGTTTAGGCTCAGTTAAACTGTTTATCAAGTTTTCTCTGAAGTACCTGCCTTTGTAGTGATGTGTCTGCTGTTACCAATTTTTGTATCATTGGCAAATTTAGATATCTTAGAACATATTCCTCTGTCATATTAAAAACAGAATAGACCAAACACTGAACCTTGTAGCACTCCACTTGTAACATCTATCCGGTCTTATTCTTATCCATTTATTGCAACTCTAAGTCCTTAAGTCAATTACCGATCCATCCAAGCACACTGCCACTGAAACCATGTGACCTTAGTTTATGAAGGAGTCATTTGTTGGGAACTTTAGCGAATGCCTCCTGATATCTAAATATATAACGTCAATTATAGTCTCCGTCAACTGATATGTCTCGCTGTACACTGTAAATAACCCAAGAGATTCATACGGCAAGAGCAATTATTCTGAAAATTGTTATGAACATTTGATAATTACTGAATTCTAACTGTATGATATACCCGTCTCTGACAATAGTTTCTAACAACTTCCAAACCACTGATATTAATGTAATTGGGTGGTGATGGTGTGGCTGGGCTTTCCCGACTTTAAAAATATCGGGATTACGTTTGCTGGACTCATTCGTGCAGCACCTTACGTCTTTAGTGATACGTTGAAAAGTTCACCTAAAGGTTTTGATATATCGCCCTGCATTTCCTTTATAATACTTAGCGATATTTTGTCTGTCCCCGGTGTTTTATTCACCGTAAGTTTATTGACTGGAACTAATCATTATATATATAGTCATGTAGGCCTAACCCTGGAACTGGATAAACTGCAGGAATTATATTTCTTTTGCAAATAAAGATGTAGAGAAAATGCTTAAAAGTGTTAGAGCAAAGGGAGGATGCATGGAAGGAAGGAAGGAAGGCAGGGAGGGAGAAGGGAAGGAAGGAAGGAAGGAAAGAAGGGAGGGAGGAAGTAAAGGAGGAAGGGAGGAGGAAGAAAGAGGAGGAGGGTGGCAGGGAGGGAGGGAGGAAGTAAGGGAAGAAGGGAGGAGGAAGAAAAGAAAGGAGGGTGGCAGGGAGGGGGAAAGGAAGGAAGGGAGGGAGGGAAGGAGAAAAGGAAGGGAGGGAGGGTGGGGGAAAGGAAGGCAGGGCGGGGTCCAGTGAAAGAGGGGGTTGTGGGGGTTGGAGGGAAGGGAAGACTTAGGTGGTATTAACAGTGTATTGTCTTTAAGTGATATTAGTGAGCGAGAGACAGGAGGGAGGAAGGATGAGAGAGAGAACGGAAAGGAACTGAGAGAAGGAAGAAGAGAACAAGAGTGGAAGGCAGGAAGAAGAGGGGGAGACAAGGAGAGAACGGAATTAAGAGAAGGGAGAATGGGAGGGAAAGAGGAAGAAAAGGAGAGAGGATGAAGGGGGGAGGGAGGAAGAAGGGTGATAACAGAGGAGATGAGAAGGAGACAAGAAGAATGAAGGGTGGAAGAAAGACAGAAGGAAGAAAGAAGACAGCAGCTAGTGGAAAACAGAAAGAAGAAAGGAAGACATGAAGAGAGAAAGATAGGAGCGAGAAGGGAGGAAAGGAGAAGGGAAGACCGGAAGGAGAAAGAACAAGAAGAGGAAAAAAAGGAGGAAGGAAGAGAGGAAGAAAGGAGTAAGGGAAATACGGATGAAAAATAAAGAAGAAAGGAAGTAAAGAGGAAAATGAAGTGATGGATGGAATAGAAAAAGAAAGCAAAAATGGAAATGAAGAATAAAATGAGAAAACTGAGAGAAGGAAGGACGGAGGAAGAGAAACAAGGTTGAGGTAAAAGGGAAGAACGGAAGAAAATTAAACCGAGAAAGAAGGTGGAGAAGAGAAACGAAGAAAAAGAAAGGAGAAAAGGAAAAGAAAATGAGATAGGAGAAATTGAAGGATGGAAGCAGAGAATAAAGAAAGGATGACTGAAAAAGTACAAGGATTTAAATGGAGGACGAAAAGAACGAAAAAATAAAATAAAAGAGGAATGAAGACTGAGAGACAGAGAGAGAGGGGGGGGTAGGACTTAGAGTCGTACTACAAAAACCAAGAGTTCATGCAGTCCATCGGCGACATTCAGTCGTCTGACGTTCCTGACCGTCAGTCATCTGTAGTCATCCGTACTATATAAAATCTGGACCGTCAGTCTCGGCGAAACCCAGTTCAGGCGTTTGAATGCCGCGAGTCGCTAGATTGGGCGAGAATGCGCTGCATGAGCGCTTACAGCGCAGGAATTTGGGATATTTCCTCTTTGATAAACCAGACACTTCGCTAATCCATTCTAAACTATTATTATTATTATTTTTTTTTAAGGAAATATGTATATATGAGCTACAATTCGTGAAAAATGGTGGCAGAACGCATAATGAGGATGCATTTACAAGCAGGATACAGTGTACCGTATAGGCTAAGGATGAATTATGATATATCCTACTTTCGCAGTTATTTGCATGAAATGATTATTGAGACTACCCAGACTTGAATTCATACGAGCAAACTGAATATGTTACTGCATTCTTCATAGATTTCCATGGTATATTTTCTGCCAGATCACAAGTCAAGAATTATACAGCAAAATATCCTGATTAAGTGCATCTTTGCTCATGTAGCAGTACATCTATGTTCCTAAATTTATGTTGCAAGGTGTAAGTACTGAGTTATAACAGATTTAATCCGCCCCATCCCGACCACTTTTCCACCACTGACTCCCCCCAATCGCGACCATTTTTGGAAATTTTTTTTTTTGGCTCAAACCTCCGCCTTTGGTGAGAAACATCGAAAATTCATAGAGAAATCGCTCACCTGAGGTTTAAAATACTCAATACAGGTAGGAGTACCTTCTTACCTTCCTGGGTTTTCTAACAGGCTGGCACTAAAGAAAACGAGTTCTATGGGACGATAACTATTTCACACCACTCATAAACGGTATTTATTTATTTACTTGGTACGAATTTATATGTAGTACGAGAGTATATTGGTTTTCAAGCAGTAATATAGGCATTATAAGCACTGTTTCACTCACTAACTCATCACCATACCTGACCTTCTTTTGCCACATTACCTGATCATCATTTCTGACTGTTTCTTCCTCTAATGCTATGTAAAGTTTGTCCTCCACATTGTCACTGATTGGGAAATCACTCTGGCCCTGAATTTCGTACCGTGGCATGACATGGCTTTACTGGCCAGGTCACTGATAACAGGTGAATTGCTGAGACAATGGCATGCAGGGGGGGGGAGGAGGAGGTCATGCTGGGTAAGGCATTGTCCCTGCCTGGCATCTTGTAGAGGAAGGTGTCACGTGTATACGTACCAAAAATCACTCGCGAAAATTGAAAATTGTGCAAATTAGGGACCTTGCAATTGATTCGCATTTATGTACGTCGATGGGATTGGCAGTGACAAAACGTGTGGACGTTAAAGAACGTCGATGGGACGCAGCGGGTTAATATCAGCATAGTGACTGCTTTACCTTTATAAAGCTGGTTGAATGGCAATATTCACTGCAGTACCAACACAAGAGGGATGCAGTAACACTCCATCATTCTTTTTCAGCAATTTCTTTCCACACCTACCATCCAGCCACGACCAGCAGACCATGTTGGAAAATATAGGTTATCAGATGTGTTTACTGTAACAGTTGTTAATTCAGTTTCTATATATCTAGCTATATTTTTTTTCAACACTACGTCACCTTCCCAGTTTCAGTTATTACTGTCCTAGTTAATATCCAGGTTAACTTAGTAACTATACTCGTCTGGTATTCACATGCTATATTATTACCTTTCCCTTCAAGCAGTATGCTATAATTCCTTACGTTACTTGGTACAGTATTTCTCTGTCTATCCCAGTCTGCTAGATAAGGCTTAACTCTTTTCCCAGAAATCATTCCTCTTCAACAATACTTTCATCCAGTTGTTTTATACATTTTCAGACTGCTCACTGTTCTGTTTTCCTAGCTTTCTCCTAAACTAGTCATATGCATGATGTTGTCTCCTTCACTGAATATTTCTCATTACTTCCTTTTTGTCAGTCACTGCTTAACTGCATCATTCATGTTGCTGTATAACCCTACCACCCTAACCAATATTCCTTGTCTATCCTACACCCATCTACTCCTCCATTACAATAACTGTCATTTCTATCTAGTTAACTGTTATATTATATATGCATGGCACAGGCCATATCCATAGGCCCGTGGCTATTTACAGGTAAGAAAAGCTCCTGGGATAGAAAGATGCCTCAGGTTGTTGTTTTTTTATTTTAAATCTCATGAAATAATCTTAATTGCTTTACTAACAAATTTTGCTTTAATGCCAACACACCTATGTTCAAATGTGAGTGCTTGATTGAAGTAGGTAAATATTCCAAACAACATCCTAATCAATTCACTCATATCTGGCAAATTTACATAACTTTAACTAAATCAGCTTATTAATTTATTCTGGTGCAAAAACGAGTAACTTAGTTCAACAAAAAACTTAAATGACTGCACATATTTGTTGTTACTAATGAAAAATCTTTTTTTTTTTTTTTAATCAGTTTCTGTAACTAAGTCTATAACACTAAAGCTGGTGAAAAATACAAACCTACCGGTAACAATTTACCAACACTGACCTAACTCTGATATGTGTAATTTCTGCCATGTAATATAAAAATGTATATACACTCTCCTTATACGACATTTATAATGATTTTTCAAAGGCAAGATTGTCACACAAAGACGCTGTTTGGTTAGAGGCAGAAGCTGACTGTCTTCGTCTTCAAATGTGGTAACTACAGCACTAAGCTGGCTAAAACTCAAACTTTCAAACACTTGCCTTTTAAAAAATCTAGTGTGGAAGAACACAGGTAATCTGAAATCAACTAGAAAGCACAAATTTTTATCCTAAAACCAATATTGTATACCACGTCGCCACCTCACCACCAAGGAAGTTTTTGTTTACTCGTATTCGTTACGGAAACGTTTAGTCTTGTAAAGTTTTATGAACAGCCTTCTATTTCTCATAAACTTCCAGCTTAGGAAAAATTTCTTCCTGAATTATTCATTGTTTATAAATCGAAAAACCGGCTAACATACTCATGAATATCTAAGTTTGTTACACGAAAGGGGGTTCTCGCGTGGCATTTATCCTCCTGTTATATTCCAATACTATTTTACTCCATAACCAGATGACGAACGCCTGGCGTGAACGCAAATTTATTTATGGTACGAAAAGCAGGAACGTCAGACGCTCACTTTCGGCAATACCGGCGTTTAGTTTTTATAATACTGCCCTTAAAGGATTCGCTGAAAGGACAGAGAAATGAAAAAGAGGGAAAAGGAGGAATGAAAATGTAAAATGAAAGACTAAAAAGGTAAGCCGTAAAAGGAAATAAAAATGAGGGAGGAAAGTAAGCGAGAATTTAACAAGAAAATAAGAACGAGGGAAAAGAAGGAAAGAAAGCAGGAAAAGAAAACTGAAAAACACGACGAAAAATGAAAGAATGAAACATGAAGAGCAGGAGGAGAAAAGAAAGGTGAAGAAATGGAAGGAAAAATAAACTGAAGAACGTGGAAAAAGGAACATACAGAAGAAAAAAAGAAGGCACGATGTATGAAAACGAAAAGGAAGACTTATAATATATGGCCACATTCAGTTAAATGGGGATTTAGCGTTTCTCTCTCTCTCTCTCTCCCTCCCTCTCTCTCTCTCTCTCTCTGAAAACTGAGTATATTGCAAATTTTTGTTTCTAGGCGGGATTCGTACGCATGCTAGGCCAAGGCATAAAAATTAACGAGTAAAATAAAAGAAAGGTAAGATGATAAGTAAACACGGTAGATATGTGCAGGTGCAGAAATACGTGACAGAAAGGTATATACATAGAAATACATAAGTGGAATGAAGGACAGATTGGGAAATCTACGTAGGCATGACACTGTCTAAATAAGTGACGGGACATACATGAGAAGCATGAGTGACAAGTAAGAGTAAATGACATGATGTTAGGTAGACAGGTACCGAAGATCAAAGCAGATCGACATCGAGAATTTGGCCTACTTACGCAGAGTTCCAGGTACGTAGGTTTTAGAGTTAAATGACTGGTTAATAGGCAGGAGGACAGGCAGAGACGTAGATTATTATGTTACAAGATGGTCAAGTAGGTAAGTAGGTTATCATGTTAAAAGGCAGGCAGGTAGGAAAACATGTTGGTAAGTAAGCAAGTATGATACTTAAACAGATAAGTGTTAGGTAGGTAGGTAGGCAGGCAGGTATGTTAGTAGATATGTAAGGCGAACAGGAAAGCATATACAGAGAAATGCTAAAACAAGAGATAAGTGACGGGTGGGAGCCTTCCCTCGTGCTACACGGGCGTCTGGTAGCGCTCGGGACTGGAACGTCACTCAGCCATATTGCAGAACTTCTGCCTATCAGAATTCTTTCATTCCCCGAACTGCACCTCTCTGGAACTCGCTTCCACAGAGTTGTTTCCCTCCAAACTTCAACCTACAGCTGTTCAAGCCCAGCTGTTACAGATATTTTATGAATGGAGGATGCCAGTAATCTGGTGTAGGGACTATTTTTTATTCGTTTTTTCTTCCTCTGTTCTGTTATTAAAAAAAAAAAAAAAAAATCCAGAGATGGAGAAATATTTAAACAGGGGATAGTGATAGGCAGGTAAGTAAAGAGACAGGTAAGAATGGCGGAAGGTGAGTCCTACAGACAGGCTGGCAGAGAGGAATTATGGCAGTCAGGTATGTAGAAGTGAGCAGGGAAATGATACACTGGAATTTGGGTTCATAAAATAGAAAAAAATGTTACTATTAACCATATTTGAAAGGAAGGAAGAACTAGAAGGACGGGGGGAAGTGAAGCAGAAAGAATACACGAACGGAAGTCAGCCCTCTCATGGTCGCCACAGGTCCAGTACAGGTATTCCATTCCACCTGACGGCCAGCGATTTTATTCAGATTGGGTCAAAGGAACATGTGTGCTTATACCGCCACCATTAACCCTCTCGTGGTCGGAAGAACTCTATAACCCTATTCCAACTAATGTCAGGTTGATTTTATTCGACTGAGTCATAAAAGCCAGAGTATTAATGAGGCGAAATGAGGTGGAAGGAGTCAAAGAAAAACGTAGGGAAAAATCAGGGTAAGTGAGGGAAGGTGGGAGGAAAAAAGGTGTGAGAAAAGAAGTGAGGGGAAAAAAGGAGGAGAAATGTGAGCAGACGGGAGGCAGGGAAAAAGACTGGGGGAAAAAAAGAAGGAAAAAATGGAGGGATGGAGAGAGGGAGGGAGGGAGAATTGTCGCCAGTGTTTGACCCGGAGTTAATAACGAAGAGCGCGTCCGGGTTGTAATCCAGGGGGGAGGGAGGGGGGAAAGGGAGGGAAAGATAGTGACAAAGGGGAAAGGAGAAGAAAGAGGCGGAGAAGAGAGGGAAAGAGGAAGAGAGGGAGAAGGAGAATAACGGGATGATGGAAGCACTGAAAGAAATGACAACTAAAATGAGAGAGAGAGAGAGGGGGGGGAGGGTAAGAAAGAAGAGGGAGAGAAGAGTAAGGAACGAGGAGAGGAAGAAGAGGAAAAAAGGAGTGGGAGGAAAACGTGGCAAACAAAGGCGGAGAAGACGAAGGAGGGAAAGACGAGGAAGAGGGAAAATAGGGGAGAAAAAAGGGGGGGCGGGGACTCCAGAGGGGGGAAGATGGAATAGGAGGGAGAGGTTGAGGAGAGTGTGGGAAGAGGGAGGAAGGGAAGGAAAAGAGATGCTCGTGAAAGAGGGGGAGGAGTTGTGAAGATAAAGGAAATATGGATAATGTGGGAATGGTGGTGATGAGAGAGAGAGAGAGAGAGAGAGAGAGAGAGAGAGAGAGAGCAAACGAAGGGAGGCAGAGGGAAGGGATGAGATTATAAGGCAAAAACCCGACACAGTGACTGAGTTACCAATTAGGCAAAGAGATTAACCACAGAAAGAGACAAGTGGTGCTAATTACAGTGTACGTGTACACCCCCCACACACACACACAAACACACACACACACACACACACAACAAAAAACATACATACTGTACACATACAAACATACAAACATAAACACTGAAATAGACACAAAAAGACAATGTAACAGGCAAATAAACACTGGAATAAACAAACAAACAGACATTACGACAGACAGCGAGGCAGATCAACCCCGCCAATCACAGATCATGGGCTGGAGGGCTAATGAACTTCACTAAATCCAGTCATCATTATTAGTCAAAATATTCCATTATTAATTAACAGCCCCAGGCACAGGCACCACAAATACCTGATACGCTAATATAAACATCATTAACATCAGTACAATGGCTCAATAAACACATCGATTTAGCTGTCCACATCAGTATATACATTACTAACAAATATTCAGTAAGCACATCGGGAATGCTATCCACATCGACATAAACATCAACCATTTTATCAGAATACTCAATAAGGGCATCAGAACACACACACACACATACACACACACACACACACACATACACACACACACACACACACACACACACACACACACACACACACAAAATCAATATAAACATCAATAACATAATAACAAAAAGTGTATAAACACATGGGTAAACATTACTATCAAAGTAAACATAATACATAAAACAAGCATAACCTCAACATATTAGTTATCAATATTCACATCAATACATCAACATAGTCATTAAATACACAAGAAATATGCATACATACTCATCAAACACATAAACTAATATACACCAAAATAAACACCAAGCTTTCTATAAATTCAGTGATGATTATTAGTCACAATATTCCACTCTTAATTAACAGGCTCGGGTATTGGCACACCTAACACGCCACACAGCAATATGAATACAGCAACAGTGTCCACAGCAGTATTATTAACATTCATGAAGGGTCACAATATACATACTTTTTTTTACAATAAGTCATGTAATTTCAAAATCTAACTGATTTCATCAACAAGCACTTTGTCAAACCTAAATATAAAAAAAAACAGTAAAATACACAATTAAGTATATACCTGTATAAATAAATAAAAATAAATCTCTATCCACTGAATATCAATATAAAGACCCATTTCAGATTCCTATTAAATCTTAACATACATTAAGCTACAAATACAGTTTCCACATCAGCAACATCAACTCAAGTAGCCGGTACACATCAAAACACAATCCACATAACTGACAACACAAAGTTCATATGTACATCAAATATACATAAACATCATGTAACGCAATTAAACATTAGCATCATCAAGAAAGCAAAAAATAATATAAGCAACCTAAGAACACAATAAATACTACAAGAATAGCTTTGCAGTGAAAAGCTCAGTGACGGGCCCTTCCTTAAGGTGCAGTTCCTCCACCTCTGTATTTGGACTAACGTGCAACATGGTGTTGTGGTCGATGCCACACTCCTTCACTAGAGACCATGATAATGACCCCTATTTCAGAGTGCAGGTGTTCCAACTGGTGGCTGGGCTTGCCTGATGAAGTGGTGGGTGTCTTGGTGGCCTGAAGACATGATGAGCATAACATGGCCCGAGGGGTACAGCGTGTGTAGTGGCACAATTGGCACTAATTAGTCCAAATGGGAAAGGGTAGTGGGCGTGTGGCTGCCGAAGGGATGGGGGTAGTGGGCAAGTGGCTGGTCGAAGGGATGGGGGTAGTGGCTGTGATGTAGCCTGAGGGGACACAGGCGCATAGAGGTGTTCTGGCCTAATGGGATGACTAAGTGGAGTGGCACCGTGAACATTAGTTGACCCAACTCCCAGTGTAAGATGACCGGTAGACGCAATTTTTGTTATACAATGATTAGCTCTGTCTGGCTGTGTTCCAAGCCTCTGTATGTGCCTGTCTGATGGCCGGGGTTGCCAGGGGTTATTGGCGTCGAGCGCTGCTGGGAGTCGCGGTCTCAAACCTCCTCTCATCTGCGCCAATTCAATCAACCCTCGCAGTCATGCAAATTCATCATCAACAAAGGCAGGTAGTCACCGGGCAACCAACATACTCTCATCCAACAGGGGTGGTGGCGCGACTAACTCTACCCGGGACTTGTGTCTCTGGACTTGCGTTGTGTCCTTTTTCCAGGGATCAGTGGGGGCAGGTTCTGCCTTGTGGTGAGTGACAATAAAGAAACATACATCGAGACAATTATATAGGACAAACTAAGCAAACACATCATTAGCAAAAACATCAGCATCAAAAACACACAACACAAAACAGCTCACAAAAGATGAACGCCATTAAAAGTATCGAAAAAAAAAAAAAAGTCCGCTTCATTAGCATCAGTAACAGCATCCAACAACAACAACAACAACAACAACAACAACAACAACGAGTCTTATGTAAATGGAGTCAGCCGGTATTTTTCTTGCCGTAATTAAAGGCCAGAGCAGCAGAGGCGGAAATCCTGGTAATTAGGCCAATTTCCTGACCCTTGTGAACCACCCACAGCCTCACACACGACCGGCCGAGAGAGAGAGAGAGAGAGAGAGAGAGAGAGGGGGGGGGGTCAGGTCCCAGGTGCCTTAATTAAGACTTCACCTGTTTCTTATACTCACGTGGACAGTTAATTATGTTCACCCCTCGCTCCATCCTTCCTCCCTTCTCCTTCACTTCATCCATCTTCTCTCCCTCTCCTCCACTAAGTCTTCCCCTCCCTCCACAATTCTTCCCTCTCCCTCTCCCACTCATCTCCTCTCCCTCCTTCCCCTATCTTCCCTCCAACCCCCTCCTCCCTCCCCAACTTAGTATTCTTTCCCTCTGCAATTTCTTCTCCCCCTCGCCCCCATCTTCTCCCCATACTACCCCTCCCCCACCACTCAAGTTTCCATCTCTCCTCCACTCTTCTTCCCTTCCTTCTCCACTCCTCTTCCTTACCACAAATACTCTCCATCCTCCTTTTCTTTTCCCTTCCTTACCACAAATACTCTCCATCCTCCTTTCCACTTCCTTACTCCCTCTCAACTCTCACCTTCTCTCCTTCCACCTCAATCCCTTCACTCCAATGACGTATTAAGATCACCCTTGCTACTTCCAGACGGTTGTCTTCAGCTCAGGAGGGAATTATTGACATGATATACTCTCATTAACCTCTTCACTACGAGAGAGCTCTCCAATAATCGTTTGGTAACAGCAAGAATAAATAACAAAACTACGACACTGTGTTGAAGGGGGTAAATTCTACCTCCCTCCCTCCCTCTCTCTCTCTCTCTCTCTCTCTCTCTCTCTCTCTCATGTCCACTCGACTGTTTCTTATCAATCCCTATTCTTCCTCGCCTTAATCCCCCAAATCCCACTCCGTCTCCCTTTATAAATATCCCTTCACATCAAATCTTCTCCACAAACATCACGCCTATCAAATTTCACACATAAAAACTGAGTTATTATGATATAGTTACATTATAGACTAAACCTCACCTGGAGTATGACATTCAGCTTTGGGATCAATGGTTGATGAACGATATCATCAATGTGGCAGCAGGTCGGACAAGGGCACTGGCAGTCCAAACTGCTTTTATCTCTTATAACCACACACACACACACACACACACACACATATATATATATATATATATATATATATATATATATATATATATATATATATATATATATATATATAAACTCAATTCATATATTTCTCGTATAAAAAAGCTATATTTGTCAAGTACTAAACTGATCAATCTATATATTGATTACCGGTATCTTTTTAGGTATATTACCTAGACACCCCTATGGTGATCAACTGAGTAATATGTCTGTCAGTTTTTTAACGAAAGAAAAATATCATGCTTCTATGAAGTAATTCTATCCGGCAAACTGTGAGTCATGAAAGAGATGAATTACCGTTAGTATACTGTTATGAACGTGAAAGGTACGGGTGACAGTGGAAATGGGAACAGAGGAATGTATGTGGGACTTGTAGACTGGAGAGGATGAGAAACAGATTCAAGAAAGATGAAATAGAATATGCTTAGATCGAACGGCGATGGAGACTGGATATAGATATGATGATGAGCAGAGTACATATGAGTGAGTTTGACCAACTGATTAAAGCAATGAAGTATGACAGACCAGCATCAAGGATCACGCCGCCGGAATACGACTGAAAGGAAAAAGAGGCGCGGCAGGCCATGAAGAATGTGGAAGGACGGATAGTATGTGTCTGGAAAGCAAGTTACAGAAGCTGAGCAAACTAAAGAACTGACAAGGTGCGAAATGAGTGGATGAAGCATGTTCGGAGAGGCACAGAGTAAGGGTTTTGCAGGCCATAGTTAACTTGGCAGACGACGGAATTTCTGTGTCACAGTCATATGCGATACACATCTATAAATAAATATATAAAATGTACAAACTGTTTTGCTTGTGAGGTAAAGCCAGGATTCCTTCCAAGGCATGAATGATGACTGTGTGGTCCGTTTCACTGGGTATACGATATTTGTAAAAGTTAATCGAATGCTTGAAGATCCTCATAAGATTGAGTAATGTGGAGGGTTTAACACTTAACACTAGCATCTGTGCTTTTCACGGGAAGTCATAGATTGAAATTAATGGGTTACAGAATAAACCTAGACACAAGACAATTCTTTTGTTATCGTATAGCACAGCATACAAATGAGTCTCCAGATGTCAACAGTTATTTTAATCATGGATTCATATATATGCAAGTCTGACTCCCGACTTTCAACCCGTTTTTTATCATACGACTAATGCTTCAGTGTTGACGAAAATTTTTAAGTCATGTATGTTTCAGTTTATGAAACAAAGAGGTGTCCACGTGTGCTGGATTGATCGTTCTCAGTTACAGTCATACTTATTTTTTTTTTATTTTTTTTTTTTGAGCCCACAAAAAAAAAAAAGGCTTACCTGAACTGTAGATAACTGCTTAAAATAATTAAAGATTTAATAATAGGAAATTCATTTTAGTAATACTTTTTTCCCCACTCCTAAAACATATTCTTTTGGCATTTTACTTCTGCAGGATGTTCCTTATCACTGACAATATCTGCTTTTCTATTAAGGATGGACTACCTCACTGGAGCCTGTGGAACATAATCACAATAAAAAATTAAACTTAGAATACTGTTAGACTTTACTTCTAACGTCTTCCTAAATTCTTCTTCCCCTCCTCACCACATGTTGGCATCGTCCGTCCCTCCCGCAGCTGTCTCCCCAAACCACCTTTTCTTCCACTAGTCCCCATCGCTCTCTCCTCCGTTCCTGTCTACTTTTCCCTCCCTCCAACTTCTCCCTTTCCTTACACTAAATATTTCCCTCCACCTTCCCTTCCCAGCTCCCTACTATTCCTTATATTTTTATCTATCCTTCCCCTCCCTCTTCCTCTATCCTTCTCTCCCTTTCCCCTCCCCTACTCTCTGTCCTTCCCCTCCCTCTTTCTCTATCCATCCCTCCCCTTCCCCTCTCCCTTTCCCTATCCTCCTTCCTCTTCCCCTCCCCTCCTCTCTATCCTTCACTCACCTATTCTTTAACCTACTCTCCCCTTACCCACTTTTTTTTTCCCCTCCTCCCTGTCCTTTCCTTCTCTCTCCACTATCCTTACCTTCCTCCTGACCTCCTATACCTGCCCGTAATACCTCTTCTTCTCTTCCCTCTCCGTTAATCTACCTTCTCCCTTGCTTATCTTCTTCCTGCTTCTCCTCTTTCTACCTATGTTTCCTCGTCTTCTCTTTCCCTCTTTTTCTCCTCTTCCCTTTATCTCTTCTTCAACTTCTCCCTACACTTACCTCCCCCTTTCTCCCTCTTCCATCTCCTCTTTTCTCCTCCTTCTATTTTATCATCTTTCCTCTCCCCCTTCCTCCCTTTCCATCCCCCTCCCTTATATCTACCACTCCCCCCTTCTCCCCCTCCTTCCCTAATCTCCTAAATCCCCCAACCCCTCGGCCAACAGGATTACCCCCCCCCCCAAGGTTTACTCGGACGTGAAACAAAAGACAATCGGCCAGTGTGTAGGGAATTAAAGATGGTGGCCACATCACTTCCGGTTCCAGCATGACAAGTTGATCAGTAGCCCCCCCCCTCTCTCTCTCTCTCTCTTTCTTCAAAGGTAATATTATTCATTAAGTTCACTACTGCACTCCCATGACGTATTATGGTCTATTATTGATGCCATCATGTAATTTTATTTGAATCTGGAATCTATACTGAAGTGAAGGAGCTGCATTAAAGCCTTAGTTAAGCCCTTCAGTACTAGAGGTGTGTATAAGTTGGTAATATCGTCTGGTGGCGGCAAGAATAAAATATAGGCAGAAGAAATTACTAGGAAGATGTGGGAGCTTCAGGATATTAATAAAGGGCTTTGTAAATTTTATCTTTTACGAACTATGTTAGTGACACACGAAAAGGGCCGCTCCCAGAGATGCTCCCACATCTAAAAACACGTCACAGGCTTGAATGAGTAAAATTTTCCACAACCGTTCAGTTAGGTAACCAAATATATAACAAACTGATGCAAGGAGTCATAAAAGGAATCCGCACATTTAATACCAAGGACATCATAGCCTAATACTGCTTTACAACTCTTATCCAGCCTCACCTTGTAATATGATGACGTACTAACAGTTCTGGAATATCCATTTAAACATGTGACGGCAGTGAATCTATGTCAGCTGAATAAAATGATATGTCTTAAACTGGCATCAAATGCGAGGCACTTTATTCTTGGCCTAAGCGTTAATCGTGATAGCTTATGGTGCCCTGGGTTTCTCTGAACACTGTAAATCGTTTGACGTTAGCCGTAGTAAAATGCAAAGAATGTGTTTGTGGGGTTAAGGGTTACGGCGGGATGTTATTAAACTAATTTGGAAGCAATGTAGCAAAGGGCAACTAAGTTAATTAATGCCTCTGTGTAACAATGTTTATGGGTAAAGACTGGGACAACGCGGCTTGTTCTTGTCGAAACCAAAGCTCGCATGAAATGTTACTGGATACGTCAAACTCTAAAAGGTTTTACCAACAAAGATACAGGATGTTTAATTACTGTGGTGCCATTACCCTCCATCTGAGGCAATGAACACAAGCTTACAGGCCACAGGTTTCATTTGAACAAAGATAAGTATTTATTTACCAATTACTCATAGATAAACGGACGAAGCATCTACAATGAAGTGGAAAGAGTGACACCACAGATACAGTAAACACACTACAGTAACTGTGTATCTGTATCAGTAGCAGTCTGTATGTACGTCTATTGCAGAGCCAGACCTCCCAGAAGAGTGAGTCACAGCCAGACCAGAATTTACTTTTCCTCATGCTGGCTAGGTATTAATGAGGAAGGGCTGTCAGTGGTGATGTAAGACACACTCTGTATCCTGTGTGTCACACTTACAGAATGTTAACATAATGAATTGATATACTACTGGCAATCTTTTTAAATGGCCATCACAGGTGTAATTAAACCCAGACTGATGGCAGCACAAATCGTGAAGTGCACCACGTGACGAGTGAACCACCGTGGCTGCACTAACCACCACCAGTCATCAACTGGTATATCACAGCTACGTTATTACCTCAACAAAAGTATTTGTTCTAAGCAAGCGATTCTCACCCATGGAACTGTTCTTGCTTAGACTATCAAAGATATTAACCCCTCCACTACGAAGGTCACTCTTTTAATCTGATTTTAATCGTCTGGTTGTTGCAAAAATTAATTCCAGTCATATTACTATATTAACGTCTGACAAAAATAACCAAAATAAAGAAGCGGGGTCAGTCATTTAAGCTTTACTATTACTCAATACTTCCTCAATCGCTTTCATAATCCTCCGGTATATTACTGGTGTGAGGTGCTACTGCCACTTGTCTCCATTTCCCTGCACTGCTGACAGCCGGATGGTGTGGACGGTGCGCGTATTTCCCTACTGCCACTCATTTCAACACATTTTCTTCCAGAATGATCACCCCCCCCTTTTTTTTTTTTTTTAACTGACATCTCTAATTTAACCGACCTAACCTAACCCTAACAGTCTGACAACCTAACCTACTTAACTTGACCATAACAAACTAACCTAATCTAACCCCGGGAGAATAACTTAACCTACTAACCTAACCCTAACCGGCTGATAACCTAACTTGACCCTAACAAACTAACCTAACTTAACCCTAGGAGACTAACTTAACCTACTGACCTAACATCACAGTCTGGCAACCCAACCTACCTAACGTGACCCTAACAAACTAACCTAACTTAACCCTAGGAGACTAACTTACCCACTAACGTAACCCTAACCGTCTGGCCTAACAACCTAACCCTAATATATTAACCTAACCTAACAGTAAAAAGCTCGTTTGACCCAACCCTAAAATAGTGGTTCCCAAACTGAGGGTCATGGTTCCCTGGGAGGCCATGGTGCACTCTCAAGGGGGCCATTGGGTAACCTTAGGTATATGAAACCGCTGGCGATCGAATTTTATCGTTTTCCACAGGCAGTATTTGTGAGGAACTTTCTTTTCTGTCAACCACTTTGTGCAGAACATTCCTAGTGGCAATGAAAGCTCAATTCCTCAAACACAGAGGCAACTCATTTGCCATAAACACTTTGGTAAGGACGAGCTCGACGGACTTCGGGGCAGGACTGGGACTACCCTAGTATCAGCAAACTGACTGTCTGGGTGTAAATTTTAGTCTTGTCTATCTTTCTCTGTATTTTTTGTGACTTGTTAGACATCATACTGAAAACGTATAATTAGTTCCGCATGGACGACATCTCCTGTGTCTCAGCCACTGATACCACACTCGGTAGAAAAAATACAATGTCAACCGTATCACTAAGTTTTCAGTTCACTTTCTGATAGTTCTTTTGTATCGCATCTATTTTTCTAATCACTCGAGTTGGTATGATCTCACACCGAACATGTTTATTCAGATGCTGTTGCTTCGTCTGCTACTTCAAATGAGGATGTACAGTACATGACGGCCACACTGGCTACCGTTAGTTGGGGGCTGGGAGAATTTTTTTTTTTTTTATCCGTAGGGGGCCACAGCACGAAAAAAAAAAAAAAAAAAAAAAGGAACCACTGTCCTAAATGATGAACTAATTTATGTTTATGTTTCAAATTAAATCCACGGCAGGACTGGACCTTTTCCTTAGAGGGAGAGTGCTATCCAGAAGCAATCCTTCCATATGCTTGCGAGGTAAGTATGGGGAAGGGACGTCTGTAAGGCGAGTGATGCGTGTGAAAGCTGAAGTGTTGTAATGACTATAAGAGTAATAATTTTGTGTGCATACGAGTTTGTACATGCCATCGGTAGAACCAACAGGATGCAAACACTGGCAAGCACATGTAAGGGCATACTACCAGCACCAATCTTAGATGTCAGCGTGGACTGGGTTCAGACCCTAGACTCAGGGCATCACAAGACGAGTACACTACCGATCAAGCCACCGCATCTCCAGAAAAACTTACCTGACCTAACCCGGAAAGACTAACCTAATCTAACGCTACTACGTTAACCTAATCTCACGGTACAAGATAAATGTAACCTGATCCTGAACTACTAACCTAACCCCACAGACTAGCCCAACATGACCCTCAAAGACTAAGCTTGCCTAACACTGGGAAGAAGTTCGTTTTCCATTAACCTCTTCAGTACGACGACATTTTCTTATATCTTTCTTATCAACACCACATCATTAATTATTTCTTTATCTGCTTATTTATTTATTCCTTTTTTTCTTCAGCTGAGTTCCCTCGTAGTAAATGAATTAATGAAGGCTTTTAAAACCCCTCTAAATTAAGCTTCTCCTAATATGAACAAAATCGTCTAGATATAACAAAAAGGTGCCATGGTCTGTGAGGTGTATTTATTGAGGGAACTATTAATTCCATTTCACTCCGCCCCTCTACCTCATTCCCTTACTTGCTCACTCGCTCCTCCACTCTCCATTAACTCTATTTCATACCCCCTCCCCCCCTCTCTCTCTTCTATTAACCCTCTTCCATTTCGTCTCTCTACCTCATTCTCTCACTCACTCACTCTTCCCTTCCCGTCCCTGCTCCCTCATTAACTCACTAGCTCTCTCCCTCTCCCTTCCGCCCTTCCATTCCCTCCCTCCTTCCTTTTTTCCTTCCTTCCTTCCCTCCCTCTTCCCCTCTGGGATTTAAGGGCGATGGAGGCGTGAATTACGAGGAATTAGAGAGGTGGGAGTGAAGGAATGGGAGGGAAGAAGGGGATGGAAAGGGAAGGGAAAGAAGGAAGGGAGGGAAGATGGAGTGCAGGAAAAAGAAGGAAAAGAAGGAAGGGAGGGAAGATGGAGTGCAGGGAAGAGAAGGGCATGAAGGAAGGGAGGCAAGATGGAGTGCAGGAAAGGGAAGAAAGATGGACGGACAGAAGGAAGGGATTTAGGGAGGCGGAGGAGAAGGGAGGGAATGGAGGAATGGGAAAGAAGAGAAGGCGTGCAAAAACATAAAGGGAGGGGGGAGAGGGGAGAAAGATAGTGAGGAAAACTGATAGAAATTGAAGGAAGGAAAGAAGCAAGAGGAAGGCATATGAAGGAAGGAGGGAAGGAAGGCAAAAGGAATTGTGGAAGGAAGAGAGGGAATGCGGAGGGAAATGAGGGGAGGGAGGGAAGGAGGTGGGAAATATGGGAGGGAGGGAATGGGAAAATATACGAGGATGGGAAGGAGAATAATGAGGGAGGGAGAGAGGTAAGGAGGAATCAGAATGGAGGTAATTGAGGAAAAGTCACATGAAACACATATGGGGAGAAGAGTAAAAGTATCTGAGAGAGAGAGAGAGAGAGAGAGAGAGAGAGAGAGAGAGAGAGAAAGAAAAGATGAAGGAGGGGAGAGGGAGAAGGAGAGGAGGGAGATAAGGGATGAAGGGAGGGAGAGAAGGAGGGTGGACAAAGGGAGACTTAATTGAATGATCTCTACATAGACTCACCTCAACGCTGCCACTGAAGGAAGCGAAGGAGAGGTGATGGGCAAGGGAAGCAGATGGGAAGGAAGGAAGGAAGGAGAGAAAGAAGTAAGCAAGCAAGCAAAGAAGGGAGGAAGGAAGGAAGGAACGACAAATGGGAAAAGAAAGGAAAGAGCGAAGGAAGGAAAAAGAATACAGCTGCAAATAAATGAAAGAGTGAAGAAGGCAGTGAAAAAATGAAAGTGAAGGAAGGAAGGTGAGGTTACTAAGTAAAGGAAACGGCTGAAGGATGGAATGAATAAAGGAAAATAAAGACAGAAACAAGAAGCGGTGCCAAGGCATAGCAAACCCCTCCCCGCCAGTCATTTTAGTGCCGACGTATAAACACAACGGGATATCTAGTCAAAGATGTCACATACCAAATTTGGAGTAAATCGGGTGAAAATTGACGATCTTATGCCCATCTGAAATTTTAGGCCCGACCCCTGACACCTCTACCGCTAGCTGGAGGATGACCCCCCTGATGTAATGCGGCATATTATAGGATGCAGATTTGAATGATACACCTTTAGGTTTTGGTTTCATGTAGACATGACGAATTTGAAAGGAGTTATAGAGAATTTTTTATTTTTATTTTTATTTTTTTTTTTACATATTTTGGGATTTGGCCCAAAATTTAATCAGGTGATCAGATCATAGCCCATCATCCCTGTGATTTTGGTCAAAACCGCACCCGTAGTTTTCGAGTAAAGTTGTTAACAGACAGACAGACAAACCGAGTGAAAACAATGCCCGTCCCCGAGCCCCTCCGGGGCGAGAACGGGTAATGAGCACAGTAACAAGTGAAGGAAGAGAAGAACAGGTGAAAATTATGTGTTAAAGGCAGAGAGAGAGGGAGTGAAGGAAGGAAGGAAGACGGGGAAGTAAATGTGGAAAAACCTATGAAGGAAGAAGGACGGGAAGGAGAGATGGCAAAGGCGTGGGAGGCGATGAAGGAAGGGATGAAGTAAAGGAAGGACTGAAGAGAGGGAAGAAAGAAAGAAAGATGGCAAACAAGAAGCTAAAGAAGGGAGGAAGCGAAGACACGTGTGATGAAAGGGAAGGAGTGAAAATCAATGCAAGTGAAAAACCAGGAGGCATAAAGGAAATGTGGAGTGAAAGACGGAAAGGAAGAAGTAAGTGTTGGAGGAGGAGGAGAAGAAGGAAAATGTGGTGCAGGAGGCAAAAGATGAGACAGTGAAGAAAGAACGAAAATGGATGAAGAAGAGACAAAGTGAATGGAAAAATGAGCGCTGTCAAGTGTCTGAGAGGCGGAAGAGAAAGTGAATGAAGGAGCAGGTAAACAAACGAGTGTCAGGTGACGCACAACACGACACTGCTAATGCTCCACGCCAAGCTGTTTGTTCCAGGATAAGATGTGACACTGGGATAGCTTAACCAATTCGTCGTCGGCACAACTCTAGTACAATACAGAAGCTAAAGCCAGACGATTTTATTTAGCTCAGAGTGAGTCATGTGAGTCTGAGTGTATTAAGTTCAAGAATAATAGGTGATAGATCAGGACGGCTTCCACACCCATCCATCTATCCCTCCACCTATCTATCTATCTATCTATAGCCCGACGCCCTAATCCCGCAAAGGGTGGCCGCAGAAAAAACGCCTCCACCTACTGTCCGAAAAAAGAACCACAACTTATAGAAAACTCATTATGGAAATGTTTGAGAAGGAATGACTTGAAAATAAGTTCAAGAATAGAAAAATCTGTCAAGGAAAGTATCACTGTAATACTGCGCTATGGTTGTAGTATTCTTGATCAGGATGGGATTTACTGAGTCAAGGCAAATACCTAGTCAGTTTATTATAACGATACTTCCACAGGTAATTTGGGTAAGAATTTTGCATTACTGATCCATGAACTTATTAAGTTATGGTTCTGACGACAGATACCTGTCAGTGTGATACCTGACTGCGTCGCCAGGTTAATGAGAGCAATACAAGCTTATGTTGTTCGTGTTTTTGTTGTTGCTGATGGAAAACACTTTGAAACAGCAATCCAACCATTATCCCCACAATGCCCATTTTGAAAGAGGCCCCTCCCTATCCCTTTTTGAAAGGGGCCCCTCCCTATCCCCACCACAATCCAGCTCATCTCACTCCATTCTTTGTCCCCTGCGCCCGTTTTTTTTTTTTTTTTTTTTTTTTTTTTAAACCTCCCCAAGGCGTCTTGAGGATATTTTGAAGTAAACTTGCCCTAAACTCAAACCAATCAGCTACGACACCCATTTCCACAGAGTAGAATTTTCTGCCTCAGCCCCACCGCCCACCATTCCAGACCATTCCACCAATTATTGTGCTCAGCACACCCACTTCTTTATCAGTCTAGGACGGGTTCATGACGCAACGTAGGTCACGCGGTCGACAAATCCACCTCTTATATCAGTAATTTACCGCAGGCTTAACGTCAGGAAGTACTTGCTTCCATAATTATACAGCTCTGTTGAAGAATTAATTTGTTATAAGTGCCTAAAAATATATGCCCGTAAAAACAATACCATCAAGTCTGCCGTACAGTAGTGTGACTGCCTAATTGTGATGTATAAAATCTATCATAATTAGGCCCATGTTCTCGTCTGATTAGGATGCTCCGTAGCAACAATTCTTTTGCTATTTATTTTGTCTAGTAAATATCAATATTTACTTTGTAAGTAAAACGTTCAAATATCGCCACTGATCGTATATACTTCGACTGTGTCAGGGACATACAAGAGAAATAATCAACTAACCCCTTAAAAAACAAACACTAACACATAAGACTGAGGTTGTAGAAAGACTTTTAACCCCAGGAGAAGCGGCCCTGGACTTCCTGTCCTGATAATGTACTATTTGGTGGAGTTACCAGACTGGGCGGGAGGTGATGGGAAGACAAGTGACCAGAACAGGGACAGGATATACGCAAGAACTCAAACACGGAAAATAACAAAGTACAGTAGCTGAATAAACAGAACAAAAAAAGGACAAACACGATATGCAAAAAAAGCAATAACTATTAGTATAAACAACACGAAGAGAATAAACAACAAAGCACAGATCACAACAAAAACCAAGTTAATTTTCATCCATATCCATTCATTCACTGCTCCATCACAAACGCAGGGCTCAAAGCCAGGGTTCGTAAGTCCAGACAGTCAAGGCTATGGTGACCAGTTCTCATCCCTGAGCAGCAGTATGTCAGCAGTAAACCCCAGCCAACCTTCGAAATTCGAACCAGAGTGACCAAACCATTCCTTTTTTAACGTGTCCGACTCGGGGCATATTTGACAGCCCGTTCCCTGAGGTTTAGCAGTCATCCTACGTACCACACACCTTCACAAGTCACCACTTAGCGGTAGTACCCACCGTCCATATTCAGTACAAGCTAGACTTGTTTCACCAAGACCGGTGTCATGGTATTAGCAGGGATGCTTTTATAACATGTCGGTGCGTCTTTTGGAAGGTTAGTAGTCTGTTTTAGCGAAATTCAATTATTAAACTGTTCCCTGCGTCATCCTGAGATCTACCTCACGTTCTTCCAGACAGCAGACAACTTTTCTAACCACTTAGCCACCATCTCCCTCTGACCATCACTTTGACCCGTATTCTTGTCGGGTAAGGAGGCTCCCTAGCACCTCTTCCTTTGCGATTAATTTTGGATATGGTTGGCTAATATCTCTTTGTACGTTACTTATGCAGAGTATGGCAATGTTAGATGGATTTATATAACAAAACAGGACAGCAAGGTGTAATAAGCAAAATAAGTCGCTTACAAAAAGGTGCTAGAGAACCTCCTTAATCGACGAAAATAAGGGCCCCTTAGCGCACTAGGTAACCAGGGGTCCATCTGCTCATTGTATGGTTACCACTCAGCGTCATATTAGGTTTCTTGGGTCGTGTACAGTCACGTGAGTGGCACTACATTAAGTGAGTGGATGGTGGGCACCCTGCCAACCGCTGAAATACAAAATAGTAATGCCAATACAGAGCAATAAAGCAGGAATAATCAAAACATAAGAACAATACAGGAAATAAAGGGCAAAAACACATTAAACCAAAGGAAATAAATATAAAGTATTGTAAAGCTATAATAATTTCAAAATAAACCAAACAGTAAAGAAATAAAAACACGCAAGCAATAAACAAGAGAACAAAAGATCCATCAGTAAACAAAGTAAATAAGGAAGCGATAAACAAGAGAGAACAAAAGAGAACAAATAACTGGTGTAAATTGTTGACCCTTCCTGACGAGGCCTAGAACTGCCCCCTGGAGACACGCCTGGCTCTCTCTCTCTCTCTCTCTCTCTCTCTCTCTCTCTCTCTCACACACACACACACACACACACACAACCCCTTCACCATAATGATGTATTTTATTCCTCTTACCTTCAGACGGTTTTATAAGCTTCAAGACAGACATTTCCAAGTCCATGGCCCGTATTCTCGTAGGGTATGGAGGTTCCCTAACACCTCTTCCTTAGCGATTCAGTTTTGGATATGGGTGGCTAATGTTCTTTTGTACGTTATATGGGCAAAGTATGGCGATGTTGGAAGGATTTATTTAACACAGAAGAGGAGAATAATAAGCAAAATAAATCGCTCAGGAAAAGTGTCAGGGAGCTAACTGACGGAGACACCAGACCAGGACCCGTATTCCTGTCGGATAAGGAAGCTCCCAAACACCTTTTCCTAAGTGATTTATTTGGCTTATTACATCTTACTGTTTTCCTCAGTGTAACACAAATCCTGTGCAGTGCGTGGTTCTGAGAAACTCCTCCCTCCATTCTTTCTCTCCCTCTCTCTCTCTCTCAATCCCATTTCCTTTTATTATTTCCTGCCTCATTCACT
The DNA here is from genome assembly GCF_032717465.1 of Coenobita brevimanus. Taxonomy (NCBI): domain Eukaryota; kingdom Metazoa; phylum Arthropoda; class Malacostraca; order Decapoda; family Coenobitidae; genus Coenobita; species Coenobita brevimanus. The sequence continues at coordinate 7,872,854 of NC_137063.1, forward strand.
CCCTCCCTGCTTCTCCCCTTCTCTCCCCCTCTACTCCCTACATACACAACCCTCAGTCTCTCTCATTCTCTTTCCTTCCCTCCCTCTCTCCTTCCTCGCTTTTTAAATGATTATTCTCGTCTCCTCCCCTACCTTATCAACATTACCCTCCCCTCCTCTCTCCCCCTTTCCACGCCATTTCCTGCGACCTCCTCTCTTCCCTACCTCTCTACTTTTCTACCTTTCCTCAATCTCTCATTCATTCTCTTCCCCCTTTGCCACTCTCCCTATGATCCTTTCAGTTTCTCTCCCTTTCCTCTCTCGCGTTCTCTGTCTTCCTCCCTCCCTTTCTGCGTACGTTAACTACAGTATCTCCCTTCTTTCTCCTTTCCATCCCTTCTCTCTCCATTCATCTCTTCTTTCCTTGCACTCTCTTCCTTCCTTCTTCCGCACCTTCCCTTCATCCCTTTTCTAGCTCACTCTCTCCCAAACAACCTACCTACTTAACTTCCCTTTCTCACTACTTCTTCTTTCCTTCTTCCCGACTTTTTCATATTCCTCTCACTCATCCTTATTGCTTTCCGTCCCTACAACATATTTTTTTTCCTTTTTTTTTTCCTTACTTCCTTCTCCTCTTCTTTATTTCCCTTCCCCCCCCCTTCTTACTTTGCCTTCCTCCTTTTCCTCCCTCCCCAACTCTACAAATAGAGGTAATACAAACTAAACGTTTGATGAGAGGCCGATGAGGGGAGGACTGGGAAGAGATAGGCAGACATATATATATATATATATATATATATATATATATATATATATATATATATATATATACCAAGAGAGAGAGAGAGAGAGAGAATGAAATACTGAGGGGCCGGAGTTCCCTTGGGTGAAATACTCTTCAGGGCAGCAGCGCCATTACATCACAATATTACATTACAATTACAACAACACCATTTCACATCACTAGTCCCAAGCCACCTCACTAAATTCATCACACTACTGTTTTGCCTTCAATATTTCAGCCATAAATACAAAATCAATATAAAATATATAATAATAATAATAATCTATCTATCTATTGCCAGACGCCATAATCCCATAAGGGGTGGCCATTTGACTTTGAGTTATTTGTTTTATGGGGAGGGGTACTAACTCTCCACCAACCCACTTGTTGACACGTACAGTAGGGAGCACGTATGGTTTGGTTATATGGTTACCACCCAGCGCTGTAAATGGTTTCTTGGTTTACAGAAAACCATTTGGCTTGTCACTCAATGCAAAGCCACCTGTAAAGGAAAGAAAAGTAATAAGAAGTGACAGAAAAGATGGGAGAAATAGGAAGAGAGGAGGGCAGGCACAGAAAAAGAATGATAAAGGCTAAGGAAGAAGTAGGCAGCACTATATCAAGTGAGTGGATGACGGTCGCCACCACCTACCACTTTACTATTACTACTACTAATAATAATAAACATTTTTTTTTTAGAATCTATGGAAGGCTCCCAAACAGTCTATTCCATGGGTAGTAGAACAATATGTTAAAAATTAGTAAGGTAAAAACAGCATAGCATTACCTCATAAAATTCTATTATATACTGTATATATTCTACATATTCATATTTACTGATTTTGTGTTTTTCACATTCACACACACATTCACTCACAGATTCACTCACACATTCACTCAATCATACATACTTGTGGGTTAGTCCTCATAGCTCTGGCAGTCATACACACATACTGTCACACACATTCACCTCAGTCCCAAACTCTTCCCCTCCCTCTATCTTTACTTCAATCTCTATATTTATCTCTATTTCTCCAGCTTGCACCGCACATCCTCCATTCCCTCTGCTAGCCTTGGACTGGTGAAGAGACGGAAGGCAGCAGGACAGTGGAGGAAGATCAATGTTGATGGAGAGATTGAGACTGACAGAGACTGAGTTGCTGGGGAGAGGGGAGCAAGGGGTGAGGGTGGAGCAGACTGGGGTGAGGGTGATGCGGATGAGGACGACGACGGTACAGATGGGGGTGGCGGTGGAGCGGACGAAAGTTGGGGCAGAGTTGACGAAGGTGAGGGTAGAGGAAGGGGTGAGGGTGGAGGAAGGGACGAAAGAGGAGCAGGGGGGGATGGGGGTGAAAAGGATGGGAACGGGAGTGAGGGAGTGAGGAGAGGTGGTGGGGACCGGGGATCCCTGTTCACCACTCATCGCCCCACTCGACGCCCGCGTAATCCCAGCCAACATCTCCTTAATCCCAGTCCACAGACCCCTAATTCCACTCACAACCCACATGATTGCACTCCACAGCGCTCTCATTCCACCTCGTACCCAACTAACTCCAGTTCGTTCCACACTCATCTCTCTACTCCCACTCGACGTCACCCAAGACCTGCTCAGCGTCTCCCAGGTCCCACTCAACCACTCCCAAGTCGCACTCCACACGTCCATACACACAGCATTCATACCTCTGAGCCACACTCTGAAAGTCAAGGTTTTTGCCCACATTTCGCTGTATTTTTACTTGATTGAAAAATATCGTATAAAAACAACAGCTGAAAATTGGAAACGTGGAGATAATAGTTTTTTGGGGGAGGAAAAAGGGATGATTGGATGAAGATGTTATTGTTATCGTCATTGTTCTCTCTCTCTCTCTCTCTCTCTCTGTTCCCTGAAAACTCTACATTAGCGACCTATTCCGGGCAAACATTGTTGTTATTAAGTAAATATAATATATAGGAAAATTTTTGCTTCCATTATAATAATAATTATAGTAATAATAATGATAACTACAATGTACATGTTCATCAGTGGGATTTCACATTCACTGTACTGTCAAATTGGACCAAAATGATCATCTCATGAATGCTGAGTTGTAGCAAGAGGTTAACGACTGAAAATAGTGCTAGTCACGAAGCAGTGCTAGACACAGTATGTAGAATATTGTATTTTTCTGCCACTGAGCTACGGGATTTTGCAGAAGGACTAAAATATCTGTCGTTAAATTGGATGGACAATGTAAGTGCATTTCTTATATAACCGACAAATAACAACAACAACAACAACAATAATAATAATAATAATAATAATAATAATATTATTATTATTATTATTATCATTATTTTCGCTATACAAATTGATGAATACCATGCCTTTCGTCAATAACGCTCCCTTACAAATCTAATTCTCTCTCACGCTTTAATACAATTTATTTTCAGCATCATTCTCCTAAGAACACCAGTTAATTAAATACAACGTAATTACACACTCCCTTGCCCTCCAATTTACGATTACCATACTCTCTCTCTCTCTCTTTCTCTCTCTCAACTCCCCTTTCGCACTCACTTATCTCTCCTCTCTTTCTCCCCTCCCTTCCTCTGTCTCCCTGTCTTATCTCAGCTGCTGCTCCTCTCGTGCTCGTCCTGCGGGTCTCCTTCCTCACTCTCTGCATTGTTCCGTGTCGCAGTATAGCCTGGCTGCTCCTTAACCGCTCCAGTGCCGCTAAGTAACCTGCTATTGTTCCTTGCCTGGCCCTCACTCTCTGCATTGTTCCGTGTCGCAATATAGCCTGGCTGCTCCTTAACCGCTCCAGTGCCACTAAGTAACCTGCAACTGTTCCTTGCCTGGCCCTCACACTGTCCCGGACCAAGGATTACGGCACCATTGTTACTTATTTATATTCACGGGTTCGGCAGTCTGGCCTTTGTTAATGGCACCCACAAGAACCGCATTGCTACTGTTACTACTGCAACAACTACAACCAGTGCTACAACTACTGGTGGTGGTGGTGGTGGTGGTGGTGGTGGTGCTGCTGCTGCTGCTGCTGCTTCTACCACAACTATTACTATTACTACTACTACTTTACTACTATTACTAGTGCCATTACCGGTAGAATATACTATTACTACTACTACTACTACTACTAATAATAATAATAATTATCATAATACTATATAATAGTAATAGCATCAACGGTATCAGCCAGCCACATATCAGCTCATTCGAGGAGTAAAAGGCCAAGACTGGGCTATGGTAGTGGTGGTGCAGAACAAATTCAGGGCAGGTGACAGGCCTACGCCTCAGCTGCGTTACACATCACAACACCTACAGTACAGCCGTGTCCGATAGGGGGTCCAGCCTGCACATACCACACCACCCTAACCTCCACTGGCGCCCTTACACCACTTGACCACCTGGCGCGTTAATCATCATCACCATGACGTTTTTTCTCACTTAATGATAATGATGATGATGATGGTGGTAGTGGTGGTGGTGGTGGTGATGGTGGTGACTGAGTGATGATGATGATGATGATGATGATGATGATGATGGTGGTAGTGGTGGTGGTGATGGTGGTGACTGAGTGATGATGATGATGATTACTAAAGACGACGACAAGGACGACGACGATGATAATTATTATAATAACAACAAAACCTCACCCAAACAACTAAAACACGACAAAAGATAATAGTAATAGTGCAAGGTCTCGAAGAACACAATGAGACAGAGAGAGAGAGAGAGGGGGGGGGGCAGACAGAGAGACAAAGAAAGCAACTGAGGGAGAAGGAAGGAGAAAAGGGGGGGAAGAGGAAAGTGATGGGAAAGAAGAGAGAAAGATAGAGAGAGAAAAAAAGAGAATTGGTGAAGGGAGGGGAGAAACAGGTGGTAAGGACACCCTTGGGAGCCACCTTCCCTGACACGCCCCTTACACCATCACCAGCACCACCACACCATCACTGTCACTATTAACGTCACTATCAGCATTCCTAGTCACTGTCACTCACTGTCACCTGCTCACACCATCACACCATTACCAGCTCACACCATCACACTCACCATTACCAGCTCACACCATCACACTCACCATTACCAGCTCACACCATCACACTCACAACCACCCAGCTCACACCATCACACTCACAACCACCCAGCTCACACCATCACACTCACTATCACCAGCTCACATCATCACACCCACCATTACCAGCTCACACCATCACACTCACCATTACCAGCTCACATCATCACACCCACCATTACCAGCTCACACCATCACACTCACCATTACCAGCTCACACCATCACCCTCACCATTACCAGCTCACACATTAGCCTCTACAATCTTGTGACGTATTTCATGTTGTATACTTTTAACTATCAGACAATTTTAAATCACCTTAGGAAGGATCTCTTACTGAGAGGATGAATTAGGACTGTATCGAATCCCACCTGTTCAAAATGGGTTTCGCAAGTTGAAAAAAAAAAAAAAAATCGTCCTGAGACAGCAAAAATAAAAGTACAGAAAATCGATTACGGGATGAAAGGAGTTAGCTACCAACCTTTCACCCAGCCAGTCTAACAGTGCGATCAATCAACCCTCCCTCCATCCATCCCAGCACCACTCTTAACCATTAATATAATTACTCAACCACACATCAGCCTAATCAACCATTCCATCGTCCATACAACCTTCCGTCAATCAATCAAACATACCTCTCTCAAACAACCAAATATCCAACCATACAGTCATCTACCCATCCATACAACCATTTCTCCAACTTATCAACCACATTTATACCAAACCATCATTTAATCATTCAACCAGCCATCCATCCATCCATCCAACCTATCATCCACCCAAATCCTCAGCTAATCAACCATATTCTCATGTATTCAGCCACACTTCCACCCATCCAACCAATTAACCATCTATCCAATCAACATACCATCCATCAACCATACTATTTACTAACCGCACTTACACACACTCAACCAACCAAGCACCCGACCAACCAACCATCCATGCAACTACTTCATCTGATCAACTACACCTAGCCAACCAACCAACAACCATACCAACCAACCAACCAACAACCACCCATCTAACCATCCATCCATCCACCTAACCAACCAACCAACAACCACCCATCTAACCATCCATCCATCCACCTAACCAACCAACCAACCATCCAACAATTCACCCAACTAACCAAGGTCCAAGGACCTTGGACCTTGCAACTAACCAATCAACCTCCCATCCAACCATCCATCCACCTAACTCACCATCCAACCATCCAGGTTGAGATGGATGAAGGGTAGGGGAATAATAGGTAGGCATTATCGGGCCCTCTAGTTAATTAATTGTCGGGAATAATAAATGAGTTGATCTGATCTCTCCGTCTAGACGAGAGAGAGAGAGAGAGAGAGAGAGAGAAGTATTTTAATCGGTGTGTTGAGGGAAGGAGGAAAGAGAAAACGACAGTTACATGAAAAAAGGAAAAATAAAAAAACAAAAAAATGTGAGTATGATATGGTTAAAGTGAATACAAAACAAAATGAATGAAATGACAGGAAAAAAAACTCACGAAAAACAAATGAAAAACTGAGAAACAGAGAGGAAACTCCGAAAAATGAAAAAAAAAAAAAAAAAACACGAAGGGAACGACCAAGAAGGAAGAAAAGAAAAAAACACAAGCAGCACATTAGAACACAAGGAGACACGGAAAAAAACGGGAGAGCAAAGCATATTAAGAAGAAATGAAAAACAAAACAAAAAAATAACGAGAAAGAAGCCAGAAGCCGGAAAACAGAGTGAACCGAGAAGACAAAAGAGAAAAGCAGAGGGCGAAAAACAAAATTTTGGCAAAGAACAGGAAAAAGCAAGGAAGAAAAGAAAATTAAAACTGGACGAACAAAAGCTGTCGAAAACACAGAAATGTGAGGCAGTGAAAATGACAAGGAGAGAAAACACACACACACACACACACACACACACACACACACACACACACACATACACACAAAGGTCAGGAAGTGAACAAAAAATTAGGATAATGAGGAAGGTATAAGACTACTGTATTTCCGGAGAAAGAGAGAGAGAGAGAGAGAGAGAGAAAGAGAGAGCACTATTACTCGAGTACGGTAATGTCTTCACGGGTATTCCACGCCTGGCGATAGCGGGGCTGTCTGGATGGATGGCTGTCTTCGTCTGTCTGTTGCTTTGCCCCTATGTATGTATGTATGTATGTATGTATGTACTGTATGTATGTACCGCCGTTTGTGTGTATATTTCTCTGCCGTTTTGTTTGTCTCCTTGTCTCTTTCTGTGTCTGCTTGTTTCTTTGTTTCCTCTGTGTCTCTTAGTGTGTGTGTTTGTTTTTTGTTTGCCTCTTGTCTCAGTGTGTCTGCTTGTTCTATGTCTGTCCGGTTGTCTTCGTCTCTCTGCTCATTTCTTTCTGTCTGCTTGTTTCTGTGCCTGTTTCTTTGTCTTGTTTCCTTGTCTCTCTGCTTGTTTCTGTGTCTATTTGTTTCTTTGCTTGTTTTCTTGTCTGCTTGTTTCTTTGTTTATCTGTTTCTTTGCTTGTTTCCTTGTGTTTTTGTTTCTTTGTCTACTTGTCTCGTTGTCTTTGAGTTGCTTCTGTGTATTTAGTTTTTTTTTATTTTTTTGGTCTTTAGCTTGTTTCTTTGTCTCCGCTTGTATCTTTGTCTGCTTTCTTTGCCAAACTGTATGTTTCTTGGCCTGTCTGCTAGTTTCTTTGTCTAATTGGTCTTTGTCTGCCTGCTTGTTTCTGTCTGTCTGCCTGTTACTTTGTGTCTGCTTGTGTTTGTCTGCTTGTTACTTTGCCTGGTTGTTACTTTGTCTGCATGTTTCTTGTCTCTGCTTGTTTCTTCGTCTGTCTGCTTGTTTCTTCGTCTGTCTGCTTTTCTTCGTCTGTCTGCTTGTTTCTTAGTCTGTCTGTTTGTTTCTTTGTCTGCTTGTTTCTTTGTCTCCTTGTTTCTTTGTCTGTCTCTTTCTTTTCTGTTCTTGTTTAGCTTGCGTCACTTCTTCGTTAGTCTATCACTCTGTCACTTTGTGTCACTTTTCTGTCACTTTGCGAGTTCCTTTGTGTCTATCGTTTTGTGTGTTTGTCACGTAGTTTCTTTGTATCTGTTTGTTCGTCCCTTTGTTCGTCTGTCTGCCAGTCGTTCTGTGCCCGTGTGTTTGTCTTTGTACCTTTGTTTTGCTTTGGCTGTCTGGTGCTTTGCTGTCTGTCTCCCTGTTGCTCTGTCTGTCTGCCAGTTTGTTCGCCTGTCTGTAACTGTTTGTCTGTCTGTCAGTTTGTCTGTCTAACTGTGTCTGACTGTCTGTTGATCCGTCTGTCTCCTTCTATTTGCCTTTTTGTCTATCTGTCAGTCTATCGCTTAATAAAACCATTCATCAACTATCTGCTATCTATCAACCTTCGGAGTGTCAATCTATCTATTGCTGTCTATATCTACCCTACATACAACTCGTACCACAGCTATTTATTTATCTATCTAACCGGCCACCTCCTGAGTCTGTCTATCTGAATATAAGTCTGTCAAGCACTGAATCCATTTACTATTTTCTTTATCTACCTACTTATCTATTTAAATGTTTCTCCCGCCATCTGTTATCAAATTTATTTCTCTCCCCCGGCTCTGTGTGTGTGTGTGTGTGTGTGTGTGTGTGTGTGTGTGTGTGTGTGTGTGTGTGTGTGTGTGTGTGTGTGTGTGTGTGTGTGTGTGTGTGTGTGTGTGTGTGTGTGTGTGTGTGTGTGTGTGTGTGTGTGTGTGTGTGTGTGTGTGTGTGTGTGTGTGTGTGTGTGTGTGTGTGTGTGTGTGTGTGTGTGAGAGAGAGAGAGAGAGAGAGAGATTGGTCACACTGGCAAGGGTAAAGTAGCCCTTACCTCTCCCCCCCCCCTCTCTCTCTCTCATCAATTTTGTTATATCCCCCTGTATCAAGTATGTCTGCTATCCTTCTCCATTCTCCTCTTCGCTTTTCTTCCTTCTCTCTTTCCTTTTTCTTACTTCTTTTCCTTTTCCTTCTTCGTCTTCTCTTTCTCCTTCTCCTTCTCTCTCTCTCTCTCTCTCTCTCTGCCGTCCCCTCCGCCACCCCTCTCCCTCCCCGTCTTTTCACCACCTGAATTGCATTAATTTAAAATTCCTCTCTGGCTTCTTCACTCCCGAGTCAACATAGTGCTCCTCTCTTTCTCTCCCTCCCCCCCTCCCTCCCTCTTTTTCTCTCCTTCCCCCCTCCTCCATTTTTTTCCTTCCTTACTTCCTCCTTTCATCATCTCCGCCCTCATTCCTTCTTTCTTGACGTCTTTCCTTTCTTCTCCCTGTCGTTGCTGTCATCGTTCTTGTTTTTATCATCACTCTTCTTTTCCCAACCTTCTTCCTTTCTTTATCCTCACCTCCCTCTTTTCCTTCACTTCTCTCCTTCCTTTCTTATCACTATTTCTCCTTCCTTCTTTTCTTCCTCCCTCCCTCCCTTTCCTCCTGCTCTCTTTCCTTCCTTTACTATCTAAACCATAGAGGTAGGAGTAGGTAGAGGCGGCATAAGGGATTAACCACGGGTAGGTCAGAGTGAGGCCGACAGACCTGACTCGACCAACATGGCGGCGACCCCTTTGACAGCTGTCTGACTTGGTTCCGCTGACCAGGCGCGAGTGTTTTCTTAGTTGCAAACAGAAAAAATGAGAAAGAAAGTAGGTTATGAATGGAAGGAGAAAAGAAAGTAGTTAATGAATGAAAAAAAAAGGAAGCATTTAAGAACATATGGTAAAATGAAGGATGGAAGACAGATAGATGATTTAAAATAATATACATCAGCACATTATGAAAAAAGTTTATATCTATTATTCTATATAATATTCAGCTTCACTTTACTAACTCCAGTCATATACATAATGTACACTTACAAATTATAATTCACTCTAAAGATACTCACCGGTGAAATGTAATGGATGGGTCAGATTTCTTATCTCCTCTTTCATTACACCCAAATGCGACACAGGTGGTGGGCATTTTTGGAGACTTAGGTTATTTGATGGTGAGTTACAACTTAGGACAGAACGTCTCACACCCACAGCTGAACTACAACTAAAACCAGAGGTAGAATGAAGTCTACTTTGTTTCTGGCACTCTCCCTGAAGAATACCAGGTGGACACACAGCTGGAGGTATTAAAGGCTTAATAATCTCATGGCCACACCCACGGAGGTAGGATTAAGACTCTTACCTCTATGGGCACAGCCATAGAGGTAAGAGTGCACAGCAATCTTCTTCGTCAAGTAGGTGTTGCCGTGACCTCTTGACTTGACCAATATGGCCGTTTGACAGTTCTCTGGCTTCACCGGAGCCTTCTCACGCCGACTCCACCCTAATCCTACCTCTATGGGCACAGCCATAGAGGTAGGAGTGCACAGCAATCTTCTTCGTCAAGTAGGTGTTGCCGTGACCTCTTGACTTGACCAATATGGCCGTTTGACAGTTCTCTGGCTTCACCGGAGCCTTCTCACGCCGACTCTACCCTAATCCTACCTCTATGATCTAAACCATTTCCCCTTTTCCCAATGCCCTTCTTTCCACCCTAACCTCTCCTCTCTCTATTCCCTCTCCCACTGCCCTTCTCTCGCCCATTTATCCTTCTTCCCTCCAGACTCTCCCGTCTTTGCGCCCCTCCAGGGCCGATTCCCTCCCTCGATTCCGGGCCTAATGCATTAATCCAGATAGAGTGATCCATAAAGCATCAAGATAAGGAAGGTGCCTTATCTGCCATTACGGGGCTCCGCTGCAGACATTATCATACGAGTTACGGCACCACCACCACCAGGGAAGACCTACAACACCACCAGAAGGAGAAACAGAAACGATTGAGGCATAAACGAAAAGGAGTCTGAAGGAGAATACTGAGGAAGCAGAAAAGGGGAAGAAAAGCAAGGGGAGGACGGGAAATTCCTGAATATAAAACACGGAATGATTAAAAACAGAAGACAGGAAAATGAGGATGAAGGAGTTAGAAGACCATGAGAAGCAGGAGAAACAGCTGATTTGAAATGACATAAAGACAAGAACGAGGAGAAAGAGGAAGGATTAGAAATGACAAAGGAAAGAGGAGGAGAACCGGGAAGGGTCAGGCATGGCAGGAGGGAAGAGGATACTGAAGGAGGAAATGAAGGGAAGGCAATTCCTAAGACCAAACAAAAAAACAACGACAAAGAGAAACAGGAGGCATTAGAAAAGCTGGATGGAAAAGAAGAAGCCTAAAGGGAGTAGGAGATGGAGAAACAGATGGACTGAGGCCAATAAATGAAGATGAAACATGGAGGGCAGCAAGAAGGAAGATAACTAAAATGGGACGAGAAGCTGGCGATTCCGTTCTACACTTCTTCGTACGCCTCTAAGGACCCCCATTACAACAGCCGCTATGATACAAAATTCAAGTGTATGAGACTAAGGCACAGGTAACTTCTGTCTTGTCTACGCTTTCTGCCAACAGTGGAGACATTCATGTTTGTCTTCACTGTTAGTTATCTACAAGAATAAACCTCGTCCCTTCAGCAACACAAACTCAATCCATGCATTTCTCAGTATTCTTGGAGTACCTTTTCGTTATCATCATCATCACCATTATTATTATTATTATTATTATAAAGGGGGAAGGGGATGAGACAGACCACAATACTCCTATAGCAATATCTGTTTATAAAAGGTTGGGTGGGTTTGACAGACTCAGGGCTCTCCTTTCCCTTGCACTTGCTGACTGAGATTTTTTTAAAGCCCTTGCATGCAGTATGGCTCTCACATGTGAACGGCCTTTTTACATTCAGCTTTTCTAAATAAGGTGTAATCAAAGGCTATTCGTCTCATCAACTCCCTCACTATCACTGATTCTCTCTCTCTCTCTCTCTGCCGCAACGTCGTTCTACAGTCTTTTTTCTCGCTGTTACACGGGATAATGTTCTGTCAACTTTTTGCCAATATGTCACACCCCCACTCGTCTTTAATACAAACTCTAACCAACCTTCAGTGTGTCAGTACAGTCGCAAATATAAACATCGATTCTAAGATACATAATCAAGACCGCAAGCAATGACTGCAGATACCAAGTGGTGCCATCTTCGAAGCCTTGTATACTTCCTTATGAATATTATAGACGACTAGCATAATTACTTCACTAAAATGTAGAGCCATATCACTGTCCGCAACTGTACGAGTATATCAGATGAGGGTGTGTGTGTTGGAGAGAGGGCAACCTGATGGCGAAGGACAGAAGGAAATGGAGACGATTCGTTTGCTGCCACCTCTTCCTGGATTAAAGCATCTGGCTAAAGGCAGATATATTGAACTGTACATTAAAGAGCATACGGTAAAAAGAGGTGGGACAATATCCGGCACAGCGCCATTGTGTGTTTCCGACACTAACTCAGCCACTGGAAACAATATTGCCTAGTGTGGTTTTTAGGCCTCGTTACTTACACACATTACCAGCACATTGTTAGTAGTAGTAGTAGTAGTAGTAGAAGTAGATGTAATTTGTGTGGCTATTTTTGTTGTCAATGCTGTTGTTGCTGTTGCTGTAGTCCCAGGTTCAACTGAAATGTGAACCCTGTGGACTGCTAAATAAAGAGGTCCTTCTGCAGGCCACCATCCTCCTTTTAGGTGACAGGGAGGAGATTAAGTAACGTATGTAAAATCAGGCAGCTCCACCGTCCTGCCATATCGGTGCCCCTGCGTGAAGGCGTCCCTCACCAGCGCCTCGTTAAGCATCAAACCAGCCACACAAATCCTAAGTTAACGATGCTCACTAATGTGCTCAATGGACGATGGCAAAGTAGGTGCGGTACAGTCAAGGAAATAAATCACTTCCTTAGGCTTGGTTAATCTATCCGTATCCATCATCCATTCCTTTATTGCCCATCAAGAACGTAGGGACGCGGGGCTAGGCTACTCAGTATAGACATTTTTCACTGTATTCAGCTATGGAGTGACTTTCAGCTAGAGGGTTGGCCAACATATGATATTTAAACAAAATCAATACAAGAATAACTTACTAAGCTGAATTAAATGACCTGGCAGCAAAAAAATAAACCAAAATAAAGTCACGCGGCTTCAAGGGTCTGTATTCTCGTCGGGTAAGGAAGCTCCTTAACACCTTTTCCTAAGCGATTTATTTGGCCTATTACATCTTACGGACTTCTTACCTGCTGTATAAATCCTTCTACTATGGTTACACTCTGCATAAACAGGGAACAGAGGGATGTTAGCCAGCCACATCCAAAAATAAATCGTTAGGGAAGAGGTGTTAGGGAGTCTCCTCAACCGACGAGAACACAGGCCAAGAGGTTAAGGCTAAAGACCAGTTGCTCTACTCTGAATGGCATTGTTGTGAGGAAGGAAGTGAAGGAGGAAAGGGGAGGTAGGAAGCGTACGAAGGAAAACACGAAGGAAGAGTAGGAAACACAAGTATGGAGAGAAGGAGAACTCGGTGAGGAATATTTAGGATGTGAGAAGAGGACAAGGAGAAGAGGTTTAAAGATGGAAAAAGATTAGAAAGATGACAATGAGAACAAGATGAAGAAGGAACGAAGATAAAATAAGATGGGTCAGCGGAGAAGAAACAGACACGTGGTGGTGTAAGTGGTGGTGGTGGTGGTGGTGGTGGTGGTGGTGGTGGTGGTGGTGGTGACGATGACGATGGCGATGATGATGATGATGATGATGACGATGATGATGATGATGATGAGGAGGAGGAGGAGGAGGAGATAAAAGTAACGTGGAAGCGATGACAGGGTTAAGAGGATGGTTAGTAAAAGGAAAGGACGGCACAGAAGGATGAGGAAGAGGAAGAAGGAAGGAAGGGTGAGTAAGATGACGAGGAGAAGGTCAGGATGAAGGACGCTGACTGTGGAAGTAGATTGGAGAAAAAACATGAGAAGAAAGGAGAAAGTAAGGAAGAAGGAGGACGAGAGAAGAAGAGAAAGATAAAACGGAAGAGGAGGAGGTCGAGATGAAGAAAGATGCTGACGATCGCAGAAAGACAAAAAATAAGGGAAAGGAATAGAGTGAGGATGAGGAGGGGAGGGAGGAGCCGAGGAAAACGTATGAGGGTTGGAGACGGAACGTGAAGGAATTTGGGATGGAAAGAATAAAAAGATAAGCAGAACGAAGGGGAAATGATGAAGGATAATAAACAGGGAGAAATGAAGGAAGGAGGAAATGGGAGAAATAAAAGAAAAGAAGAAAAACGAAACAGAAATGAGACACGATGCATAGGAAGAAATAAGACGAGGAAAGGAGATACGGGAAGAAATGAAGGACGAGGGAGAAATAGGGAAATAGATACAGGAAAAGGAATAGTAAGATAAAAAGTATGAAGGAGAGATACAGGAAAAGAAAGAGGATTAACATGAAAACAAGGGAAAGAAATGTAGGAGGGAGGAGAAACATGAAGGAAAGAAGGAGGAAGAGAGGAAATAAGGGAAGAAGCAGAAGGAAGGAGGAATAGAAAGAGAGGAAAGAGGGAGAGATGTGAAGGAGGGAACAGAGGACGGAGAGCAAGGAAAAAAATATAAGAGAAGTAAAAGAAGAATGACATGGTAAAAGAGGAAGAAAATGGCAGGGAGAATAAAGCTGAGAAAATATGAGGAATACAGAAGGGAGAAGGAAAGAATGAGATAACAGCAAGAAACGATAATATAAATGAGATAGGGAGAAGGAAGGTGAAGGAACAAAAAAGAAGAGGAGGAAAAAGAGGAATGAGATGGTTAAACAAAAGTAAAATACAATATGACACAATGATGGAGAATGTGGAGCAAATATAGCTAAAAATGTGATAAAAATAGACGTGGAAGGAGAGAAAAACAACAGGTGGAGACATGTGGAAGGGTGGTGGAGGAGAGGGAGGAGGAAGCTAGTGGGGGGAGGGGAGAAACAGAGAGGGATAAAAGGTGAAAGAGTGAGAGGAAAGGAAGGAGAGACGATGGAAAAGTGAGAGAAAAGGAGAAGAGGTGAGGAAGGAAATGCAGGGATACTTAGAGATAGGGGACAAAACTGAGGAAAAAAGAAGTGTGTGTGTGTGTGTGTGTGTGTGTGTGTGTGTGTGTGTGTGTGTGTGTGTGTGTGTGTGTGTGTGTGTGTGTGTGTGTGTGTGAGAGAGAGAGAGAGAGAGAGAGAGAGGAGGGGGGGAGGTTGACTATCAAAGGCTTTTAGCTGACAAACAAACAAGAGCAGAGAGGTCCACCTGTGACCACTCTCCTCTTACCACACACACTCCCTTCCTCTTACTTCTTTGTTTACTCTTACACATCCATCTTACTCCTCTTACTCTTATTTCCTTATTTACTCCTTTCTTTTCTAATCCTTTACTTACACATCTTATCTCTCGTATTCTTCTTTCCCTTATCTTCACCTTACTCCTCCTATCCTCTTCCTCCTCCTCTTCTCCGTCTTATCCCCATCTTACTCCTCCTTAGCCTCATTTTATTTCTACCCCTCTTCTCTCACTTAACATCCTCTTTTCATCCCACTTCTTATTCACATTTAACTCTTACTCCTCTGGTCATCTTACTCCCCTTACAACTCTCCTATTACCATACTTTCAATTCCTCTTAGTACTCATTTATTTATGTACTCTTTTTCCCCTCTTATCATCTCATCACACTCTCGCCTCCAGTTTATATACGAGTACTCTGTCCACTTTAACTTGACCTAAAATGCCAAATCGCCATCCGGAATGTTGAACTGTAACATGAGATGAACATTAGAATAAGATGTTAGCCAAGAAGATGTGCTACAAGAGGGATGCAGAACAGCAGTGTTGTTTTATATCGCCAAGGAGTCACGGGAAACATGTTGCAAAAAGACACAAACTTTACAGGTTATAGTGGATGAATACTACTGTTTATTTCTCCCCCTCCCCTCATTACACCCACAAGTAAAAGGACGAGGGAATTATGTGATCAGTTCAGTTAGTCTGTCTTACTGTCTGTCTGTGTCTGTTGGACTGATTTTTGAAAAACTATTAGGTGGAACTGCACCAAACTTGGCACGACTGAACACCATCAAAGGAAAAGGTAATTAATTTTTGACCATTTAAGGTCATAGGTTGTAGGTGAAGAGCAGCGTTAACTCTACTGTAGCTACTTTTATCTGATTCCGACCAATCTTGGTGGAGAGAATGAGGGATGGGAAAGGATGAGGTATTACAGTTTCGAGAACAACTGGTTGGAGGTAAAGGTCACAGCCTAGGTCATCGGTTTGGCCCTTAAACTTAAATCAAACTTGATGGAAGGATTTAATGTTAGCTAAGGATGAATTTATTGTTTTTAGAGCAGCATGTTCAAGTCAGCCAAAGATGAAGTTATTTTCTTTTCAGAATAGTAGGTCACAGATCAGTGTCACAGGATAAAGGTTAAATTAAACACTTTTGATCCGATTTGGACCAAACTTAGTGGATGGGTTGAGGGTCAATAAGGATGGTGTAATTCTATTTTGAGAACAATTAGTCAAGCGTCAAGGACACAAGGCAGGGTCAAGTGTTGGGCGTTAAACCGACTACATGATGCCGATGTTGCACTTCTCAGTACTTTTTCTTATTTATTTAGTAACTTCTAACCCATCTCTCCATCACTTTACTCCCTTCCTTACTCTCTTTCTATCACACTCTCCTTTCCTCATCCTAATCTTATGCCTCTTATCAAATATTACTACTCTTAACCTCTTTCTAATCCCAACATGCCTTTTATTAGTCCTTCTCATGTCTTCCTGTTCCTTCTTTTAACCAACTCGTTTTCAGAACGCAGTCAATCCTAAACTGAATAATATCGTCAGGAAAGAGCAAAAACAAAGCAAAATGGCGTCCTCTTGCTAAACATGTTAATTAAGAGAGTAAATCCCACACTAAAACCCTGTACATGCTGTCCCTTCCAATGACAGGTAAACAACAGAACGCTAGAATCAACACCCGTTCATTTCGCGATGCCTGGACATCATCGGCACAGAGAAAGACTGAGAATACTGGTGGAGTATACTGCATTACAAGTGTGTGTGTGTGTGTGTGTGTGTGTGTGTGTGTGTGTGTGTGTGTGTGTGTGTGTGTGTGTGTGTGTGTGTGTGTGTGTGTGTGTGTGTGTGTGTGTGTGCGCGCGCGCACGTAAAAATAGTATAACTCAGAGATCTAAGTCAATCTGAACCAAATTTGTTGAAGTCTGGGCAAGGATGATGTGACGCAACTCAGAAAAATACATACATACATCTTTTCACAACAATGCTCATATCAACCTTTTTCATGTGACCATACCATCTTAGAAACACTCTTCTACAAGGTAAAGTTCACAGGGCGAAGTCAGTTCAAACTGCTTTTTTTTTTTTTTTTTTTTTTTTTTTAAGGGTGAAGCGATTCTTGTTCTTAGAGTGAAGTGATTCGGTTCTAAGAACAATAGGTCGTAAGTCAAGTTCACCAGGCAAGGTCAAAAATGAGCAGCTCGGGCGTTGCACTATGTGTATGCCTTGTTGCCTCTTGAATTTGTTTATCCTTACTCTGACGTTCTCTTACACTCCCTTTGTTCTCTTCATCTACTGCTTTTCTTCCTGCTTCCTCTTAGCCCCTCTAACTCTCTTCTTCCTTCCCATTACTGTTGATCTGAGGGCCGCTCGTATGCAGTACAGTGTGCGGGGGTCGTGTAGAAATTAAAGATTAGGGGTTTGGAGTATAATTGGTGATCCTAACATTATAATAGCCACGAGTGGGAAAATCAATTACACAAGATGAGACATGATTTTGCTCTTGGAAGGGTCTAGGAAGGAATGAGTGTGTGAGGGTGGCAGTGCGTGCCTGACAGGTGTGTGGTTGTAGGCTGTGACTGCCTCTGGTGCAACGTACAGTATATACGTGTTGGGGTTAATGAATGTCTCTCTATGTCAGCTACGTTTTTTGTGATTATATATAACACCTGCAAGTGAGTTTGTTTTGATGCTTTAGTAAAGTGACTAAAATGCTGTGCCTGTAATAAAGTCTGACCCATCTTGCAGCTCTTTTAAGGCGTCTGAATTACTTATGTTATTGCCAGTGTGTGGAACCTCCCTCTTTCATATAGTGTTGCACGTGAACGATGTTATCAAGGCCATTGACGGGGCCTGTGACGGTGCAGCTAATATCGTTGTCATTATCCAGGTACGGACTAAAAACGGCTCGCTAGTAAGAACATCTGGAAAATGCTGGAGCTTATTAGCTTGTTCATGCCACAATAAATAAACTTCTCCATCTTCACCGGGACTGCAGTAAAAAACTCGTCTATGGTAAACAATCAATCAACCATTCACCTGTACAAATCAAAAGGGATACGGTACACCTGCATGTAGATGGTACCGTCATTCACCCTCTGTACCATGCTTTTACAAATTATCACTGACTTGGTTGTTGGTTTTCTACTCGATCTTTCGTTTAAAAATTTCCATGGTTACCATGACCATTTTTCTATACGGCAAACAAAACAAAACAAAAATCTGAGGTAGTTTCGTTATGTGCACCGGAGAGACTGACCAGGAGAGTGTACGAGAATGAAGTGGGTGGATGGAGAATGAGAGGGACACTGAGAACGAGATGGAGAGATGATGCACGAGATAATGTACCGGCGGGTGATTTGTCGTGGGAAGAAAGGTCGTTACTGAGCAGGGACAGAGACGCCTGGAAGTCCAATACATCTGCTGTTGTGAGCTTTCCTTAGAACTTATTCTATTACTATTTTCTACTCCCTTCTACCTTCCTTCCTCAGTTTATTGTACTATTATTTTCCATTTTCAGTTTATTCTCTTATTCTCGTAACTCCCCTTCTTAATCGTCACTCGTCCTCCCACTCTTACACTTATTTCAAATCTTAACCTTACTCACTTCAACTCCATCCTCATTCTCCCACTCTTACTCCCACACCCACACCCACTCCCATGTCTCACTACCCCCCTTACATCCACACCCATTCCCAGCTCCACAACCTCTCACTCTCATTCCAGTCCACGCTTACATACGTGCCCACTGCCTCCTATACACCCACATCCACCCCCACTCCCTACCCTACTTCTCCCTACATCCCCATTCCCTCCTCCACATCCCCTCTCCCTCACTACCAATCCCTCCCCTCCCCCTCACTTTCCCTCCCTACTTCCCTTTCCTCACCTTCACCCCACTCCCTCCCCCATCTCCCACACTGGGCCCACTCCCTCCCTCACCTCCCCTCCTCATCCCTACTCCCTCCCCCATCCCCTCCCTTCCTCTCTCACTTATACAATTTCCCCCTTTCTCTCCTTCCCTCACCTGCTCTCCCTCCATCAGGCCCACTCCTCTCCCCCACACTCCCTCTCCTATCCACACTCTCTCCCTCACTAGTTTGTCAAAGTGTGTACAGAGATGAGGCAGGAGGAGGAGGGAGTGAGGGGGATTTATGGAGCAAAGAGCAGGAGGGGTGATGAAGGAGAGAGGAGGGAGGCTTTGACAGAAGGAAGAGTTATGGAGTAAACACCGCAGGGAGGAGGAGGAGGAGGAGGACGAGGAGGAAAGAGAAGTAAGATGCTCAACAGAAAAAAGAATTTTGATGTAAGCGCAGGAGGAGGAGGAGGAAAAGGAGGCTGGAGGAAGATGCTTGAGATGGTAATAGGAAGAAGAAACTGGTAACTACAAATACCGTCATTACCACAACTACCATCATTACCAGCCTCACCATCACAACTACCATACTACCAAAACTTCTGAACCAGAAGCTGCAAAGATCACATCACTTCTCTACTACCTCAGCTGTGTGTGTGTGTGTGTGTGTGTGTGTGTGTGTGTGTGTGTGTGTGTGTGTGTGTGTGTGTGTGTGTGTGTGTGTGTGTGTGTGTGTGTGTGTGTGTGTGTGTGTGTGTGTGTGTGTGTGTGAGAGAGAGAGAGAGAGAGAGAGAGAGAGAGAGAGAGAGAGAGAGCTAACTCCTTCACTGGAAGGTGTTTCTTCCAGGAGAAATAAACTCGTCCACTTAAGAGAAAAAATATGAAAATAAAGATTCCCTTATTCAGGAAGAATAATAAGACAGCTTTTACCCACTTCACTTGGAGGCGTTACACTCAAGATGAATAAAACCGTCTGGCGGAATCAACAATAAACACACGGCAGCAAGTAACTCTATACAGATCCTTTGATCGCCCCTGTGGCATTGGTTACAGTTACCCCGGGAGAGCATTTTCCCACACATAACTTTTCTTTACCTGGTACAATCACAGGCTTATCGTGTCATTATCTCCCCTTCGTTTTAATTTCTCTCATCGCAGCACTGTTCCGTCGCTTCCTTTTTACTGTTGCTGGTGCTGTGACGCCCATCTCTTCTTTCACTATTCCCATTTAGCCCATGATTCACATAATCTCATCCCTTCAATTCACTTTCTCGAGAGCCACAGTTAAAATTCTAACTCTCTGACAGACAGAACTTCACAACGCACGGTCGGTCGTCCTCAGTCCATCTTTGCTCAAGTTCTCGGCCTTGTCTTTCATGCAATATGTGTCGTGTAAAGGCTTTAACCTTCCTCCTCATATAACGTCTTCTGTATTTCTTTCTACCTTCTGACGATTGTACTCATATTAGGGGAGACGTCTGACTGCCAAGGGACAGTTAACAGACTCCATTAACCCCATTCATAACAAGAAGTCTCCCCAAAGCTGAATAACAATGTCAGTACGTAGCAACAACCAAACTAAAAATACGTCATCCTTGTGAAGCAGTTAACTTCTTCAGTCCGATGATGTATTAATTAGTTTAATCTTTCTATCACCGTCACGGTTTTATACTGATTAGGGGAGACCTTTGGAATCCGAGAGCTTACAATAATCTTGACTCCTTCATCACTACACATCCATCCTACTGTAAATTGAACAAAATGTCTAAGCTGGCAAAAAGAAAATATAAAATACGTTACCGAATTGAAGGCGTTAATATGAATCTCATTGGTCCTTATAACACAAACAGTTCATAGTCAATAATATTAATGAAGGTGTAATTAAAATCAAGCCAGAATTAAACGGCAGCTATTACAACTGCAATCAATAATACAACTATAGCACATCTGTTCTAACCTGACGAAAATCTCCGACCCCTCTCAGCTCAGTTGATGGTCAAGTGTAGTCAGACTGGAGGGTTACACTGACTAGTAACTAAGGAGACGCATTCCTACCCCACAACTAACGCTCATCGAATTTCATGCAAACCCGACTTAGCATTCAGGTGGTGGGAGTGGCCCATTCCATCAGGCACAAAACAACCCAACTAAAGTACGAACAGTTATCAAATTCTAACTACTATTTCTACTACTACTACTACTACACTAAAACCACAATCAAAGAAACCACAGCTACCATGACCAATGCTTCAGCTACCACACAAAGCCAAACCATCTCCTACTACCCACCCCCACAAGTACCCATGACTACCCCTACCACCCCTACCACCACCACCACAAGCCAGGCTGCTGCTATCACCCCAGCATCACCGCCAGAGGAGCATCTCGTCTACTGCCCATCCTTTACAGCTTGATCGTTTAGCCGCTGCACATGATGGTTTGGTAGGACTGAGGTGCACACGGTGAACACACAGTAACATACACACTTGTACACTCATCTAACTTACATATCCAGGATACATGCACACGGGACCCTTCCCTCCCCCCCTCTCTCTCTCTCTCTCACTCATACACACACACACACACACACACACACACACACACACACTAAAAGCATCCAAGGTGACTCCTTGCTAAGACTCACCATTAACAACATACAGGTACACATCATCAAATTAAAATAAAAAAGAATAAAGAGCTAAACATGCAAACAAAAACACCTATACAGACAGAAATAAAGAAGCAGACAGGCAGACAGAAACAGAATAAAGAAAGACGAGATAATCAGTAATAGAGGCAGGAAGAGACAGAAAGAGAAAGGGGAAGGAACAGAGAAACTGGTAGGGAAACTAAAGAATTGTGCGTGGTTAAAGTGAAATACATATCGAGAGAAAACAAAACAGATAAACATAAAGAAAATGAAAAGAGAGAGAGAGAGAGAGAGAGAGAGAGAGAGAGAGAGAGAGAGAGAGAGAGAGAGTACAAGTCAGGTCAGTACTAGGGTGGTGGAGGGTGTAAGTCAGGTGAGGCTGGGTATTACAGTATGTTAAGTAACCACCGGGCTGCCTTATTAGGGGCAGGCACAGGCTTATATGGGGCCAGCTGGGGCACAAGGCAGGGAAGAGCGAGGGAGGAAGGGAGAGGAGAGACGGGAAGAGTGATGGAAGGATGGAGGAAGGAGGGATGGAGGAAGGAGGGAGATGGGAAGAATGATGGAAGGGTGGGGGAAGGAGAAGGGAAGGAGGGATTGAGGAAAGAAGGGAAGATAAAGGAAGAGAACTGATGGATGGGTGGAGGAAAGGGGATAAGGAAAGAAAAGTGTGATGGAGATGGAGGAAGACAGGAGAGAGAAGGTAAGGAAGAGAAACAGAAAGGGAAGAGAAAAAAAGTGATGGAGAGATAGTAGAAAGAAGGGGGGATGGAGCAAAGGGACTGAAGAGTGACGGAGGTATGGAGTTGGGGAGGAGTGATAGAGAAATGGAGGAAGGCTGGTGGAAGAAAGAGTGGGTAGGTGGGGGCGAGATGAAAGAGGAAAGTAGAATGGGAAAGAGACAGAGAGGAAGCTTGGAAAAAGAGAAGAATGAGGGAGAAAAACATTGAGGGACAAGGTAATGAATGGTGCAGGTGAGAGTGAGAGGGTTAGAGGGGGTGGGAAGGGAGGTTGAGAAGGGGTCACGTAGGGAGGAATACAGCAGGCAGGGAGAGTGGAGGGATGGAGGGAGGAATGGAGAGAGAAAAGGAAGAAGCAAGGTTAAAGGAAGACAGGTACGGCGGTAGGAAAGGATGAGGAAGGTGGGAGGGATAGTATCAGGGAGAGAGGAGCGATGGAGAGAACGAGCATGAAAGATGGGTGCCTACATGGAAGAAAAAAGACAGGATGTAGAGAGAGAGAGAGAGAGAGAGAGAGAGAGAGAGGCATGAAGGTTATGAGAAAGGAGCAGGTAGGGAGAGAAGAGGGATGGAAGAAGGTGAGAGGGAAGGAGCCAAAGAGGTATGGAGTAAGTCAGGTATGAGAGAGAGAGAGAGAGAGAGAGAGAGAGAGAGAGAGAGAGAGAGAGAGAGAGAGAGAGAGAGAGAGAGAGAGAGAGAGAGAGAGAGAGACGGGGGGGAAGTGACCCACAAATAATGGAAAGGGAGAAAGGGTTAGCAGGAGGAAGGAAGGAAGTACACAAGTGAGAGAAAAAAAAAGGGAATCAGTGGGAGTTAGGGAAGAATGAATGAACTGCCCGAGGGAGGGAAGCATAAAGATGGGGCAGAGGGAGGATGGAAAAAAGGGAGGAAGGGAGGGAGCCCAGAATAAAGGGAAGGAGGGAGAGAAAGTGAGTAGGAGGACAGGGAGGGAGGAAGCGAGAGAAATTAAGTAGAAGGAAAGGGAAGGAGGGAGGGAGAGAAACTGAGTAGGAGGAAAGGGGAGGATGGAGGTATGCAGGAGAGAGCAAGATTTAAAAAAAAAAAAAAAAAGTACTACGAGAGGAGGAATGAATTATTGAAATGATGTAGGAATAGAATTAAATCGGTGGTGAGGGCTGGGAGCGAGGCTGGGTGAATGGAGTAAAGATTAAGAGGAGAAATGAAAAAGAGAGGAAGGGAGGTAAAGAGGGGAAAAAAATACAAGAAAATGGAAGGAAGGAAAGAGTGAGGGAAGAAATATAATAAAGGAGCGGAAATGGGAGGGAAAGAGAAAGGGCAAGGAGAAAATTGAGGAAAAAGAGGGTAATATAAACGAGGACAAGGTGGAATGAACGAAGAAAAAGAGGAGGCAGAATGATGGGAAGGTTAAGGAAGGGAAGAAGAGAAAAGGAGACAAAGAAATAGGAAAGTTAGTGACTGGAAGGAAACATGAAATGGTTGAGAAATGGAGGGTGACAAGTGGAAGGAAAAGGAAGACAACGAGAGAGAGAGAGAGAGAGAGAGAGAGAGAGAGAGAGAGAGAGAGGGAGGGAGGGAGGGAGAGAGACAGAGAGAGAGAGAGAGGGGGGGGGAGGTATGAACGGAGAGACTGCAGACAGACTGGAGTGATGGAGGGAGGGCTGGAGGGAAGGTATGTTGGAGAAATAGATGGAGAGATAAAGATTAGAGGGAGGGAGGAGGAGGTGTTGCGGATGGGGAAAAGGGAGAGAGGAAGGATGGGAAAGGACATGAGGAGGAAGGAAGGAAGGGAGAAGAATTAATGGGGTGGAGGTACAAAGAGAAAAGGAATGGGGAAGAGTGAGGGAGAAGAGGAGTGAATGGAGAGGAAGTACAAAGAAGAGAAACAGAATGAGGAAGAGGAGACGGGAAGAAAGGGGAGGAGAAAGGGAGAGAAAAATATGAAGGCATGGAAAGGAAGTATAGAGGAGACAGGGGGAATGACGAGAACAGTTGGAAGGAGAGAAGGAAGGAACTACATTAAGAAACAGGCCAGAGATGGGGATCGGAAGGAGGAAAATGGGAAGTGTGTGTGTGTGTGTGTGTGTGTGTGTGTGTGTGTGTGTGTGTGTGTGTGTGTGTGTGTGTGTGTGTGTGTGTGTGTGTGTGTGTGTGTGTGTGTGTGTGTGTGTGTGTGTGTGTGTGTGTGTGTGTGTGTGTGTGTGTGTGTGTGTGTGTGTGTGTGTGTGTGTGTGTGTGTGTGTGTGTGTGTGTGTGTGTGTGTGTGTGTGTGTGTGTGTGTGTGTGTGTGTGTGTGTGTGTGTGTGTGTGTGTGTGTGTGTGTGTGTGTGTGTGTGTGTGTGTGTGTGTGTGTGTGTGTGTGTGTGTGTGTGTGTGTGTGTGTGTGTGTGTGTGTGTGTGTGTGTGTGTGTGTGTGTGTGTGTGTGTGTGTGTGTGTGTGTGTGTGTGTGTGTGTGTGTGTGTGTGTGTGTGTGTGTGTGTGTGTGTGTGTGTGTGTGTGTGTGTGTGTGTGTGTGTGTGTGTGTGTGTGTGTGTGTGTGTGTGTGTGTGTGTGTGTGTGTGTGTGTGTGTGTGTGTGTGTGTGTGTGTGTCACCGGGTACAAGAGTCGTGAATACAGTTCCTACTCTTGACCATAAGCGTCCACCAATCCCATCGCCTCACCCAATCACTGACCCATCTGCTGTCAGTCATTATACCTCCCCTCACAATGCTCTCCCTACCCACCAACACATGTGGAAGCTGACGAAGAAGGAGACCTGTATTAACATAGAAAAATCAGCAAACATTCCAATAAACTGCAATACAGACACTTAAGGCTCGTCCTCTACCTCCAATCCCTAGTACCAATTTGTACTGTGTCCCATATTCTTTAATTTAGTTATACATTCCCTTCAAGGCCAAACCAGTTCAGTGAACATCTCTGTTTATATCAAAGAGGGATTAAGAGTTCCAAATCTTTTTGACTTTATACTAAGTAATAAATCCTTTGGGCTGTATTGATTAAACTCTTTACGCCCTGTAATGTTTGTACCTTGACATGCAATTTCTAAGCCTGACCACCACTGACCAACATTTCCTTACTTTATAATTTACGACAAACCTTTATTTTCCTTATTTCAAGACACTGGTCTTATTGTAATAACACTGGGTCAAAATCAAAAACTACTTGACACGGCAGAAATTATAACCACGTATAGAAATTGTTTCTACTGTGAATATACAGGAATTTCTGCCCGACTTGGACCCTCTTTTATCGGGTGTGAACGGGGATGGAACATAAGCGTATATAACTAAAAGGGCCAAGTGGGTCAAAATTAAACACACACACACACACACACACACACACACACACACACACACACATTCAATATATGGGTGTGATTTCTACCAACTGAACTCTTCACGGCACTGAGAAATCCACATCCTCTACCCTTCACCTGTGTGGAGGACTCAAGAGGAAAGTACGAGTGTGGTGTTGGTGTAAACCCAAGGGCAGGGCAAAACTACCTGGCACAACAGTAACATTTTACCCAACCTCTGTCACTCTATCAGAGTTACCCTCTCGGTTATACATTACAATCAACGGCGTCAAACAATAACTCGACCATGAAAACCAGCAGCGACAAAGACCCGTATTCTCGACAGTTAAGGAAGCTCCCTAACACCTTTCCCCTACCATTTTCTTTTTTTTTTATTTTTTCATACAGCTTATTAATAACCCCTTGTGTGTTATTTCTGCCTTCCATGTTGGTATTTAAATGATAATAACAACATACAAGACAGCAGTAAGACGAAGTATGGAAATTTAACCGCTAAGGAAAATGCATCAGAGAACTTTATCGACGAGAATACGAGTCAAAGAGACAGGTATATGTATAGAATCTTATTACCCCTTTGAACATGAGGAAGAAACTTATTCTCATTTTTATTATGTTCACATTATTTTGTTCAGCCTAGGAGAGACTTTTTGAACTTGAGGGTTAGGTACGGCTTCATTAACCTCTTCACTGCTAGAGGTCCTTCTGAAGATGAGTAAAAACCACTGGTGGCTGCCTGACTAGAATAAAATACGTCACCGGCATGAAAAGGTTAAGTATACCAAAGATTAAAAATTATCTAAACTAACCGCAAACAAACACACACAGAGAGCAGCAGTAAATTGTGGTCGGCCATTTCCTCAGAATATAAACAAGAGTCATGTGGTACGTGTTGCTGTTCTGGCTACACCACCACACTCACACGTGGATGAATTACAACCACGACCTGTCGCGAGAATGACCTTCTGACCTTTTGCCGTGGTTGGTGTAGTTTCTTAATTCAAGCTCACACCAGACGATTTTTTTTTCTTTCAGATGTAATGAATTCACGCCATTAAAGGCTTCAAAAACCATCCTGAGTAAGCCTTCTGTTGGTACATCCAGG
Source organism: Coenobita brevimanus (assembly GCF_032717465.1). Taxonomy (NCBI): domain Eukaryota; kingdom Metazoa; phylum Arthropoda; class Malacostraca; order Decapoda; family Coenobitidae; genus Coenobita; species Coenobita brevimanus. Next base: position 7,899,547 of record NC_137063.1, read on the forward strand.
GGTTTTACACAGGCCGACACCAAACTATATTGTTCAGTCAAAAGAGGCCCCAGCAGTCAGTCTTGATCTTATGTCTTTCAAATTTTGACACAACACATACAAGCAATATTTTCAAACATTCAAAACTGCAGCTACAAGGTACTTAAACGTATACAATCTGATAAAATTTAAAATCCTGAACTTACCGGGGGAAAAAAAAAAAACAGCAATTTCTGTGATTCGAAAAGTTCCACGGACCTGATGCACCTGTACTGAAGCACAATGAGGCAAAACATTACAAAAGGAGCACTCACAGAGTACGACACTCGCACACAAATTGGTCTAAGGATCCAACAACTGACTTGGCTCAGTGACCCTGACCTTCAGTCGGTTACTCTAAAAATCCAACTACTTCATTCTTGCCTGACCTTTAACCCTTCTACCTAGTTTGGTCCAAATGAAATCAAAACTGTGCGAATTGGCCTTGATCCCTGATCTTGACCTTTGAATGTTCTCAAAATTAAATCCTTTGTTTTGTACTCTTCCACAGTTTTTTATGTAAATAAAAAAAGATTGCTTAAGCTGACCCTGCCATGTTTCCTTGACCTCTGACCAAATGTTCTTTTATTAAAAAGAAAGAAAACTAACCCCTTGGTTGATCCTAAACCCTTGCACCAAGTTTGGTCCAAATAAGACCAAAACTGTTTTAGTGAGTTTATCCACACACTGAAGTGTACCTTGCCCTGTGACCTTGACCTCGGACTGACTTCTCAAAATCGAACCCTTTCGGTCTTCTCTTACCCTCGTTTGGCCACAATCAGATAAAAACTGTTTATGCTGTCCCTGATAGGTCAGAGTTTGCCACAGCCCTGTGGCCTTGACCTTTGACCTATTCTAAAAAATAATAGGTCCAACCAGCCTATCTACACTGTTCCTTTGAGTACGAAGATAGGTTATGGGTTTATTTTACCTAACATCAAATGACCCAACCCCTTCAATACGATACAACGTTAAATACTCAATTATCGTCATCAACCGACGAGCTTATGGGATTTTACGAACAGGAGTGGTCAGACAGACATAATTAACTCTTCTACTACGTGGGTGTTCTTTTAATCTGAACAGTATCATCTGGAAGCAGCAAAAATAAACATAAAAATAATAAATGATTTAACTATGAGAAACATACAGCCTACTGCCCACTACAACTTACAAGCGCAATAACCTTAGCATCCATTTCTCCCCCTACCGTATATTATCAACAACTATTACTTATAAACCATTACGATTCTACCACAACTACCTATTACTAAAGCAACCGCCACTCCACTACTACATTTATATCGTTTCACAATGACACATATACAAGTACTACATCTATGACACACACAGGTCACTGCACCTATCAGATGTACAGCAATACCACACATTACTACAACCACCATAGCACAGTAATATAACACCCACATGGTTGGAACAAGCCTGGTATTTTATTTCAGACTTCCAGACGCCATGTTTCAGGACAGCGTGAGTCATATAAGCTGAAGAGAGTCAATATATTCACCACTAACCCTCACATTCTTATATTTTATTGCTGTTTACGCCAGAGGATTATATTTAGCTACAGAAAGTCCCATGAGCCTTAGTGCTAAAATAGCGATATTTATTACAACCGCAACAGTCATAATAAAACAACTACAGTTACAACAATCACTACAACAACCACAATTACAAAGACAAAACTTAACCACCACAGCAAATACCACATTCAGCACACCTTTCTTCCATTCTCTCACAACAACAACAACAACAACACAATCACCACAACCACAACAATCAGACCAACTACTACTACCACTACAACAACGTCACAACCACATCTACCTAACATCTACCTAACATCTCCACCACAATTACCACTTCTATCTTGTGTTGCAACTCCAGGTACTCGCACCACAAAACCTCCACCACCACGTCTACCACAATTACAACCACAATTCCCGCCAACAATTGCAACAAGTAAAGCTGTCGATACCCTGACCAGCCCCTGAATGTTTGATGCACCTCTCTCTCTCTCTCTCTCTCTCTCTCTCTCATGCTTTCATGGTGATTGTCTTGTATCGTAATAAAACATTTTCTTTCAATAAGTGTTAGGGATTCTCTCTCTCTCTCTCTCTCTCTCTCTCTCTCTCTCTCTCTCACACACACACACACACACACACACACACACACACACACACACACATACATACACACACACACCTCCCAAACTCTTCTCCACTCCCTATTAATCTTTCTCTCTCAGATCTGGCTATTCACTTCACTTCTCCAAAACCCCCTCCCCTCTCACCCCATCTCCCCCATTCTCTCTCTCTCCTCTTCTGCTCTCCCCCTCCTACCTCTCTCTTCCGCCATAGTAACCTTTCTCAGTTCTTGGCAATTTTCTCCATCTCTTCTTCCTAAACCCATCTTCCTTCCCCCGTCCCCCTCTCCTTCTCTCTCTTGTTTTCATCCACTCCTTCCCCTCTCTCCCCTTTCCCTCCCCCTCTGCTCCCCTTCCCCATCTCCCTCTTCCCCCACTCTTCTTCCTCTCCCCGCCTCACAAGTTTAGTATGCACAAGAACAACATTATATTTACCTTTTCAGTGTAACACATTTCAGGCATTAAATAAGGTATGGAGAGGGGCGGAGCACGTGTATTGTTGCCACACCTATATATTTTTGTTTACTTATTTACGCCGCTTCCCATATACGTATTTACTGACATATTTATAAAATTTACATAAAACACTCGGGCCAAGACTTAAAGTATATATTCTCAGGTTTCGGTTTGAATGATTCTTTGTTAATTCTTTTGTATCAACACATTTGCTATTGTCAACTCCCTCACTACGATATCTTATTTTACAGCATATTCTCGCTTCTCCCAGGCAATTATATTCACTTTAGGAGAGGGACCCAAGTAGCGAAGGAGTCAATAACAGTCCCATTAATTTCTCAGGTTATAAAAGTTCCTCCTGAGCTGAATAAACTCGCATGGAGATGGAAAGAAAAAAAAAGTTATTGTCACCGGACTGAGAGTGTTAAGAGTCGATCTCCCGTGACTCACTTTCAGCTGAATAAAATCGTCTGGCGTGACCTGGATTACGATACAGCAATTGTCCACACTCTCACCTAAATGTAATCAGAGAAAATACTGAAGATGAGACCACAAAAATGAGTAAGTACCTACTTATCTATTTATCTATCTATATCTATTTATCTATCTACATCTATCATTTATCTGGGGTTTATACAAGACTCTGGAACCATGATTTATTGTATATTATTCAAAGTAAATACTAAAGACGAGACCACCATAGGATAAAGTACCTGATTATTCGTTGATTTATTTATTTATCCACCTATTTATTCATTCATTTATTTATTTATCTGGGGTTTCTATGAGACTCAGAAGCCCACAATTTAGTGTATATTTCCAGGCTTAGGTGTTTTATTGTTCCAGTTTCTACCTGTCT